>NW_028234423.1:12163433-12183433 GCF_977035675.1 Penaeus japonicus | reverse complement strand
AGTTCCAAGTTCCAAGTTCATTTTCAAACATTTGCACACACACATACACGTGTGTGTGTGCGCGCGCGCGTGCGTGCGTGTGTGTGTGTGTGTCTGTGTGTGTGTGTGTGTGTGTGTGTGTGTGTGTGTGTGCGCGCGCGCGTGCGTGTGTGTGTGTGTACTCATTCATACATTTGTTGAGCTTCAAATGTTTGTCTGTGAAATGAATGTCCGCGATGACTCCCTTCGTGCTCCGTCATGTGCAACGCTGGACTACGGCAGCAGGACCATAACACCTGATCAATGCTCTTCCTTTTCCGCCCTGTCAGCAAAAAATAGTCAGCTATCTCTTAAGGAGCCAGCTAAGTCGTGTTCTTTTCTGCTTAACAAGGGAACTGCTCAAGGCGAATTGCAGTGAACAAGAAAACATTGCTTTTCCTCAATGTGCAATCTCATCACTACTCGCTGTCGCCGAGTCATTCCAGGATTTATGCTTCGAACTTTCCCATTTAAGTGAAAAAACAGCGAGTACGGGAATCTGATGCCCGGTTTGGCAAGAGTCGTCGCACGCATCGGCGACGGCCATGAAATGTTTTATCACGTCGCATGTGAATCCTAGTCTGGAATGTGACGAAAAAGAAGAGCAACGGGAAAGCAGTGTGTTGCAAACTCCATTTCAGTTTGTTCATTATGAGAAAGTGACTCGCCTTCCCTGTTTCACCAACTCCATTTGCGTAACAACGCCAAGTGCGTCTCTGTATCTCCCTGTAAATATAGGTAGATAGAAAGATAGATATAGGAAAAGTTAGGTTAGGGTTAGATTAGCTTCGTATGGCTTAGCTTAGTTTTGGGTTTTATTAGGTTAGAGTTTAGGTTATTTGGTTAGCTTAGGTTAGATTGGTTTAGAATGCTTGGGTTTTGGTAAGTGTAGTGACATGGCCATGTTGTATAGTCTACGAACCGACCTGGACCCTGAAGCACGTCAGACGTTTTATGTTATCAGATTTTGGTTACTTAGAGGTCATTATATTATACATCATTCATTTCTTTATTATTTTATCTATTTAATTTTGAAACCTCACTAGGTGTTAAGGGATACGTTTGGATATTGTCATTATTATAATCAGAAATGGCAACACGATCATCACCGTAGTAAATATCCCTATCATTGGCATTTCTATCAACTCCAATATTTGAGTATTACCCTCTACATCAAAGACAGCATCACGATCAATGCTATAAAAAACAACGCCAGTTGGTCCAATCTGAAAATAAAGCATTTTGGAGCCGTAAAATGTTGTACTTTTTTCTGCGTGCAAACAGCTTGTGAATCAACCGATTCATATCAATGGTGGCTGTTTGGATTTGTTTTTTTAATAATCTTCTTAATGGTATCTGTTCCTGTCCCATTAGGTGCTTCTAACCACTACAAATTTTATGTAAAATCAGGCTAGACTTTTAAGTTCTTGACACTGCAAGAACTGGTCTCGTGTCATTTGGGACAATATTTACCATGGTAATGATAATATTAATTATCCTGAAGCACTGTTCTTCTTTGCGAAGATACTGTTTCAAGTTTGTATAATTGCCTTTTTAAAATATCAAGAGTGTCATCTAAATCATTAAGTCACGAATAAGTTATAAGCCATGTTTTAATGCTGACTGAATAATTGCTTATTATGGGAAGTAGAGAGCATTCAACTGTGGTCTCGTAATCGTAGCCAGTTTAATCTGGAAAATCATGCCAGACTGTCCCGAAGGCTTTTACGACAATATAGAGGCTGACCGCCATACTCATCTGCGCGAGGTTCTTGCTGGTTCTAGTCAGTCACATGGTCTACACTGAATACATTTTCGTTTGGTTTAGAATCGGCCATGCCTCCTCTTCGCGATGCTGGTGGTTCTGCAATCGTTGAAAGAGTAAAGCACTCAGAATCTTCATTTTTTGCCACAAATATGCTTCCAAAAACATTATTGCAATTAGTTGCAATTAAATCTGTTGAGCTAATGATATATTTGTTGGATTTTAATTCTTATGATGGCATTGAGTCTGGTAATATCTCTATTGAAGAAAATGTCAGTCACATTCTACTTCCCATCGGAATATCGCCCTATATCCATATCTTCTTATTACCATTGCAATTGACTTCAGTGCATCATTTGATTTGTTTAACCATGAAGCCCTTCTGTATAAACTCCAGCTTTTTTGGAATCGATGCAGTATTTTAAGTGTGTTTTATAATACCAACGTGTTTGCGTTGATGGTTGTTTCTCTGGCTTTAACCCTGTTGTCTCTGGTGTTTCCCAGGGTAGTGTCTTTGGTCCCTTAGTTTTTATAATTTTCACTTCGGACATAGGAAACGACCTTGAAAAGACCATTGATTCTTAATCAAACGTGGTCTTATATCTGCTTCACAAAATAAAGCTGTAGTTGCTTCACTTCACTTTGCAAAATTAATACTTGGTGTCATGGATGGGGTATGAGGCTCAATGTCAGGAAGACCAACTGCATCATCACCTTTTTTCCTCCCCATTCTAATTTATTCATTTTGGATGACCGGCTATAAAATATCGAATATTTAAAAGCATTAAAGTGACATTTGACTTTTGAGATATACCAAAGCATCTTGTCATCTGCGTAAACATTGGCCTACTTCGCAAACGTCTTAACACCTGTGTCTGTGACATTATTGTTGTAAGATACTTTTTTGTTACCTTAATCTAAACCTTTTAATTTTCTCCCTATCATTCATAAATAAGATATACAATAATGTTGAACATTATTGTATATCTTCCTTCGTGCTACGATCCTCTTAGAGGCCAATTCACTAGAAATTATCTGTTGATCAATGATTGTATTTTGACACATCAATGTCTGAACCGAGTTCATTGTGGCAAAAGGATAAGAGGGTATAAATGAGACTGAATAGTTTCCACAATACAAGGGATGTAATTTATCTGTTTCAGGTTACTCCGTCTTCAGAACTGCATACCACAACAAGCTTACAAGAACATATATATATTAGCCAAGAGCTAACGACCCGGCTGATTCCCGTGACCTCTCGCTCGTTGTCCGCATGATTGACGTTGCCACGACCTTAGATAATTTGAAGCGAACCGACGCTGTGTTTATGTTCTCCTCCGATGTATACAGCTACCATCATTTTCCTCTTTAATTGGTTTAATCCTCCATGGATCAATTTGGCACGTTTCAGTCCGGTAGATGCCCCACTTCATCTATGTGTACCAACATGGCGTTGGATGTTCTGTGGTGACGGACGTCGGCTCGATGTTCTCTGATTCTGATTCTGAATCCTCGTCCTGTTTCACCATAATACGCTTTCTCGCATCCGCTAAATGGTATGCAATATAAGGCATTATTCAGTCTCACTTATACCCTCTTATACATCAATGTACGTGGTATTGTTCAAAATACATTGCCCTGGCTGTTACCAAGGTCTGGAGCAAGTAGGAACGAATCATATAGTTTATTTGGACATTATGAAATATGATTAAGACTGAAGCAAACAATTTTTTTTCTGTTATAGATGGTTTCCTCTGTGCTTCTTAACAGTGTTTTACTATTGTTACTTGCTATGTTATGCTTCTTTAAAAGTCTTTTGTCTTGCACCCTGTGGAAAAACATTGATAGCATATTTCATTATGATGATAATAATTATGATTTTACACATCGACCATAAATCAACTCTAATCTCTTAAGGTTTCAGGTATCTCTGCTCGATCATTATCAAATCGACACGCGATTAACCAACTGCACCTGTACGGACAGAATTAGTAAGTATTTTTTATAATGCAAGTGTGAATTGTTCTGTATACCATCTAAGGGGAAATGTGTGAGATCTTTTTCGCTCACGATGATTTCGGCGCCGACATTTTGAGATATTTAGGTACTTGGTATCCTTCGCTTCACCGAGCCAAATGGACCATCAGTGCCTAGCGCCGAGAAGAGCGCAGACCGTGATATCTATAGATAGATAGATAATTAGATATAGAAATAGATAGAAATATGAATATATGTATACATGAACGTTGGGGATATATATATTACAGGGTTACTTTATACAATGATATTGTCTAAACCTTTCTATCCACTGTTCTGTGTCTAAATAGTCTGAACCACGCAGCTCGTGCGCGGCCGGCTAGTGGATTGACCAATCTGCAGTTTTGTGTTCCGAGACTGATATTCTTATATTTTTTCCGGGCTGTTGGAGCCTTTTTGCATAACCGATCATGCTCCCACCTATGGGTCTCTTGTGGTGATCGCGCTGATGCGTTGCAACTTCGTTTATATTACTGGCGAGGGAAACTTGGCGTGGTATCAAGGGAAAATCCTGCCACATCCTAGTTCATGAGTCACAGGGTCACGAGAACTTCGGCTGCGACGGATCGTAGGCCGGGGAGATGAATAATCATAACGATGGCAGCAATAACATTGAGGATTCAGTGATGGTTCATTGCGCTAATATTATTGGAAGTCAATAATATCAACAGTGATGGTTGGTATGTGTGTGTGATATACATGTATATATATATATATATATATATATATATATATATATATATATATATATATATATATATTGCGCAGTACATAAATAATAATATAGAAATTTATATACACCCACACACACACTACATACATATATATATACTAGATTTTATATACACACACACACTTCATACATTTATATATATTTTATATACACACCCCCCCACCAAAACATTATCTATTATATCTTATATATATATATAGAGAGAAAGTATAAATATGTCTATATAGATAGATAGATAGATAGATAGATAGATAGATAGATAGATATAAATATATATATGCATGTATGTGGGTCTGTGGGTGTGAAAGTGTGTGTGTGTGTGTGTGTGTGTGTGTGTGCACGTGTGTGTGTGTTTGTGTGTGTATAGGCCTTATCTGCAGCGGCAATTTCTTGAAATCATTTCACTTCATAGGCACTGCCGGACGTACGACGGCGAGGACACGGTAAACTACGTCCGCTTGAAAACAAAACCAGCCGTCCAACGCTCAACAAGGAGCGAACCCCGTGCCTCTGTGGCGCGCCTTAAAAAAACATTTTTTTTACAGTTATTTGCTTCGTTCTTTCTCGGATGAAAAACACTTTAAGTTCAGAGAAAATAACTTATTCTGTCTTTGCTTGAGCAGTGCGCGTATCAATTTCGGTATGTAGGCCTTATCTGAGCGGCAATTTCATGAAATATTTCACTTCATCATAGCACTGCCCGGAGCGTATACGACGGCGAAGTATCGGTACCGCCTTGACAAAATACCAGCCGTCACGCTCACAGGCGACGCTCGTGCCTCTGTGGCGGCCTTTGAAA
This sequence comes from Penaeus japonicus, assembly GCF_977035675.1. Classification (NCBI taxonomy): domain Eukaryota; kingdom Metazoa; phylum Arthropoda; class Malacostraca; order Decapoda; family Penaeidae; genus Penaeus; species Penaeus japonicus. Next base: position 12,178,081 of record NW_028234423.1, on the reverse strand, counting down.
AAACATTTTTTTTCAGTATTGCTTTCTTTGATTGAAAACACCTTTTAAGTTCTTAAAATACTATTTCTTCTTTGCTTTAGTTAATATTATCGGAATGTGATTTGAATATGTTAACAACATATTACTTTAAGCATGAAAAAAGTTTATTTCTTCAAAAACTAGTTGTGCTGAGTAGCAGCAGTAAATAGATCTTATTTGTGGTAAGATAGAATTCATGTCATGACACATCATTCAAATCAAAATTCATTCTGGCTTATTCACCAAGGTTATGCTATACCTTTTCATGTTTTTTCATTGCAACCAAAAGTTATCTAGATATTGTGCTTGTATTATAGAAGTTTGTTAAAATGGAGGATATCGACAACACAACAAATTAATATCATTTGGCAAAATTCTGGTTTATCACCCGTAACTAATACTAAACTCAGGTTTTATTGTTTTAAATGAGTTAACGACTTGATTTACTTCAGGTTTCTCTGAAAGAGAGCCTTGCTGCCCATCAAATCTAAACAATTCGGACGCCATTACTTCTGATTGTGACTATATACTTCATGCCTTTGATTACCAGTCAGCCTGTGAGAATGAACATAAAAATTACACCCAATAGGACTTTTTGTTGTTGTTTATTGGTTTTTCATGTCAACACTTAGTAAATTCAGTTGTGCACTTACGAGTTAAAAAAGTAAATTGTAATCAAGCATAAGGATTCAAACAATTTTTATCACCCTTTAACAAGGTACTAGGTGGTATTTGTTTTTATTTTAGCATGAATGGAGTATCGAAATATGCAGTATCTTTTACATCCTAATCTTACGTCAATGTTACATAAATTTTGTTGTAGACCAATCATGAGATACTCTTTTTTTAAACGATTAAATGAGACGACATAAAATAAAATCAGGAAATATTTGGATTTTCGCCATTCGAGGTTGGTTCGCGCATGCGTGTTGGCGCCCCTAAAGGATAGGTTTGGTACGCGTGGCGGGGTGGTGCTCCTTTGGCCATAGAATCTGAAATACTGGCAGCAAGTTATGCGAGTTTTTGGCAATATTGAAGTAATGACGCTGCAGATAGGTCCTTATGATTGTGTGTTGTTAGGCCTTTCTGCAGCGTCAATTTCTTTAAAAATGATTTCACTTCATGGGCCTGCGGGCGTACGACGGCGAAAGTGTTGTACGCTCGAACAAAACCAGCCGTCACGCTCACAGAGCGCCCGTGCTCTGTGTGCGCGCCTTTGAATTTTTTTTTTTTTTTACAGTTAATTGCTTTTTTCTTTATGAGAAACACACTTTTGAGTTCATAAAAATGACAAATACAATTTCTTGTTTGCTTTAGTAGAACATATCGGAGAATGTGAATCTGAATATTAAGTTAACATCATCCTCCTTTAAGCATGAAAAAGTTTTTTCTTCAAAAAACTAGGTTGTGCAGATTAGCAGTCAGTAAATAGTGTTATTTGTGCCAAATATCGGAATGCATTCCATGCACATCAATCAAGCAACAACTTTATTATAGGCATATTCACTAGGTATGCATATAATTTTCATGATAATTTCATTAATAAAAAAGTTATTCTCGCATATTGTGTGTGTATTACAGAAGACTGTATAAAATGGATATCGCACAACCCCAACAAAATTATTATTATATGCAAACATTATAGGTTATCACTGTAATCTTTTTGTTTGGTTAAAAAAAAACATAAATTAAAACTCGGGTATGTTATTGTTTGACATGAGTTACGACTTGATTTACATCTGTTTTCTCTGAAGAGCGCCTTTGCTCGCCCATTCAAATCTAAACAAATTCGATCGCATTACTCTAATTGTGACTATATACTTCATTAGCCTTTGATTACCAGTCTGCCTGAGAATGAACATAAAAAAATGTCCAATAGACTTTTTGTTGCCGTTTAATGTTTTCATGCAAAAACACGTGGTTAAATTCAGTTTACTTACGAGTTAAAAGTAAATGTAATCCAAGCCAATGGATTCTAACCAATATTAGTATCACCATTTAAGCAACGTAATATTGTGGTATTTGTTTTTAAATTTTCACGCATGACTGGAGTCTCGAAATATGCCGTATACTATACATTATAATCTACTTCTTTAGTTACCATACATTTCGTTGTAAACCATCATTAAGATACTTTTTAAACGGTTGTTTTTGAATGAGACGTCATAAAATAAAAAATCAGGGAATATTTGGCATTTTCGCATTCGGCGATGGTTGCGCATGCGTGTTGGGCCCCTATTGGATAGGTTGGTACACGTGGGGCGGGTGGTGGTCTTTGGCAATAGAATTGAAATACGGCTGCAAGCTATTGCGAGTTTTTTTGGCAATTATTGCAGATAATGACGCTGCAGATAAGGCCTTAATATATACTTATATATATAAGCATAGGATAAATATATAGGCCTTTATCCGCAGCGTCTTTATCTGCAATAATTGCCACACTCGCATAACTTGCTGCCGTTATTTCAGATTCTAGTGCCAAAGAGCACCACCGCCCACGCTTACCAACCTTCCTTTAGGTGCGCCAAAACGCATGCGGAACCATCTCCGATGGCGAAAATGCCAAAGATCCTGATTTTTATTTATGTCGTTCATTTTATCGTTTAAAGGTATCTCAATGTTGGTTTACAACAAAATTTATGTACTTGAAAGAAAGATTATGATGTATATTATACTGCATATTTCGAGGACTCAGTTATGCGTGAAAATATAAATCAAATACCACCATATGTAGCCTGATAAAAGGGGATGATTGATAAATTATTGTTGATTCTTTGGGTTGGATTACATTTACTTATTAACTGTAAGGAAACTGAATTTACTAAGTGTTTGCCATGAAAAATTTAAAACAACACCAAAAAAGTCTATTGGTGTATTTTTATGTTCATTCTCAGGGCCAGACTGGGTAATCAAAGGCTTTGAAGTTATATAGTCAAAACAGAGTAAGGCGTTCGAATTTGTTTAGATTGATGGGCTGCCAAAGGCCTCCTCTTCGAGGAAATCTGAAGTAAATCAAGTCGGTTAAATCATGTAATCAATAACAATACCTGTTTATTTTTTATTAATTTACTGTGATAACCTATAATGTTTGCAAAATAATAATATTCTTTGTTGTGTTGTGCGATATCATTTAAACAGATTTATAATACATAAAAAAGGCACAATTGCGCGGGATAACTTTTGTTGGCATTGAAAATATATGAAAAAGTATACATACCTAGGTGAATAAGCTAGAAGAATGAATTTTGCTTCTTTGATTGATGTGTCATGGTATGAATTTATATTTACACAAATAAGATTATTTACTGGCCACTGCTATTGCAAAAATAGTTTTTTGAAGAAATAATTTCTTTTCATGCTTAAAGTAACATGATTGTTAACAAAGTTCAGAATCACATTCGATATGAATTACTAAAGCAAAGAAGCAAGAATGAAAGAGTGTATTTTATGAACTAAAAAGTGTTTTTCATCAGAAGAAGAACACAATAACTGTAAAAAAAATTATGTTTTTTAAAAGGCGCGCCACAGAGGCACGGGTCGCTCTGTGAGCGTTGAGGGGGTTTTTGTTCCAAGCGGTACGAACTTTCGCCTGTCGTACGCCGGCAGTGCCCAAGAAAGAAATGATTCAAGAAATTGCCGCTCGCAGTAAGGCTAATAGATAGCAAAAAACGAGAGTTATATATATAGTAGCAGCCATATATATACATATATAATATGTATACAATATATAGAAATATTGGTCCATGTATATATCAATCAAAGCAAAATTATGTAGAATAAGGGCTTATATTCACCTAATATATGCTATATATCATATATATATGGCATATATAAGTTATCCTCGTCATATTGTGCTATATATATATAATACTGTGTGTGTATGTATATTTATATATATCGCACCAAACACACGGCCTAAAATGATTATCAGAGTTAGCAAACATATATAAATACATATAATTACATAATGCAAATATAAAATACGTCAGGTATTTTGAGATCCTGTATTACATAGAAAATGTACCGCCGTGATTTTACTCAGTTTTCTCTGAAGAGAAGGCCTTTGCTGCCCCATCAAATCTCGGCGACAAATAACGAATTTACTCTGATATCTTCTTCAAAATCAAGTTACTTTAGGCTACCTCTTAGTTTATTCATTTTCTATGGTATTGAAGTGATAGAAAACCTAATACGCGCCACTATTTCATGTGAAACTATTCTTTTCCACGTCGTACTTGTAGGCTTTTCATGTTTCTAGATACGCGAGTTAAAAAGAAAATGTGAATCCAGAGCCAAAGGATTCAAAACAATATATATCACACCGATTAGCTTGGGTCGCCAAATGTGGGGAAGGGGGGGGGGGGTTAGTTAGGGTAGTAATTGCACGCGAACAGCCTGGTGGGTCCCTCAAAGGAATATTCAGGGTGATAATACATCATAATCTGCGTTTCAAGTGTGAGATACACGCTGTACTTCCTTGATAGAGACCAAAATTGCGATACTATTTAGGGTAAAGGTGAAAAATGTCAAAATTTAGTGATTTTGGTCACGCCGCTGTGTGGTCTCCCCTTAAATATTGTTAAGTGACTATGTTAGTGCTACATGATAATCAATCAGATTTATAATGACATTACTATGAATATCATACCATAATGGTGTAAGAGACAAAGTTGAGATCGGATGTGTAGACCCCAATATCTCCGCGTCAATTGTCTTGAAAATGATTTCACGTTCCTGGGCACGTGCCGGCGTAACGAGCGGCGAAAGTGTTTGTAACCGCTCGCGACAAAGACCAGCCGTCACGCTCGACATAGGAACCCGGCCTGCTTGTGGCGCGCCTTTGATTAACATTGTGTTAGTTTTTACAGTTAATTGCTATATTTCTTCTCGGATGAAGACGAAACACACCATGTTGATCTTGTAAAACATGAAGTGTATTTAAATGCTTATGCTTCAGAATGATCTGAACGTTGACTCTACAGCAAATTTGTAAGCAACATCACTCCTACTGTTAAAGAATTTTAAAAAAAGAGTTTTCTATTTTCTGTCTGCTTCTAAAAAACTAGTTTGTTGCAGATTAGCAGTCACGTAAAGATACGGAACTGTAGTATTAGTGCAAAAAAGAAATGCACAGTGCTGCATGACACATGCGAATCAAAGGCAAAATTTCTTCTGCTTTATTCGACCTAGGGTATGCTATGCTTTTCAATGAAGTAACATTTGTTGAGCTTTCAAAAGCTATGCTAATGGCATACTGTGCAAGAAGTTACAACGCTTACAGAAGTCATGTTTGGAGATAGAGATGGAAAACGCAGAAAAAGAAAACTATTAATGATATATGCATATATATATATATATATTATATATATATTACAAACTCGGGTATTAATATATGTAATCTTGTTGATATATATTGAAGTGATACCGGACTTGAGTTATCCATCCACACTGATTTCTCCTCGTGAGAGAGAGTGCCGTTTGCTGCGGCCATGTCAATCTAACCACACCAGACACACACACAGACACAACCATGTGACACACACACTCAACACAGCACATCAGTGATTACCAGCTCTGGTGTTCCGCGGAACAATGAACATAAAAATAAGATCGCAAATAGACTATTTATGTTGCCGATTAAATGTTCCATGTCAAGACATCGTGATTAGTGTGGTAAATTCAGTTTTCTTGACGAGTGTTAAAAAGTAAATGTAATCCAAGCCAAAAGGATCTCCACACACACACACGCACACACACACACACACAAACATATATATATATATATATTATATAAATATATCACGCATATACTGGAGTATATAAGAATATATTATATATATTACGATATACATATATAACCATATATATTGTTACATATGTATATATATATATATATATATATATAAAATTTTTTATATATATAATAAAACTTGAATGAGACGACCATAAAATGAAAAATCAGGGAATATTTGGCATTTTCCGCCATTCTGTAGATGGTTCGCGCATGCGGTGTTGGCGCCCCTATTTGGATAGGTTGTACACGTGGGCGGGTGGTGGTCATTGGCAATTAGAATTTGCGAGAATACGGCAGCAAGCTATGTTGCGAGTTTTTTGGGCAACATGATAGCAGAGATAGATGACGCGGCAGATACGGCCTTATATATATATATAATATATTATATATATATATATAGCCTTATGCAGCAGCGTCATTATCCTGCAACTAATTGCCAAAAACTCGCAATAACTTGCTGCCGTATTTCAGACGTTCTATTGGCCAAATGAGTGAGCAACCACCCGCCTCGCGTACCAACGCTACGTCGTCTTTAGGGGCGCCAACACGCATGCGCGAACCATCTCCGAATGGCGAAAATGAGCCAAATATTTCCTGATTTTTATTCACTTAGAGTCTGTCTCAATTTAAAATCGTTTTTTAAAAGATACTCAATGATGGTTTACAACAACAAATTACTATGTATACAATTGAAGTAAGATTATGATGTATAAAATATACTGCATATTTCCGATACTCCAGTGTCATGCTGAAAATAAAAACATAATACCACCATATGTAGACCTTTGATCAATGCGGTGATCAATAAATTGTTTTGAAATCCTTTGGCTTGGATTACATTACAATTTAACTCGTAAGAAACTGAATTTACTACGTGTTCTACATGAAAAACATTTAAACACAACAAAAAGTCTATTGGGTTTATTATTTATGATCATTTCTCAGGGCAGACAGGTAATCAAAGGCTATTGCAGTTTATAGTCCCAACAGAGTAAGGCGTATCCGAATTTTGTTTAGAGTTGATTGGCAGCAAAAGGCTCCCTTTTCAGAGAAAACTAAGTAAATCAAGTCGGTAATCATGTAAAACAATAAAATACCTGAGATTTGTATTATTTACTGTGATAACCTATAATGATTGCAAATAATAATATTTTTGAGTGTTGTGCGATATCCATTTTAAACAAGACCCTTCTATAATAACAAGCACCAATATGCGATGGAATAACTTTTTCTGTTGCGCAGAATGAAAATATTCATGAAAAGGTATCATCAACTACCTAGGATGATAAGCGAGAAATGAATTAGCTCTGCTTCTTAGATTAGATGTCGTCCAATGAATGAATTCTATATTTACACAAATAAGATCTATTTACTGCGGCTACACCTGCCAACTAGTATTTATATGAAGAAATAATTTCCTTTTCATGTCTTAAATCGTAACCAAGATGTTAACCATTATTTCAGAATCACATTCCGATATGTAATACTAAAGCAAATAAGAAATGTATTTTATGAACCTAAAAGCGTTTTTACATCAGAAGAAAAGCGACAAAATCACAGTAAAAAAAAAATGCTTTGATCAAGGGCGCGCCACAGAGGCACGGGTCGCTCGTGACGTGACGGCTGGTTTTTGTTCCAGCGGTACGACACTTTCGCCGTCGTACGCCCGGCAGTGCCATGAAATGAAAAATGATTTCAAGAAATTGGCCGCTGCAGATAAGGCCTATAAATATATAAATATAATAAATATATACATATAATATCTATAAATAGATATAATGATAATATCAAATTGTATATATATATAAATATATGTATATATCATATATATATATATATATATATATATATATATATATATGTGTGTGTATGTATATTTATATATATACATATATAAATACATATAATACATAAATGCAAATATAAAATACGTAGATTTTGAGATCTGTATTACAAAAATGGCCGTGAAAATAACGAATTTACCTTATCTTCTTCAAAATCAAGTTACTTTAGGCTACCTCTTAGTTTATTCATTTTCTATGGTATTGAAGTAATAGAAAACCTAATACGCGCCACTATTTCATGTGAAACTATTCTTTTCCACGTCGTACTCGTAGGCTTTTCATGTTTCTACGATTAGCTTGGTCGCCTGGGAAGGGGGGGGGGATAGTATTGGGGGTCCAAGGAATGGGTGATATGACTCATATCTGCGTTTCAGAGATACCACGCTGTACTTCTAGACCAAAAGAACAATTTAGGGTAAAGGTGAAAAATGTCAAAATTTAGTGATTTTGGTCACGCCGCTGTGTGGTCTCCCCTTAAATATTGTTAAGTGACTATGTTAGTGCTACATAATGATCAATCAGATTTATAATGACATTACTATGAATATCATACCATAATGGTGTAAGAGACAAAGTTGAGATCGGATGTGTAGCCCTTAACAGTGTTAGTACACATTGATCTTACATGAAGTGTATTTAAATGCTTTTCAGAGATGATCTGAACGGGACTTACAGCAATTTGTAAGAGTTAAAGAATTTAAAGCTATGTTTCAATGAAGTAACAAGTTGAGCTTTCAAGCTATGCTAATGGCACTGTGCAAGTACAACGCCTACACATGCTTTGGAGATAGAGATGGGAAAAAGAAAAAGAAAACTAGTTTGATATATATATATATAATATTAAAATATATAACATATAGTATATAAATAGGTATAATAAATATATATATATATATATATATAAATATATATATTTATTAACACCACACTATGCACTATATACTATCACACATATATATATATATATATAATATACACACACACACACTCAACACACACACACATACACACACACACTCACACACAACACACACACACACACACACATATATATATATATATATATATATATATATATATATATATATATATATACATACACACACACCTGTGTGTGCGTTGTGTGTGTGTAGTACATATATATATTATATCTTATCTATATAAAATATATATATATACATTGTATATACATATATATATATATAATATATATATTATATAATATATGATATTATATATATATATATGTATATATATATATATACATATATATATAATTGTGTGTGTGTTGTGTGTGCGTGTGTTTATAGGTTGGCAATTATCATATTTCAATTCTTTACTTGTATGTAATATATTGGAAGAAAATTATTCCGTACGACAATACTTTGGCTCAATTTCAACAGAACAAATATAAGTGAAAGAGATTTATTCCTATAATAGTGATAATTCGCAAGAATAAGAAGAGATTTAGAACATAAAACTGAAGCAAACGTTCGTGTGGATCTGGACGCGTTGTAGTAGCCGGGCGGGGCTGAGTCGTCCTTTCACGTGTTGGCCGCGAGACGAGCGGTCGACTTTTCCGTTAGTGATCTGTTTCCTCTAGAACCTCGTGTTCAGAGGACTCCAGGCCGTCAACATGGTCAATAAGAAAATTGTAAGTAGAACAGTGTGTAGTATTGTGGCTGATATCTGCATGTTGTATGTTGTATTGTCAGCATTAGGAAATCGGTATGTGAGCCACGCAAGGGAACACGCGGTCTGCGTTCTGGTCCGGAGCTATTGTTACACTTGCTGTGGATACGCGATAAAATAATGTGGAGTCTTGGTAACCTTAGAATAAAACAAGTCATTGAGCTTAAATTTCATGTGTAGATGTTACGATAATAGGAGTAACGAACTCCGTTGAAATAATTGGGCCCTTAGAAAGAGTAACCGTTTCTCTGAAATGTTTGTGCTTTAGAGGCCGTGTTCTTGATGTTTCAACCTACATTAACAGCGTTTCCCTCCAAGTGTTAATAATAAACAAAAAAATCGTTCCGGATTTGACGTTGATTGAAATGGATGGAACGCTTAATATATATAAACTTAAGGTATAAAGTGTTTACCCCGTTTATGCAAGTCTCTAATCTTAAACCTGACAGAATTAAGTCTGACCCGAATGTTACCCCAGAACACCCAAGCCTACTTTGTTGTGGTCAGAGTAAATTCGAGCATCTTTGCCAGAATGGACTTAGTTTGTTGGCCTTTTCTTGAGTACCAAAGATGCAAGAGTCCATACCTCCCAATCCTTGCAATGAATTTAGGGGATGGGTTTCCTAGGGTGTTGCAATATTTAAGATCTGATCCCAGGTTTCAGTAATTGAAGTGATATTGTAGCTGCTGAGAATGACCTTAGAGTATCCATGTGCTCTACCATAATTAAACTTTTAGAACTTCAAATTCTTCCGTTCATTTTAAGCCTTTTCGGTAAATTTCTGAGTAATGCCGCGTCGCTAAATACCATGTAACGATGGATTCCTCAACTTCTACTATTCATATATAATTGAAATGAATTCTGGCTATATTTCGTATGCAAAATCTTTACTAACTTACCTTCCTAACTTTGTCTAGTTTTGAAGTTAGCCATAGCCAAGGGGGGGGCTTTGGCTCACCCCTGTACCCCCCCATTTTAAGGCACTTTGTGCTACTTTGGTACATATTGTATACAAAATCTTTACCCAATTACCTACCTCACTTTGCCTAGTTTTGAAGTCCGCCTTTGCCTAGAGGGGGCTACACCCCTCTGTGGACCTCTGTTCAGGCCACTTAGTAATACTTATAGTACATGTTTAGTTCTGTAGATGAAAACGCTAGGTTTTAATTCAGAACTAGGCAAAGTTAAGTAGGTAATTAGGTTAATATTTTGCATAAGAAATATGCCCCGAAGTAGGACGAGGTAACAATTATTTCCATTATATATGAACAGAGGTTGAGAGGAATCCATCGATACCACTTTCGTGATATTTCCTAACGCGGCATTGTTCAGAATTTACTGCATTTTCAAAGGCACATCTTGGTGTATTTGTTTAATTGTAGAGTATAACCTTCAATGTAATTATTGCTCTTGGTAAGACTTTACTAATGAATACTGATTGAAGTAGGTGCAATTTCTTAGATGCAATATGTATTAATTTGTCATTTGTAGCTAGTGAGTCAGATGTGAAAAAGGTTAAAATCTTGTTACAGAACATTGTAATTTTGTTAGTGAGATTGACTTGTCTTGAAGGTAATACTGAGCTGCCTTAATATTGCACCCTTGTGGGAATTTGAAAGCTTTGCATATAACTGAAATATCTCATCAACCTCAATGAAAGACATCCTCCCAAAATTTAGATATTTAACCCCAATACATTAATGGTAGTTTAGTATTTTTTTCATAACCTTTTAGCAATGCTGCGCATAACTACCAAACTACGTCATACTGGTTATGATGTGGATGGCATTGGCTAAAAATAGAGGTATGGCTAAATGGCAATTTTCCATAAATCTCTTGCAAAATAGTCTAAGCTGACTTTGGAAACCTTGTTCCCTGTAACCTGAAGCTAGCGCCATTATAGACCATACTTTGTTTCAACTGAGCAAATGCCGATGCCATGCCACATGTAATTGAAATACTACCTGTGAATGTGAACTAAGACCTAATCTCAACTATTATGGACTTATTACTTCTGGTAACCTCGGAAAAGTTTTTTTTTTTTTTGCCAGAATGTATTTTATATAAATGGTTGTCATACTCCCCTAGCATATAGGTCCAAGTAATTATAATATTTTTGTATATGTACTATCTGGTTTCTAATTTAAATACCAAATGTTTAATAAATATTTTCTCAACAGGTAAAGGGAAAAGGGAAGGTGAAGGGGAAGGGAAAGAAGGTAGCAGCTGCCCCTCTGGTCACCAAGAAACCTGCTCCCCCCAAGAAGGTCCAAAACCCCCTGTTTGAGAAGAGTACTATCTGGTTTCTAATTTAAATACCAAATGTTTAATAAATATTTTCTCAACAGGTAAAGGGAAAAGGGAAGGTGAAGGGGAAGGGAAAGAAGGTAGCAGCTGCCCCTCTGGTCACCAAGAAACCTGCTCCCCCCAAGAAGGTCCAAAACCCCCTGTTTGAGAAGAGGCCCAGAAACTTTGGCATTGGTAAGTTGGTGACTCTTCAGTTTTGAGTAGCACTTAGTCATTCTGTCAATAAAAAGTAATATTCAGTTATCTTCACCTATGCTGTGAATTGTTAAAAGGGGATGTAAATGGGTTCAAGGTTTTGTGATGCAAGTGTTCAATAATAAATAAGACCTTGGTAACTACACATTTTTAGAATAAGGGAAATAACTATTTCCCTACTTTATATTATTGCAAGACTTCCATTTATTGGTAACAAAACCCATTTGTAATATATTTTAAGGTCATAAATTACCTCTTAATACAGAAATGAAGTGTGCAATTTCATGCCTGTTTAAAGTCCCATACACTAACATGTTTTATATTCATTACTGATATTTCATATTGTTTGCAGGTGGAAACATCCAGCCCAAGCGTGATTTGAGCCGCTTTGTGAAATGGCCAAGGTACATCCGCGTTCAGCGTCAAAGGTCCGTCCTCCTGAGGAGACTTAAGGTCCCACCCCCAATCCACCAGTTCAAGCAGCGTCTTGATTCCCAGAAAGGTACCAAAAGACTTGTAATATCCTTAGGTTCTTCAGAGCGGTGCAGGATCTGAATGATTCTTAGGCTCTGTTGAACGGTGCAGGATGCAAGATCCTTAGGCTCTTCTTGAGCGGTGCAGGGTCAGTCTTTCATTTTGTAAGTCGCCCATAGACCTCTGTTGAAGTGGAGGTGGTGCTGGGTGCAATACTTGTCTCTTGAGTCTGACATACTCAAGGGTACAATAGTAGGTGAAATGACTTCTGTATTGGTGAAATGTACTTTGAATGATGACTGTATTTGCTATCATACGATGCTGGTGACAATCTTAACCACAACTTACTGAGGTAATGCCACATTTATATGGATATTAATGTATTTGAAAGGTTTTAATAGTATTGACCATTTGTAGCCAGGGAGCTGTTCAAGCTGCTGCAGAAATACCGCCCTGAGAGCAAGCAAGCAAAAGTTGCCCGTCTGCGCAAGCGTGCTGAACTGCGTGCTGCAGGGAAAGAGGATGTGCCAACCAAGCGCAAGTTGAGTGTGCGCATGGGTGTCAACACAGTGACTACACTTGTAGAGCAGAAGAAGGCTCGTATTGTGATCATTGCTTGTGATGTTGAACCCATTGAGGTAGGTTGCATTGAAATTTGTATGCAGTTTCTCTTCTCTTGAATAAAAAAATAAAAAATAGATTTTATTCTAATGAATAACTTATTAATATTGTAAACCAACATTTCAGATCATTCTTCACCTACCAGCACTTTGCCGCAAAATGGGGGTTCCCTATTGCATTGTTGGTAACAAGTCTAGAATGGGAATGGTAGTTCGCAGGAAGAATGCTACCTGCTTGGCACTCACTGATGTAAGTAGTAAACTTGTAATTTGACCACTAATTTGCATTACTTGATCTTTATTTCTAATCCACAACTATACAAATTTATTCTAATCAAACTTATTATACAGGTGGAGGCCAATGACCGCAACAGTCTAAACAAGCTCATCGAGGTGGTGAAGACCAACTACAATGACCGCTTTGACGAGATCCGCAAGAACTGGGGTGGCGGCATCCTCAGTTCAAAGTCCAGGGCCAAGTTTGCTAAGGTGGAACGTGCAAGGGCCCGTGAGGTCAGAGCTGTTTAAATAAACTGATGAGGAGAATGTTCATTTTAATATCCCCAGATGGCCAAACCATTGACTTTGCTGCAAGTACATAAATGTCTAACATTTTTACTATCTTAGTCGGTCCTTCTAGAAGAAAATTACACAATACTTGAAAATTTGTTTTATATCATGGTTCTCACAAGACATATGCTATGTGGGACTTGATGAATCATGTATGACAGTGTGAATTAGTTACTTTAGCATTACGAAGTTCAAATTAAGGAAAATTACATGATTTGAAACAATTGGAATTGAACACTTAAATTTGACAATTGAAGGAGATTGCAAATTAAACTGTAAAATTGATTCAAGGTTAGATTAAAGGCCAGTATTAGCATGAATAGAGAGGAGGGTGCAACATTCTAGATGTCTGAATAGTGGGTGAAAGACTTAAAGCATTACCCTGAATGTGGCAGGTAATTTTCAACTAAATTTTTTTTCCAATTTAACGAGTATGGTATAATTAACGTTCAAATTCTTGTAGGGAAGGATTTGGCTCCTGAAATGAGAAACCTGGCATGTTGTAACAACTCCCAAATGTAGGGAAGTATGAAATTTGTACACTATTGTAACGAGTCTCCAACCATACACTAATGAGTGACACTTGGCAAAATGGCCAAACTGGCTGTTGTACTTTTCATGTCTTGGATATGGTCTGAAATACACATGGCAATGAGTTGCCCATTATAATTAGGCTAAAGACTTGCAATTCTGTAAAGGTGTAATTTTTGCTGACAAATATTGTGAATTAAAATGGCATCAGATAGATATAACACTAGGAAATGGCTAATGTCATACTATTGATGTGACCTGATGACCTTGGCTCATAAATATGAAAGTATTCAAGTACATAAATTTTGCTAAAATTTGATGACTAGGGTTGTGACAAAATTATTTGAAATAATTTTATAAGCTTAAGCTTTAAGCTCATAAAATCATTTTAAGCGTATAAAAAATATTTTCCAACAACGGTTTCATTACTTAATAAGACTCAATTTTAAGTGGCTAACGAATATTTCAACATTTTCTAATATTAAATATATATATATAAATATATATATATTAATATATATATATAATAATATATATATATACATAAATATATATATATATCTATATATATATATATCTATATATATATATAAAAATATATA
>NW_028234423.1:12118433-12120933 GCF_977035675.1 Penaeus japonicus | reverse complement strand
CTGGCGAGGAGGCCCAGGGCAGAGCAGGCCCTGGCGAGGAGGCCCTGGCGAGGAGGCCCTGGCGAGGCCCTGGCGAGGAGGCCCTGGCGAGGAGGCCCTGGCGAGGAGGCCCTGGCGAGGAGGCCCTGGCGAGGAGGCCCTGGCGAGGAGGCCCTGGCGAGGAGGCCCTGGCGAGGAGGCCCTGGCGAGGAGGCCCTGGCGAGGAGGCCCTGGCGAGGAGGCCCTGGCGAGGAGGCCCTGGCGAGGCACCGGCAGCGGGACCGGCGAGCGGCTATGCCTCGGCAGACACAGCAATGGCCAGCTAAACGGCGGAAGTGGACAAGCGGACGTCTAATAGTTTGCAAGTGTGGAAGGATGGAATCAAGAAAGTAGGATCGAGGGCGAAGGAAACACATCCGTGCATCGGAACAGCTATTATTTCAACATTATGTAAACGCAGGCCACGCGGGACCATCGGCGGGATAGTGTTCACATCGGCCAGGCTTAAAGACTGTGAATATGATGACAATAATGATGATGATAATAACACTAGTAAAAAGGATAACATTAATAACAATAATAATGATAGTAAAACTAATAATTTTAACAATAAACACAATTATGATTTTGATAATGATAATAATTATTATTATTATCATAATGATTATGATAATTGAGATAATAACATCAATAATGGTAATGATAATAATGGTAACAATAATAATAATGATACTAATAATGATAATGATTGTAAAAGTGATAATGATGATAAAAATAGTAATGATGACAATAATGATAATAACAATAGCAGTGATGATAGTGATAATAATGATAATACTAATGATGAGAGTAATAATGATAACAACATAATAATAATAATTATAATAATCTTGATGAACAGCGATTATTATGCTAACAACGATATCAATAATATTAACAACAATAACAACACTGATGTTAGTGATGATAATACAAGGAGTAATGATTTGGCTAATTTTTAAAACTTTCCGACGCCGATCCTATTTTGTTCAGTAGAATGATAAGAGACCAAAAAAACTAACAATTTATGCCCTGCAACGTCGTTTTACTTGATTAAGATGCGAACTGGGACACCAGGAGAACGTTTCATAACATGAGAAAAGTGCGATGCCATACTCGGTAAAGGATTATTCAAAGGCTATTTCGCACATCTGTGTCATTATCAACGTCTTTCCTCAAAACAGATAAGCCTTATAAGTACTTGTGGTCGCATGTCTTGTCGCGGTGAGAGGTTCAGTCACCTGAATAACAAAGGTGTTTGTCGGTGAAATCTGCTGACGTCACCAGCCATAATAATCCCCCAGTGCTAACCTGTTCTGTGCGCATGCGCGAGCCGACATGCCCGGATACCCCGAACAGCCCGTCGCACGTCAGACAGCCCAGTGAGCTACCACCCGGCTAAGAGACGAGTACCCTCTAGCGCTGCTCCTGAGTGAATGCCCTTTCTCCTGTAAAACCAATACCTAATAAAATAAAATCTAGGTAAAGGTTATAACGTTTATTTTTGAGGCGTTTGGAGCATTTTATCAAGTATGTCGACCAGATCCGTTGAGCAGCAGGCGACTGCGTGGCCAGCCCGTGTGCTGCGGTGGCGGGTGATTGCTGGGATCTGTGCGCCCCTCATCCTGCTCAGCGGAATAGCCATCACGACCTTCTTCATCCTTCGGGAAGACTGGAACAGCGTCCTCGCCACCTCCCTGTTCTTCTTCTCGGTCTTCCAGCTGCTCTACTGGTACCTTCGAGCCAAGACAATATGCAGCAACCGCAGACAGGTAGAGGCAAATTATTTTTTTATTCAGTTATGTAAGTTAACATGTTTTAACATATTTTTGCAGACGGGAGGTGAAGGGCAGGGCATGATGTCGCAGAGCGGCACAGAAGGTTGTGGAGGTGGCACAGCTTCACCATCTGCTGCTCAGAGAAGGTGGTTCACGTTACACCAGCTGCCGAGATGGTAGAACGAACTAACCCAGCTGCTGTGATGGTAGCAAAGGCTTACCCGGCTGCTGTGAAGGCAGCACCGGCTTAAACCCAGCTGCTGTGATGGTAGCAAAGGCTAACCCAGCTGCTGTGATGGTAGCAAAGGGATACCCAACTGCTGTGAAGGCAGTCCAGTCCTAATAAGCACTGTGTGGAAACCTCGGCCGGCGCCAAGTCTGCCCTCGACGTCCCCTCGACCGCTGCCGCAGAGATCCACCTGCGGCTCTCTCTGCAGCCATGCCCTCAATATATTGATTAATGATTGTAGTATTATTTCCTATTGTGTGATGCAGTGTGCATGATATTTACATGAATATTTTAATTCTTTTTTTTCATTAAACTATTCTAAGTATTTAAAGACTAAACTAAAGGTTTGACTATTTCGGGTGTAATGCTTGCAGACTTTTAAGGGAAGGAAGAAGTGAGTTACGACTGCAAAGATTTTTTTTTTCTCAAACAAAGAACGGGAAATGGAATTATCCGTCACAGATTACATTATGCA
>NW_028234423.1:12095933-12098433 GCF_977035675.1 Penaeus japonicus | reverse complement strand
AACATGACTTTAGTCTTTTTCATGTTCGTTTTAAGGCCAATCTTCAGACTTTCTCTATTCAAATCGCTTAGTAATTGTTATAATTTATCTGCTGACTCGCCGAAAAGAACAGTGTCACCTGTAAATCTTAAATTGCTTAAGTGCTCATTCCCTATTTTAATCCCTTTCTCCTTCCAATCTAACTTCTTGTATACTTCCTCAAAGCAAGCTGTAAAAAACTTTGGTGAGATGGTGTCGCCCTGCCTAACCCCCTTTTTTATTGATATTTTATTGATTTCTGCGTGTATTTTGATGGTCGCTGTACCATCTCTATACATGTCCTCTAATAATCTGCAGTATATTTCCTCTACTCCTTGTTTACAAATTGCATCTAGTACTACAGATATCTGTACCGAATCGAATGCCTTTTCATAATGTACGAATGTCATACACAGGGGCTTCCTATATTCGTTTGTTTTCTCTTTTATTTGGGTTAGTGTGTGGATATGGTCTCATATAAATAAATATATATATATACATAAAAATATGATTATATATTTATATATATAAATATATATACATGTATATATGTACTTATATATTATATATATATATATATATATATATATATATGTATATATATATATATATATATATATATATATATATATATATATATATATATATATGGTGCAGAGATACATCAATACTAAAAGTAATTCTAGTCTTGAAAATGAACTGGAAAAAATCAAAGTTGTGACAATATATCAAAAGCCAGTTTTTTTTAAAGAACTAATTAGAATTGAGAAAAAATAGGGACACAATGGCAGAAAATGTATATGCATCCGTATCAGAAAAACTGGAAAAAGAAAAAAATGAACCATATCGGTGACCAAAAAATCAGCACACCCAAAAAGTGTGAAGGGGCATGCCCACTAGAAAACATAATTCAGAAAATGTTTGAGGGAGATACAAATATTGAAAGATGAAATTCATGAATTAAAACAAGAGCAAAAAAAAAAAAAAAAAAAAAAAAAAAAAAAAATAAAGAAAAAAATGGTAACTCAGGCTGCTGAATTGGAAACAGAAAAGGCTGTACCAGACACTAAAAATGTAAAAGTAAAGCCAACGAAGAAACAAGAAAATCCAAAAGGCAAGTCAAGTAAAGTAAATCAGGAAGAAGAAAAAAAAATGTTTTCTGAAATAGTAAGGCAAAAATCGGATAAACAAGTCAAGAATATTCTAGACAATGATATTTCAGACACTGAACAACCAAAAAAAGATGAGGCTCACTGGAACGTTGTAGGCGACAAAAAGAAGCATCCAAAACCAAAACAACCTACAAAAGAAAAGTCAGAGAAGAAAAATGAAGATACATTCAGAGCAAATAGGCTCTTTATATACAGTCTAGAAGAAAAAGAAGAAAATGATCATGGAATCAGGAAAACAAATGATATGAAAATGATTAATGTTATCATAACAAAATTGAACCTCAATGAAATTATCAAAGTTAAGAGTGCCTTTAGAGAGGGCAAATATTTAAAGGAGGCTTGGAGACCAAGGCCAATTAAGGTTAAATTAGAAAATGAAAAACAGAAATGGAAACTGAGTGGAAAGAATATGAAACTAAAGGAAATTGCTGAATATAAAGAAGCATGGATATCACTGGACTTGAGCTATGAAAAAGGCAAAGTCAAAAAACTTTGAAAAATAAACTAAGAGGAAACTGAAAAAAAACGGAGCAGGAAAACACTGTTATATCACCAGCAATAGACAAGGACTTTCAGTCCTGCAAAGCATACCTATTCGAACAAAGGCAGGTGATGAAACGCCCACCGCTACACCGGGGGAAGGTCCAGCTCCCCCAAAATAGGGGGAAACGACATCAACTATCTAACAACAATAGGTAATGTAGACACGCAAAGAAATGATTTATTTGAGACTCTCATATTGCTAAATATACAGGGATTATATCCAAAAAGTAACCAGACAAAACCTACATATCTGGAGGACATGGCAAAAATCAACAATTATTCAATGATAGCTCTTACTGAAACTCGTCTGAATGAAGACATAAAAAATGAAGAAATTAAAATGAATAACTATGAGCTAATAAGGAAAGATAGAAATAAAAGAAGCAGAGGAGGAGTAGCTCTTTATATCAGGAAATAATTAGCAACTGGAATGGATACTGATTGTAATAGAATACTCTAATAATACAGTAGAAATACTAGGGGTATTGACAAAAGATACAATAGAACTATACATTATTTTATACAGACCTTCTGGAACAACAGAAACATCTTTCAATGAATCACTAGGCATTATTAGTAATTACATTGTCAATAGAAGGGAAATTGAAGCTATTATGATACTTGGCGTTTTTAATTTCCCCTTTATCGACTGGGAAACAAAGAAAATAAAGATAGGAGCAAATGCCACTAAAGATGAAAAACAACAAGCTTTTAGATTTTGAAGAAAATTTTTACCTTAACCAAATCATCAATATTCCAAATAGGGG
>NW_028234423.1:12085933-12090933 GCF_977035675.1 Penaeus japonicus | reverse complement strand
GCCTTTCCATTCCAATTTGAGCACTTGCTAATTTCCTCTTGAGTGCCATGGTCGTAGTCCATGTTTCAAACCTGTATGTCATGACGGGGAGGACACATTGGTTAAAAATCTTTCTCTTTAGACATAGTGGCAGACGACCTTGTAATGTATTACATATATATATATATATATATATATATGTATATATATATATATATACATATATACATATATATATATACATATATACACATAATAGATATTTGTATATATATATATATATATATATATATATTATATATATGTATATACATATGAATGTATATACATCCCCTGCACAATTACATCCCAGTAGCGGACCGTCTGAGATCAAGGAAAAGTTGTAGCACCGTAGATCCGTTACCAACTGACATAACACCGCACACGATTATTAACGATTAACGATTGGAAAGTGCTTGAGAGCGGGCAACGACCCTTTCCCGCTGTCCAAGATCCAAAGGAGGTACTACCGGAGGGTGTGTCTTTGGAGAGGAAGATGTGGTGCACTCTTAACAGAGCGCGAACTGGTGTTGGTAGAACCAAAAACAATCTGGTCATATGGGGGGTGAGCGAGGATGGGCGATGCGAGTGCGGCTATGCTGCTCGGAGTATGGAGCACATTCTCGCAAACTGCCCTGTGAGTTCCCCTCTGTCTGCATATGAATTGCTCCATGTAAATAATTCGACATTGTCATGGTTATCTGTTTGGTGTGACAAGATATGAATGAATGAATGTGCATATATATATATGGATATATATATATATACATATAATATATATATATATATATATATATATATATACATATATATATGTATATGTATATATATATATATTTATATATATATATACGTATATATATATGTTTATGTATATATATATATATACATATATATATGTATATATATTTATATATGTATATATATATATATATATATATATATATATATATATATATATATATATATATCATCATCCTTATCATCAGCCTGTATCATTCCACTGCAGGACGTACGCCTCTCTCAATCATTTCCAGTCATTTCGGTCTTGTGTCTTCTAGTTCCAGTTTACATCCCGCCATCTTGTCATTGGTCTTGCCCTTGGTCTCATTGTGTTGCGTATTTCCCCTTTTGTTGTTTTCTTTGTCCACCTGTTGTCCTGTCTCCGATATATATGCCCAGCCCACTGCCACTTTTCTTCTTGATGCTCTTGAGTATATTCTCTACTTTTGTTTGTTGCCTGATCCATGTGGCTCTTTTCTTGTCTCTTAAGCTAACTCCTAGCATAAGCTTTTCCATTCCTCTTTGAGCACTTTCTAATTTCCTCTCGAGTGCCTTGGTCGTAGTCCATGTTTCTGACCCATATGTTATGATGGGGAGGACACATTGGTCAAAAATCTTTCTCTTTAGATATAGTGGCAGACGACCCCGTAATATATTATTATGTGTACCAAAGGCACTCCAACCTAGCTTGATTCGCTGCTTTATCTCGGCTTCGCAGGATGTACTCGTCTTGATGAGTTGCCCTTGGTATACATACTCGTTTACTGCTTCTAGTACCTCGGCCTGAATTTGTATTTGCTTAACTGGGGTTCGACCGTTGAACATGACTTTAGTCTTTTTCATGTTCGTTCTAAGGCCAATCTTCAGACTTTCCCTATTTAAATTGCTTAGTAATTGTTGTAGTTCATCTACTCGCCAAAAAGAACAATGTTATCTGCAAATTTTAATTTGCTTAATTGCTCATTCCCTATTTTAATTCCTTTCTCTTTCCAATCTAACTTCTTGAATACTTCCTCTAAGCAGGCTGTAAACAGCTTTGGTGAGATGGTGTCGCCCTGCCTAACCCCCTTTTTAATTGGTATTTTATTGGTTTCTGCATGGATTTCGATGGCCGCTGTACCATCTTTATATATATCCTCTAATAATCTGCAATATATTACCTCTACTCCTTGTTTACGAATTTCATTTAGTAATGCAGATATCTGTACCGTATCAAATGCCTTTTCATAATGTACGAATGCCATACACAGGGGCTTCCTATATTCGTTTGTTTTCTCTTTTATTTGGGCTAGTGTGTGGATATGGTCTGTAGTTGAGAATCCGCTGTGGAACCCTGCCTGTTCCCTGGGTTGCTTTGAATCTAATGTATTGGTGATACAGGCTGTGATGATTTTAGTGAACAGTTTATAGATTACTGAAAGGAGGCTAATAGGTCGGTAATTCTTTAAGTCTTTTGTGTGCCCCTTTTTGTGTATTAAAATAATTGTTGCGTTTATGTCTTGTACAATGTCGCGCCTATTGGTGATTTACATGTCCATTTCCTCCCGGGTCTCGTTTCGAAGAATGTATTCATAATTTTAAGGGATCGAGCTTCAGCGAATTCTATTATCCTTTGCCCTCTCTCATTTCTGGTGCCTATTCCGTGTTTTCCAACTGAAGTTTCTCCATCTTCCCTTATTCCTATCTTGGCATTAAAATCCCCCATAATCATGGTTAAATGTTTTTTTGCTCTATTGTTAGCTGCTTGCACATCTTCATAGAAGCTCTCTATCTCCTCATCACTTTGACTGTCGGTAGGAGCATATATTTGGATAATTTTTAGGTTATGACTGTTGTTTAGTTTCAGTATTACAGAAACTACTTTCTTAAGTAGTATTCTTTTCGAGGCGCTTGTGAACTAAGAAATCTACTCCTAATTCTTGTTTGCTATCCAGGGGTTTACCTCTCCAATATAGTAAGTGATCATCATTTAGTAATTTCTGTTCTTTGCCTAGTCTTCTAACTTCAGAAAGTCTCCCAATATCCAATTTAATAAATGAAAGTTCCTCAAGCAGTGTCAAAAGATCAGATTCTGTTCTCAGAGTCCTTACATTGTATGTGCACAAATTCATCATCTTTAGGCGGCCTGGGTCTAACCGGATATTTTTAGCACCATCTGCTCCAGAATGATCCTGATCACTGCTGTGACCAGGGGCTCCTTCGCTTAACTGTGCAAGGTGGGGGGAGTAATTTTAGTCAGGAGGCTACCTTTAATCTCCAGTAACACGTTTGAGTTAGTCTCGCATGTTATTGGGAGATCTTAGTATCCCCTGATCTATCTCACTACCTTTCGGTTTACTCTTGTAAGAATGGACATTTATTTATATAAACGTGTAGGGCCTACGCAAAAAATGCATGCTTGGCTGTTTATGCGCGCTCCCGTTCCCGCACTTATGTACGTTTCTATATATATATTGTGCCTGTGCTTGCACAGCGTAGACGCATATAAATATACTATTATGCAATTATGCACATACTCCAAGCCGATGTCTACGCCCGTATGTATGTACATAGCATTCATATATAACAGCGTTTACACGTGAATACATGCGTAGACGCGTGTATTGTTTAAATATATATATAGTAGGGAATGGTATAAATATATATCTGGCAACATTTCTGAGAGCAATTTACTTTTTGGCACCTGTTCCCGTATGAGCGTCCCCGTGTGACCTTGGCCGTTAGGGAATGGGCTTCCATTAGGAATAATTTTCTTGACTGATACTCAGTGTGGTTGCATGATTAGATTTATGAACACTGGAAACCTGACATATGTGATTCTATACATATATATATATATATATATATATATATATATATATATATATATATATATGTGTGTGTGTGTGTGTGTGTGTGTGTGTGTGTGTGTGTGTGCATTAAATAAGTCGAAAGATAACTAATCAAAGCAGCACTACGGAATCAGCCGTTAATAATCTTGTGCTTTACAAATGTTTATTGAGAGCTTTGAGGTAAGATTTAACGAAGGAATAGATTTTTCATGTTTATAATTCAATAAATAAAAATCCGTCGCAGATGCTCTACGAGGTAATGAGGCTCGACTCGCAGCAGCTCCTGCAGTTAGCACGGGTTGTGCGTGAAAGTCTGGTAGAATCCCGCGTGGTCGGGGGCGCCCGTCAGGATGTTGGGGATGAGGTCGTTGATCGTCTGATGCCAGATGGTGAACGGCCCGTTGGACACGCTCGTCAGGGGAGACTGGAAAGGAAACCTATTGCCAACGAGGAGTCTTCAACAGGGATCATCAAGGAGTGATGATCACACGCACACAAACACACACACTTGTGCAAAAACACTCATACACACAGACAAGATGATGTAGTTTTTAGCAGCATGTTGATGATGGCCATCATTACCTTCATTAACTCCTCTACCTCCTCCCCTTCATCATCATCATCATCATTAACATCATCTCCATTTACATCATCTTCATTAACTCCTCCTGTTCCTCCTCCTCATCATCATCATCATTACTATGTTGAAGATAGGATATACATTGCATTATGATACATCTTGCTGAATACAAATATTTTTCTTGGCATTCTGATTGACGCATTCCTTCAATGTTTTGCTAACTTATATGTATGTCATACATTGAATTATGTGATTACGTGATCTCAGAAGAGGGTGAAAATTTATATATATCGCTCTCCTCAAATATTCGCCATTTTTACCGTATATACGTAAATCTATTGATACAGCTGTTAGGTTTTGTAAAAGATATGCGAACCCAAAGAGGGACTAAGATTGGAGTGAGGAAAACTTATGTTACCTCATCCTTTTGAGATGTAAGTAACCACAAGTCTCAATAAACTTGTCAAAGCCCCCCCTCTCCCCTCCCGTGCCTCCTTCCCGCCGTGTCCCTCCTTCTTTCTCACCGGAATACTTGTCAGATCCTGGAACTGTGCCGGGTTGTTTGCGACAAAGAGCTGGCAGTAGAGGGCCAGTGTGTTCAGTGCGTCGATCGGGTTATTCGCTGCGGTCTGGCCCACGGGGATTCTGTACAGGTCGAAGGGACAGGCCGTGAAGCTGGGCCCCAGAGTGGTGAGCGTCGTCGTGCACTTATTCTGCGGGCGGGGAAGGAGGACGAGGATGTCTCAGCTGATGCAATAAAGGCTGCAACCTCAAACATTTTATGTTCA
>NW_028234423.1:12058433-12070933 GCF_977035675.1 Penaeus japonicus | reverse complement strand
GTGAGCGAGACGTGAGCAGAGCGCGCCTTCTCAAGTGCTCCGCCGGACTCATTAACGCGCGGCCACAACCACGGCGGAGGAGAGTTGTCTTCGCAAGCATCACAGAAGTGAACAGTTTCTCATTTAAAACATTGTATTGCAATACAATGGCTTTACTTAAACATTATAGTCCTAATCAAAAGAGTAACTCTTATATTATCCCTAACACGAAGCAATTTTGATAGTATCAGAAAACAAAGGCAAGGCACCGTAGCAGAATTTGTATATGTATGTGTGTGTATGTGTGTGTACGTATACATATACACACATATGTATGCACACACACGCTGTATACATTCAGAAACTAAGAGCCTGTCTTTGAACTTCACACCCAAGTTGCCAAAAGACACGAATTTATCCTTCAAATCTGTAGGATACATTTCTACCTTTGGCCAAGGACGTTCTTGGAGCTTAACGTGTAGCATAGCATATAAGAACATAATTGATTGAATCAAGAAATATGCGTACAATTCGGGTAGTTTTATTTCCAATGAAATGTGATTCACCGTTTTTGAATAAGAAATTTTCCATTTCAGTTGGATCGCCTGATTAGGAGTCCAGTTTACCCTTTAATCTATAAACACATTCTGGGTTTTGTTTATATATGTATACAAACACACATTACATTTATATATATATACATATATATATATATATATATATATATATATATATATATATATATATATATATGCATATATATGTGTGTATCTATCTGTCTATCCATCTATCTATCTATCTATCTATCTATCTATATATGTATGTATGGAGAGAGAGAGAGAGAGAGAGAGAGAGAGAGAGAGAATGAGAATGAGAGAAAGAAGAGAGAGAGAGCATAAATAGCGTCGCATATGTCAGCGGCAAAGATCAAGCAGATAATAAGAACATCATAAGCGTGGCAGAAGAGAGTCAGACTAAGTAGAAACTCCGCTTTCTTGTCGCAAGGAAGCAAGTAGAAGAAGCGCGGAGGCGTTGCGGCATTCAACAGTCGTTGTGTGTGTAGTCCTGGCTGAAGCCTGCGCATGTCGGGCAATTGGCGTTGCTATGGAAATTCTGCAGGGCGTCGATCAGTGTCGCGTGCCAGATGGTGAGGGGGCCATTAGAAACCGTGGTCAGGGGGGACTGCAAGGTAAAATGTTCTCTGTTAATGCTCTTTCACAGCAGTTGTACCTTTTTTCATATATATAATCGATAGCTGAACAAAACATACATACTGAAATTCAAAAGAACAATGGGGATAAGCACCTAAATATAGTAGATATATATCATTGCAAAATGCAGTAATTGCCTATTTCTTCATTTATAAAGTATCCTTTCTTGTACTGAGGATTTTGTTGCATTGCTGCATTCAGTATTGTGGCTTCCTAGTCATTACTGCGTCTTACTTTTCCAGAACAAAAAGCTGTCAGAATATCTTTAGGGAGAATCTCTCTTGCTAACCTAGATATAGTCTTTCGCGAAGTTTCTAAATCCGAGTCTAAACTAACCCTTGGATGTTTAAGTATCTATTCTCGTACAATTTTACTCTCTCTCTCTCTTTCTATATATCTATCTATCTATTTATCTATCTATCTATCTATGCATCTAACTATCTATCTATCTATCTATGCATCTATCTATCTATATCTATGTCTATCTATCTCTCTATCTCTCTCTTTCTGCCTTTCTCCCTCTCCCTCCCTCCATCTCTCTCTCTCTCTCTCTCTCTCTCTCTCTGTATATATATATATATATATATATATATATATATATATATATATATATATATATAAACATCAACACACACACACACACACACACACACGTATATATATATATATATATATATATATATATATTATATATATATATATATATATATATATATATATATATATATATTCATAAACATACACACGAATATATCTTCCCATATGTATATATATATATATATATTATATATATAATATATATATATATATATATATATATATATATATATATATATATATAAATGAGTAGGAGAGGTTTCAGTGTTAGGTCTCACGATATATATATATATATAAACATCAACACACACACACACACACACACACACGCATATATATATATATATATATATATATATATATATATATATATATATATATATATATATATATATATATACATAAATATACACACAAATATATCTTCCCATATATATATATATATATATATATATATATATATATATATATATATATATATATATATATATATATATATAAATGAGTAGGAGAGGTTTCAGTGTTAGGTCTCACGATATTAAGTGTAAAATTATGTCCAGTGATCCGTGGCGGCACAGCATAAGGTGAAAATATCTGTGAATGTCTAGAGAGCATATACGATCGAAATAGAAATAAGAAATTACACGTGTCGTAGAAAATTCAAAAAGAAAGAATACCACAAGAGAGCTAGCCTTTTCAAAGGCAGTGAGGTGCCAAAAAGTACCACAATATAAATGAAGGAAACATCGAGTTATACCATCTATTATAGTGATTTGCAAATATAATGCAGTGTGAAAACATCTGAGGATGTCTGAATATATTTCTAATATAAAATCATACCATCCTAGCAAAACAACAAAAAATGAGTCAAATATCGCTTAACGCTCCCATAGTGCCACGTTAACACCAATGCCATGGGTCAAAGGTGATTAACCACCATCCAACATCTGGCCTGAGTATAATCCACTCGTGAGTACATTATACTATAAAATCATATATGTTATGTTTTCAGTGTTCATAAATCTAATCATGCAACCACACTGAATATCAGTCTAGAAAATGATTCGTAATGAAAGCCCAACACAAGATATGGCATCACCAATGGTCAAGGCCACACCAGGACACCCAGGCGGTTTAGGTACCAACTAGTAATTACCTCTCCGAATTGTTGCCAGATATATGTATACCACTGCCTACTATATATATATATATATGTATGTATATGTATATACCCCCGCAATAAGGAACCGCCTTGTCGTGGCGCGGGGGCTTGAACTCCTTCCTCGGAAGAGCCCGTTCTAGAATTGGCCAGTCTCTCCCTCCCGTTGAGGTGGCCTTCTAGCGGTTGATTCTCCGAGGAAGGACGACTAAGCGTTCCTAGGTGCTGATCTAGTAGGTGGGATCACACCCCCCCTGGTCCTCCCCCCAGGGGGGCACACACCTGCCCGCGTGTTTGCCGTGCGTGGCGCCCCTGTGCGCTGGGAGACGGGAGTCCTGGAGGTTGAGCGATGCCGTGTATGAGTACGCCCTGCGGCTAGCAACACGCCTCTTTGGTCCTCTATTCCAGCAAGACGGGTGGCCTGATCTTGGCTCGATTAGGTCAATCGGCTGGTCTCTCTTTTGAGCTAGGCTAGGGTCAAGCAGCTCCTGTCTTGCAGGCAAACGCATGTATTTGCGAATGCCATCAATGCAAGGCAGGGGTTGCGTATATCCTCCCACCACCCCTGTGGCTTCTGAGCATGGTCTCAGTGCACAGCTTCCCCTTGTTGGACTCCGTGGTGGGTGGGGGCGTGGGAGGATGAATTGAACACTATATTTATGGCATCTTACTCTAAAAAAACCCTGACTGACCCCCACGTTGACGAACCTGGAATGAAGATGACCAAGGCTGCCACCTTGGAACCTTTTAAGGTCCTTGGTGACAAAAGCAAAAAGTTGGGAAAGGCTCTGGCGTCGGTTCAGAGAAAGCCTACCCAAGAGCCTCGGGCTGGACCCTCCAAACCAGCCCTTGGCACTGACAAGTCTCTGGCGTCGGTTCAGAAGACGAGTCAAAGTAAAAATGGAAGCCAGACAGGACCCTCCAACCCTGCTGGCCCCACTGCCAAAATTCCGGCGTCGGTTCGGAAGGCAGGCATTAAGCGTCCTCGGCCGGCTACAGACTCGGAGGGCGAGTCTGTAGCCCCGAGTCGGTTCCCCCAGTTTAGGGTTCCCCCTAAACCGGAAGGATTCGACAACGTTTATCAGATGGTACGGGCTCTGGAAACCCAGAGACAGTGCCGTCTGATGATTAGAATTGCCAAAGACAAAGGTATGATAATCATCCCTAAGGACCAGTCCACTCTCACCTTCCTCCAGGAGACTGACAAGCTCCAGGACGGACGGAAGGTGAGTTTGGCGGCCCTGACTTCTGATGAGAGGAAGTCCAAGATGGTGCTTCTTGGCTTCCCTCAGATGTATGACCTTGAGGTCATCACTGCCCATCCCAAGGTGGTGGGAGCTTCCCGACTTTCCTAAGGGAAGCACCCAACCAGGCAAGTCCTGGTCACCTTGAAGGGAGCCCCAGTTGCGTCCTTGGACCTCGGTAATTGGGGCTCCTACAACCTCAGGACGTATGTCCCTGATCCACTCCGTTGCTTCACGTGTCAGAAGTACGGACACTACCAGGCCACTTGCTCTGCAAAGCCGAAGTGTGGTGTCTGTAGTCAGGTACACAGCACGGAGGTGTGCCTCAAAGCACACAAGGAGGGCAAGCGGGACACTACTGCCAAGTGTCCCAACTGCCACAAAAAGCACCATGCCTGGAGCCTCGGATGTTCCGTCAAGAAGGAAGAGGCTCTACGGCGACAAGAGGTCGTTGCAAAAAGACCGGACTTTGTTCCTGCCCCTCCAGGCACTTACGTCTGGGGGCAGAACAAAGGGGTAAGGGCTCCCCCCCCTCCTAAGAGGAAGGAAGCACCGCCCAAAACAAAACCACCACCGGACACCTCCAACACAAAGGAGTTTCCGGCCCTGGTGGGTGTTCCAAGACGGAAACAGACCCGGAAGGGGTCTGGGAACACACCAAAGGCCAACCCAAGAGCGGAGAGTCAAACTCTGTTTACGGAGAATGACTTGACGCTCCTGCTGACGGCAGTTGTCACAGCAGTTGCGTCAGCATTGGGACGGACCAGTGAAGAGACGGAGAAGGCAGTCAAGGTCGCCGTCACGGCAATGACCCAGACTGTCGCTGCCCTGAAGGAAAGGGATGTAAGGCCCAAGGCCTCTACACCCAATCCAACTCAGGGCGAGACTTGTCTCCCCACCCAACCCGCGGCCAAGACCACACTGGCACAGCCTGAACCCAAACCCCAAAGGGCGAGGAAGCCACGACCATCCAGAGTGAAGGTCAAGGCGACCAGGGGTTCTCCACCTCCCAGGAGACCCAGCCCTTCTAATGGCTCGACCTGTCCTGACAACAGTGACGAGTCCAGTGAGGAAATCACGATCAGTGAGGAACTCACCAAGGAGTTGTCAGACTCCGAAATGTCTGACGTTACCCACACTGGGGCATCAGACACTGAGACCGATTATGTCGACGCCATTGACGACGCAGACTTAATGGACTCAGATTAGCACAATGGCTCCTAATCTAAGCATACTGCAGTGGAATATCAACAGCTTTTCCCGGAGGAATGCCCTTCTCCACGCGATCGTGCGATCTCGGTACATTGACATTGTCATGCTCCAGGAGACTTTAACAGGAGACACTGTTCGCTTCTCAGGATATCACCCCTTTGTGTTGCCCTCTAACCAAGGCACCAGAGGTTTGATTACCCTCGTGAAGTCGAATATTCCCTGCTCCCTGATTGCCGATCCTGTGCAGTGTGGAGAAGGTGTTGAACTCCTAGCAGTTGAGATCCATATGGCTGGGGGTCCCCTCAAGCTGTACAATGTGTACAGCAGGCCAACCTGTAGGAGCTTAGATATTAGTGAAGTCTGTGCTGCTGCGGCACACGAGCCAATTCTCATAGGGGGAGACTTCAATGCCCACCACCCCATCCTGGCTCCCACGCGGAACCGGGATGCGGAAGGCTATCACATAGCCGCGGTGCTTGAGTCATGCCCCAAGATTGCTCTCCTCAACAACCAGGAGCCTACGCACGTTGGCGGGGGGGTCCTTGACCTTACCTTTGTCACTGCGGCCTTGGTCGAGAGGATTCGTTAGTCTGTGGACAACACTGCCACGAGTGATCACTATGGGATAGTCACCACCATCTTGGATGCTGGCCCAGCCCCTGTGCCCCAGCACAATCCTCGATGGAAGGTGGACAGGGCCAACTGGAAAGCTTTCCAGGAGGCCCTGGCCAGGTGCCTCAGAGCCAGTGAATTCTCACATAATGATAATGTGGATACACTTGAGGCAAGACTAGTTAATGCCATAGACGAGGCAGCCTCAGAGACCATTCCCAAAACTCGTCCGTGGTCCAGGTGTTTTAAAGACGCCTGGTACTACAATGATGAGGTTAAGGAGGTCAACCACAGAATCAATATGTGCAGAAGACACTTCCGCAGACAGAGAACCCCTGAGAACCACGCTCTTTTGAGAGAGGCTCTCAGGGATGCTCAGGAAACTGCGAAGAGGGTAAAGCAGGAAAAGTGGCTGGAGTGGTGTGAGTCCTTTGGCCACCAAACCTCCCTTACAGAGCTGTGGAACCGCATCAGACGGGCCACAAATCGCTCAGCCCCCAGAAAGACCCACCATGACCCGCGGTCGGAGGCAGAGAGACTGGCACTCGAGTTCTCTGCAAGAACAAGTAGCGCCGGTCTACCAGCAGAGTTGAGGGCATGCCAAGAGGAATTGCTTCCAGGCAGGCATGCCCTCATCAGAGAAAAGGTGGTCGAGCCTGATGATGCCGATGCCCTGTTCTCTCTGAGGGAACTAAGGCGAACATATAAGACCAGTTCGCGGTCAGCCCCGGGTTGTGATGGGATCTCCTACCCCATCATTTCCCACCTAGGACTTGAAGGTGAGCTTGCACTCTTGCATCTCATCAACAAGTCCTGGGAGACTTCCTCACTACCACAGTGCTGGAAGAGGGCTGACATAGTTCCCATCCCTAAACCAAAGGAGCCGGGTCGGTACCGCCCCATCTCTCTACTCAGCTGTCTGGGAAAGACGGCAGAGAGAATGGTACTGAACCGGCTCCAATGGAAGCTGGGACCTCCACATGAACACCTACACGGGTTCACAAGGGGTAAGAGCACTGCTCACAGTATAGCCACCTTACTGAGCACTGTCAGCATCACCAGATCTGTCATTGTTTTCCTGGACCTGGAGAAGGCCTTTGAACTGGCGAGCCCACTTGCCATTCAAGAGGTCCTGATCCACAAAGGAATCAAGGGCAGACTGCTTGCCTGGATTGGTGACTACTTTCGGGACAGAACTGCCAGAGTAAAGTTCCAAGGTCACCTTTCCAGGCATCTACCCCTGGAGAATGGCACTCCACAAGGGGGGGTCCTCAGCCCGGCTCTGTTTAACACCCTCATGTTAAGCATCCTCGACATTCCACTCCCAGCGGGGTGCAAGATCATCTCATATGCAGATGATCTGGCAATTATCTCTGTTGGGAGGAAGAATGAGAATTTAATCAGAAAGACCCAGCGCTGTCTGGATCTAATGTCTGAGGAATGCCGCAGAGTCGGGCTTAAGATCTCAGCAGCCAAATCGAAGGCAATGGCGCTGAAACAGGATGTCCGAGACCAAAGGCTGCGAGTCCAAGGGTTAGAGCTAGAGTGGGTTCACGTCTTCCAATACCTGGGTGTATGGATTGACAGTAAGCTTACTTTCCGCTCGGAGGTTCAATACCTCCTAGAACGAACCAAGACTCTCTGTCATGAGAGCTCTGTCAGGGCGGCGCTTAGGGGCTGGGCACCTTGTACTAAGATCCTTTTATGTGCACGCTGTCCGTCCCATCGTGGACTACGCCTCCGTCGCCCTGATTACGGTCAAGCCTGGACTACGGCAAAAGCTTGACGTCATGCAAAACGATGCCGCCAGGATCATTCTGGGTGCTCCTATATGGGCTAAGGTTGCCAACCTCCTCTTGGAGGCCAACCTTTTCCCTCTGGACATCCGGATCGATCAGATGGCGGCACAGTTTCTTGCCAAAGTCTTACAGTCCCCGTCGGACTCGCAGCTAAGACAAAAAGTGCAGCGTCGGTTTGCACAGAACCATGAACTCTTTTCCAACAACTCCTGGCTGTCTCATACAGCCAGGGTGTTGATACGCTTTGAGCTCAAGGAGACTCTGTTGGTCAAGGGCATGGACCTCCCCCACCCTGACTATGCCACAGCCCCGCCGTGGGCAAGATCCTTGATAGAGTATTCTGTCATGAACCTGTCAAGGAGAAAGACTCAGTACTCTCCGTCTCTTTTGAAGGCTGAGGCGGAGAGGAACATTGCAGAAATCACTCCACCAGGTAGTAAAACCTACTTCACGGATGGTTCTGTAGACCCCATTTCCCACACTGCAGGAGCCGGCTTTGCAGCAAGGGACGTAGCACAAGCTATGCGGGTGTCCGACAATGCCTCCTCGCTCCAAGCAGAGGCTGTCGCAGACATGCAGCCCAGACGGACGGGCATGTTGTCATACATACAGACTCTAGGGCTGCCATTGACAGCCTGCAGCAAAGCACGCCCCTTGATAACGTTTACCTTCTGACCACGATTCTCACTATTGCTCAGAGAATCCTGGATCAGGGTAGACGCATTATCATCAACTGGATTCCAAGCCATGTTGGTATTAAAGGGAACGATGTAGCTGACAGGCTAGCGGAGGAAGGCAGGAAAAAACCCTTGAGTAATCTTGTGGTTCATCCTAGCCGAGAACTGCTAAGGCATAAATTGATGGCTGCAGGGCAGGTCGGTGCCCTGCAGCGCCACAGAGAGGAAGCGAGAACCTCCCCCTCGGCCAGCTGGTACTCAGACGCCACAGGCTATGAGTCCCTGATACTCTCTAATAGAATACCAAGGCGAGCCGAAGTCAGTCTTCACAGACTGAGATTAGGCTACCCTTGTGCGTGGCAAGTCATACCCACCATTGGGCATGATGAGCGACGCTGCAGCCATTGTGGCGCGCCGGACGCCAATTTAGAGCACTATCTGATGGAATGCGAGCACACTCGCTTCCTCAGACAGGGCCCAGAGACGACAGCCGCCGGGTTGGTAAGGCGGCTATGCCTATTGCTTTCTCCGTGGCAACTGGAGCGCCTTCAGGCAATCCAACCGCCACGGTAAGCATTCAGTTATGATGATCAGATGAGTCAGCACTTATAGCTGGCAGAGGCCGGGCCGCCTCGTGCATATAGCCCGGGCGAAGGGAAGCCTTCGCAAATCTCTCTGAACTGAACTGAACTATATGTATATGTATGGGTGTGTGTATGTGTATATGTATATATATATGTATATGTATATATTTATATATGTATATGTGTATATATGTATGTATATGTATATATACTTAAACAAATTATAATGCATGGGCACATTATAATTCATGTACGTGTGTGTGCACGCGTGGACGCTGATGTGTATGGGTGCTATATGCATGCATGCGGGCATAGACAAACGCTTGGAGTATGAGTATAATTGCTTATTTGTATATATAGGCGTCTACACTGTACATTCTATATAAATATATATAGTAAAGAATATAAGTGCGGGCACGGGAGCGCACATAAACATGCAAACATGCATTTTTGCGTAGGCCCTGCACGTATATATGAACAAGTGCCCATTCTCACATGAGTAGACCGGAAGGTCGTGAGATAGGTCGGTGGATACAAAGATTAATGATACCTCTGGACTAAAATTACTCCCCCTGCCGTGCACAAGGCAGACAGGTGGGGGTACCAGGCCACACCCCTCTTAAATATGATTTCCCAGTCAAGACAACGGCCCTCATTCCCTGGAAGCTAAGGAGCCCCTGGTTACGGCGGCGATCAGATTGGCTCCCTAGCGGAGGATGCTAAGAATATCCGGTTAGACCGTTAGGCCGTCTAAAGAAGATGAACTTATGCACATACAATGTAAGGACTGTGAGAGCAGAATCTGATCTTTTGACACTGCTTGAGGAACTTTCATTTATTAAATGGGATATTGTAGGACTTTCTGAAGTTAGGAGACTAGGCGAAGAGCAGAAATTACTAAATGATGGGCACTTATTATATTGGCGAGGTAAACCCTTGGATAGCAAACAAGAATCAGGAGTAGGTTTCTTAGTTCACAAGCGACTTGAAATAAATGTTAGGGAATTCTACAGTGTGAGCGAAAGAGTGGTTTTTGTAATACTGAAACTAAACAACAGATATAGCCTAAAAATTATCCAAGTGTACGCTCCTACCAGCAGTCATAGTGATGAGGAGATAGAGAGCTTCTATGAAGATGTGCAAGCAGCTACCGATAGAGCAAAAACCCATTTTACTGTGGTTATGGGGGATTTTAATGCCAAGATAGGAATAAAGGAAGATGAAGAAATCTCGGTTGGGAAACACGGAATAGGCACCAGAAATGAGAGAGGGCAAAGGCTGATAGAATTCGTCAAAGCTCGATCCCTTAAAATTATGAATACATTCTTCGAAAAGAGACCCGGGAGGAAATGGACATGGAAATCACCATCCGGCATTAAAAACGAAATTGACTTCATAATCACCAATAGGCATGACATTGTACAAGACGTAACCATTAGCAATAAAGTAAATGTCGGTAGCGACCATAGACTGGTCAGGAGTAAAGTAAAGTTGCAGCTAAGAAGGGAACGAAACAAGCTCATACAGAAGCCTCTCGTTAATCTAATCAACATAAAGAATAGGGCGACGGAATTCAGTATCAACATCCGAAATAAATACTCAGCTCTCGAAGAAGATCTTGACATAAACCAAATGAACGACCAATTCAGTGAGATATTAACGGAAGCTGCACTTGAAATAGGGGGTAAAGACGATAAAGAAAAGTTCAGTAAGCTTTCGGTAGAGACAAAAGAGCTTATGAAACAGCGTAGGGACATGAAAATAACATCAATCAGAGACAAGAGCCTTAAGGCAACAAAGAGGAGGCTCGGAATAGGGAAAAAACAAATGTATGCAGTAAAGAAACTCAACGGAGAGGCGACATACAATAAAAATGAAATTATCAAAGTAATAGAAGACTTCTATAGCAATCTATACCACTCAAACGACCAACCACATACGGAGACAAACACAACAATTAGAGATGTTCTAAACATCACGGTAGAGGAAGTAAATAGGGCACTAAAAGGCATGAAAAGAGGAAAAACACCAGAAGACGGAATTAGTGTAGATCTTATTCAAGATGCAGGAGAGATTGCGGCAGTAAAGCTGGCCAGTCTTTATAACAGATGTCTATGCGTCGGTAAAATTCCGAAGGCCTGGCAAAACGCAATAATAATTCTAATACACAAAAAGGGAGACACAAAAGACTTAAAGAATTACCGACCTATAAGCCTCCTTTCAGTAATCTATAAACTGTTCACTAAAATCATCACAGCCCATATCACCGATACATTAGATTCAAAACAACCCAGGGAACAGGCAGGGTTCCGCAGCGGATTCTCAACTACAGACCATATCCACACACTAGCTCAAATAAGAAATAAGAGAGAAAACAAACGAATATAGGAAGCCCCTGTGTATGGCATTCGTAGATTATGAAAAGGTATAGATATCTGCAGTACTGGATGCAATTCGTAAACAAGGAGTAGAGTGTAGAGATGGTACAGCGACCATCAAAATCCACGCAAAAACCAATAAAATACCAATAAAAAAGGGTGTTATGCAGGGCGATACCATCTTGCCGATGCTGTTTACAGCCTGCTTGGAGGAAGTATTCAAGAAGTTAGATTGGAAGAAGAGAGGGATTAAAATAGGGAATGAGCACTTAAGCAATCTAAGATTGCTTCGGCGAGTCAGCAGATGAACTATTTATATGGAAATATGGAAAGTCTGAAGATTGGCCTTAAAATGAACATGAAAAAGACTAAAGTCATGTTCAACAGTCGAACCCCAGTTAAGCAAATACAAATACAGGGCGAGGTACTAGAAGCAGTGAACGAGTATGTATGCCTAGGGCAACTCATTCAGTCGAGTGCATCCTGCGAAGCCGAGATAAAACGGCGAATCAGGGTAGGTTGGAGTGCCTTCGGTCCTCCCCGTCATGACATATAGATCAGAGACATGGACTACGACCAAGGCACTCGAGAGGAAATTAGTAAGCGCCCAAAGAGGAATGGAAATGCTTATGCTAGGAGTTAGCTTAAGAGACAAGAAAAGGGCCACATGGATCAGGCAGCACTCAAAAGTAGATATACTCAAGACCATCAAGAAGAAAAAGTGGCAGTGGGCCGGACACATATATCGGAGACAGGACAACAGGTGGACAAAAAAAACAACAGAATGGATAATACACGACACAAAGAGACCCAGGGCAAGACCAATGACTAGATGGCGGGATGAAATAGCAAAATTCGCAGGAGTAAACTGGAATCAGAAGACACAAGACCGGAATGACTGAAAAAGATTGAGAGAGGCCTACGTCCTGCAGTGGATTGATGATGATGATGATATATATATATATATATATATATATATATATATATATATATATATATATATATATATATATATATATATTAATCTTTAGCTATTACATTTTCATTG
>NW_028234423.1:12045933-12048433 GCF_977035675.1 Penaeus japonicus | reverse complement strand
AGTAATATAAGACTTCTATCGCGACTTATACCACTGAAACGATCAACCACGTACGGAGACAAACACAACCATTGGAGACGTTCCAAACATTATGGCAGAGGAAGTAATTAGGGCACTAAAATGCATGAAAAGAGGAAAAACACCTGGAGAAGACGGTATTAGAGCAGATCTTATCCAAGATGCAGGAGAGATTGCGGCAGTAAAACTAGCCAATCTTTTTAACAGA
This sequence comes from Penaeus japonicus, assembly GCF_977035675.1. Classification (NCBI taxonomy): domain Eukaryota; kingdom Metazoa; phylum Arthropoda; class Malacostraca; order Decapoda; family Penaeidae; genus Penaeus; species Penaeus japonicus. The sequence goes on along the minus strand of NW_028234423.1, from coordinate 12,048,207 downwards.
TGTCTAAGCGTCGGTAAAACTCCGAAATCCTGGAAAAACGCAATAATAATTTTAATACACAAAAAGGGGGACACAAAAGACTTAAAAAATTACCGACCTATAAGCCTCCTTTCAGTAATCTATAAACTGTTCACAAAAATCATCACAGCCCGTATCACCGATACATTAGATTCAAAGCAACCCAGGTAACAGGCAGGGTTCCGCAGCGGATTCTCAACTACAGACCATATCCACACAACTAGTCCAAATAATATGCAATCTAAGATTTGCAGATGACATTGTTCTTTGTTCATTGTTCGGCGAGTCAGTAGATGAACTACAATACTAAGCGATTTAAATAGGGAAAGTCTGAAGATTGGCCTTAAAAAGAACATGAAAAAGACTAAAGTCACGTTCAACAGTCGAATCCCAGTTAAGCAAATACAAATACAGGGCGAGGTACTGGAAGCAGTGAACGAGTATGTATACCTAGGGCAACTCATCAAGACGAGTACATCCTGCGAAGCCGAGATAAAACGGCGAATCAGGCTAGGTTGGAGTGCCTTCGGTACACATAGTAATATATTACGAGGTCGTTTGCCACTATGTCTAAAGAGAAAGATTTTTGACCAATGTGTCCTCCCCGTCATGACATATGGGTCAGAAACATGGATTACGACCAAGGCACTCGAGAGGAAATTAGCAAGTGCTCAAAGAGGAATGGAAAGGCTTATGCTAGGAGTTAGCTTAAGAGACAAGATCAGGCAACAAACAAAATTAGAGGATATACTCAAGAGCATTGAGAAGAAAAAGTGGTAGTGGGCTGGACATATTTACCATAGAAAGGACAACAGGTGGACAAAGAAAACAACAGAATGGGAAATACACGACACAAAGAGACCAAGGAAAAGCCCATGGAATAGATGGTGGGATGAAATAGCGATTTCGCAGGAGTATACTGGAATCAGAGGATACAAGACCGGAATGACTGGAAAAGATTGAGAGAGGCCTACGTCCTGCAGTAAAATGATACAGGCTGATGATGATGATATATATATATATATATGTGTGTGCATGTGTGTGTGTGTTTACATCCTTGTCACTATGTTTTACTCTTAACTTTCTACTGTGACCCCTTGTTCCTCTTTTATTGAAAATAACCACATCTTCCTTGTCTAAGTTCACTATTCAAAGGCATATAATTGTAAAGCATGATCCTATTGCCTCGGTTTCTTCATGCTCCTAAAGTATCAATCTTTTCTCCAATCTGGATTCGTGGTTCAAGTCCCTTAAAGTTTATGTCAATCTAGTGGTGACTCTTTTAAACTCGCTTCGGTTTATCTTTATCCTTCCTCATATGTGGAGTCCGTACTACTGCAGCACATGCCAGAGTAGGTCTTATGGCGTATGGGTGTATTCAGATAACTGCCTGAGCTTATGTTCGACCCCAGATCATTAATAGAAATGACAAAATATTGTGGTACTCCAATTGCTACCTGTCTCGATTTAAAGTCTAAGCAATCTACCCAACCTTCACGGTGTTGCATGATCTCAGCAACTCTGACGGAAAAGTGGACGGGATTTGATATACATAACCTGTCCTCCCTGAATCCAAATGCTTTAGTGAAATCATGTTATGTTTCTCAAGAACTTCGAACCATTGTTTGCAGGTTCTCTCTTCATGCAATTTACATATTACACTTGTAAGGGATATTGATCTCATTCTTCAAAAATCCAATCAGAAATGCCACCTAGTCCTTCTCCTTCGTAGATCCTTTAATTCCTTCTTTTCTGAGTGTGATGTTCTTTAACAAAGACCGAGTGGATTTCTTTTATTTAGAATCCTTAAAGAACTTCCTTAAAATTATATAATCACCTCTCTTGTAGCTGTGCCTACAAGTTCAATCTGTACGACTTTATTTATTTATTTATTTATTTATTTATTTTATTTATTTATTTATTTATTTATTTATTTTTTGCAAAAGTCAATATGTTAATTCCATTACTAAGTGACCACTTTCCCAAAAGAACGACAGTATTTTAAATATTTTATTTCATCTTTATTTCTTGTGAATATTATGTCAAGCACCGATGGCCTGCCCATGGCCCTTACCCTATTGCATTCAGTCACGCTTCGATGAAGGTAAAGCTCATTTACAATCTCCAGTAATTCCGTACTCCATAAATTAGATTGTGCTTTGGATCTAATGTTTCCCAGTCGATTGTGCTTTGATTGATTTCCCTAATTCAGAGTAAATATTTTAGACTTTCAAGCACTTCTTGGACTAGTTCCAA
>NW_028234423.1:12015933-12028433 GCF_977035675.1 Penaeus japonicus | reverse complement strand
AACAGGGACCGGCGTCATGAGAGTACAGTTTTGTTATTGATGGCTAGTATGAAGGATAGTATTTTGAAGTAATACTCAAATTTGTTACCATGGCGACATTAGCAGATTTCATTAAATTAGGTAAGGAGATAGGATTAGATGGAGAAGAGTTGAAAGATTTCGCGTTAACGAAAGAGAAAGAATTGAAAGAAGAAAAACAATATCAACGTGATGAACGAGCAAAAGAAAGAGAAAAGGCATTGAAAGAAATGGAAATGCAAGATTTAGAGAAGCAGCGTTCGCATGAAATTGAAAAGCTAAAGCTAGAAATTGAAAAAGTGAAACTGAACGAAGGAACTGAAAGAATTTTGAAAACCGAATCTGTTTGTGCACCAAAATTTCCAAAACTACCAGTGTTTAACGATCAGTTAGACAATATCGATGCATATTTGTTGCGATTTGAAAGGTTTGCAACAAGTGCAGGCTGGGATAATAATGTGTGGGCAGTAAGTTTATCATCACTGTTGCAAGGAAAAGCGTTGGAAGCTTATCAGCATTTGTCCCCCATCGAAGCAAGAGATTACGATGCTGTTAAGGGAGCTTTGCTTAGGTGTTTCCAGTGCACAGCTGAAGGTTATCGTTCAAGGTTCAGGAGTGCTAAGTTTTTCAAGGGCGAAACGGCTATGCAGTTTGGTAATCGGTTAAAAAACTATTTGAGACGGTGGATTGATTTGTCAGGAGGAGAGAAATCATATGATGGATTGATGGATTTAGTGATCATGGAACAGTACATGAATGCGTGTGATAAGAGTATGGTGTTATTTTTGCGAGAGCATGATGTAAAGAATTTTGAAGATCTGATTCGCTATGCAGAGTTGTATGTTGAAGCGCATGGAAATCCGAGCAAGAAGTTGGTAGAACGAGATAATAGGGCTGTAAAGGATATGTCGCACAGCGAGTCTAGAGTCCAAGACGCGTCAAGTGGCGGAGTGTCTGTTGTTCATAAGGGTCAGGTTCGTAAGTGTTTTGTGTGTGGTGGTTCAAACCATGTGTCGCGTGATTGTTACTACAAATATGGTGCGAGACCTAAGGATAAAGTTGTGAAAGGTAAGGGTGAGAATACGGCTGCTTTTGCTGCTAAGCATGGAAGGTTGAATGTTGCGAAAGGTGAGGTCGAAGGTGTAGCTGTAGAAGTGTTGCGAGATCAAGGGTGTGATACTGTTCTGGTCAAAACTAGTCTAGTGCCCAGGTGCAAATTTACGGGAAGGTATGTCAGTGTTAAAATGGCAAATGGCATGATTTTCACCTATCCGGAAGCTAACATTAGAGTTAAATGTCCATTCTATGTCGGAAATACTTTAGCCGCTTGTTTAGAAAATCCTGTGTATGATTTAGTAATAGGTCAAGTGGAAGGGGTTAGACAAGATGAAACGGTCAAATTAGGAGCAGTAACAACTCGTCAGCAAGAAAAGCAAAAGGTAAAATTAAATCCTAAATTAAAAGTAAAAGAAGTGCTTGCTGTAATGAAAGATAAAGATTTAGCTCAACAACAGAGAAATGATGCAACGTTGAACAATGTGCGAAAGTACGCGGAAATTAAAAGGCAGTTTAAGAAATCTGATAATGAATATCACGAATTCGTTTTAAAGAAAGGAATTTTGTACAGAAGAGTAGTTCACGCAGATAATGTCACTGAACAGATAGTTGTACCGTGTGAGTCGAGAGACGCAGTTATGGAGATTGCCCATAGTTCATTAATGTCAGGTCACTTGGGAATAAAGAAAACGCTTATGAGAATTCAAAATAAGTTCTTTTGGCCCGGTATGCAATCTGAGGTGGCCAGGTTTTGTCGGTCATGCGATCCATGCCAGCGTACCGTAGACAAGGGAAGAGTGTCACGCGCGAAGCTAGGTAGAATGCCGATGATTACCGAACCATTCCAGAGAGTGGCTGTAGATATCGTTGGACCCATTGAACCGCGCGCAGATGACGGGTCACGCTACATTCTTACTATTGTAGACTACGCCACACGTTATCCCGAAGCCATTCCGCTAAAGAACATTGAAACTATAAGTGTTGCGGAAGCGTTGATGTCTGTGTTTAGTAGAGTAGGAATACCCAAGGAGATCATGAGTGATAAGGGAAGTCAGTTTAGGTCAGATGTGATGAAGGAATTTAATCGGTTGCTATCGATAAAAGGTATTAGCACAACACCTTATCATGCAATGTGCAATGGATTAGTAGAGAGGTTTAACGGGGTGCTAAAGAAAATGTTAAAGAGAATGTGCGTTGAGCAACCGAAGCAATGGCCTAGATATATCGATCCATTATTATTTGCATACCGTGATGTTCCCCAGTCTAGCACAAAGTTTTCCCCTTTCGAACTCATCTATGGCCATACCGTTCGAGGGCCACTTAGCTTGTTAAAAGACTTGTGGGAAGCGGGCGAGTGAAACATTAAAGACGAGACTAGGACCGCATATGAATATGTAATTGATTTGCAAGATAGCTTAGCAGATAAATGCAAATTGGCGCAGGAAGAATTACACAAGTTTGGTGATTCCTTCCAGCAGCATTACGATAAGAAGGCGAAGGACAGGTACTTGAAGGAAGGCGATAAGGCTTTGCTACTATTACCTACTAATAGTAACAAGTTATTGATGCATTGGCGAGGTCCATTCGAGGTTGTAAAGAAAATAAATAAATGGAATTACGTGATTAGGGTTAACGGTGTTGATAAGAAATTCCACATCAACATGCTTAAGCGCTATTATGAACGCGACGAATGCAAAGGCAAACGATCGACGGGCGAGCGAGGTCATGATGACGCAGATGACGTCATGTCAGACGACGCCAAGGATATGAAAGTGGCGAGCGTTGCGGTCATTCGAAATGAAGAGGAGGATGGCGATGTTGATGTAATTCCTAATTATGTACAAACTGAGAATGTCAGTAATGTTTGTGTAAACGCTGATCTTACGGAGCAACAGAAAGCCGATGTAGGACAGATTTTGAGTAAATTTCAGTCTGTTTTCACCGATGTTCCAGGTAAAACGAGCGTAATTGATCATAAGGTGAAACTTTATGACGAAAAACCCATAAGGAGCAAACCATACCCAGTCCCATTTGCGTTACAGAAGGGCATAGAGGAAGACGTGGAGCGTATGCTAAGACTCGGATTGGTCGAGTATTCAATGTCCCCGTATTCCACGCCGATGATTGCTGTGAAAAAGAAAGATGGCACCAATCGCTTGTGTCTAGATTTCAGGAAAATTAATAAGATTACTGTTTTTGATGCTGAGCCCATGCCGAATCAAAGTGCTATTATGACTAAAATTTCAAATAGTAAATATTTTTCCAAAATAGATTTATCAAAGGGATACTGGCAGATACCGTTGAGTGAAGAAAGCCGTAAAGTAACTGCATTCCAAACCAGCAAGGGATTACTACAGTTTACAGTCATGCCTTTCGGTTTGATAAATGCTAGTGCTACATTTAATAGATTAATGAGGATCTTATTTAACGACATTGAGAATGTAGAGACTTTTGTCGATGATATACTCATACATACTGAAAATTGGAAAGATCATATAAAAACTTTAGAATGCGTATTAGCAGTAATTAAGAAGGCAGGATTAACAGCACGTCCGAGTAAAAGCGAGATCGGAAAGTCGAGCATCGAATATTTAGGGCACTGCGTGGGGAGTGGCGTTTCGTCTACCACCGACGATAAGGTAAACCGTGTTCTCAGCATGGCTATACCGCGAACGAAGAAGGAAGTTAGATCTTTTCTCGGGTTAACTGGATATTATAGACAATATATCGCTGATTACGCTACCATTGCGTCACCTCTTAGTGATCTTACGAAGAAATCCGTACCGAATAAAGTATCATGGGAGATTTGTCATCAAGATGCTTTTGATAAATTACGGAAAGTTCTTGCTAACAAACCCATATTAAAACTTCCAGACATGAGTAGACAGTTCATTGTGCAAACAGATGCATCAGACATCGGGTTAGGCGCAGTACTTCTACAGGTGTGGGAAAACGAGCGATGGCCAGTCATGTATGCCAGTCGTAAGCTGAAGGCGGCGGAAAGGAACTATAGTGTAGTAGAAAAGGAGTGTCTAGCGATCATTTGGGCTATGAAGAAATTTTATCAGTATCTGTACGGCAAACATTTTGTAATCGAAACAGATCATCAGCCTCTCAAGTATTTGCAAACGTCCTGTCAGTTAAATGCAAGGTTAATGAGATGGGCCATGCATTTGCAACAATTCAGTTTTAACCATCTCAAACGGCAATTGTCATGGCAGTGCAAATGAAATCAGTGCAAGCGAGTAGTTTGTGGTGGTGACGTCATTGCTGTTTGCGTTGGACTAGGTAACCTAGTAGGCTTATGCAAGGGTTAGGATCCTTTTGGCAGCAACTAGCAGAGCAAGCAGACATTATTTGAGGAGTGTGACGGTCCCGAGTTGTGGGTCACACTATGTCACATCGAGACATTATTTGAGGAGTGTGACGGTCCCGAGTTGTGGGTCACACTATGTCACATCGGCTGCTGACAATTTATTGTTGAATATAAAGAATTAAGGACTATGGTTGTAATGTATGCTGATTCACTACCGGCTTATCACTGTGGCGGATCCAGGGAGCTGAATGCAGTTATTTCCGAATCTCTGGAATATCTTTGTGGTTGTGAATCGAAATTTGAAGTGAAAATTGAACACTGAAAAGTCTTGTGAGTGACAGATGGATCTGTGATTTAATTTATTTGTGATGTTAAGTGAATATATCTAGTGATAGCTAGATAAGTGCCATCGGTAATATATATATTCTTTGTTGTATACTATTTCTAAAACCAATAAATTATAAATAGTGTAACTATGCTTTTATATTCTACCACCAATAACCACTTACTCTCATGAAACAACGGTGTCTTAACCGTGCCGGCAAAACCCTAAATAAATAAATGAATAATTAAATAGATGAATAAATAAACATCATCACAATCAGAAACATCTTCACAATTATGGCGCCCGAACAGGGACCGGCGTCATGAGAGTACAGTTTTGTTATTGATGGCTAGTATGAAGGATAGTATTTTGAAGTAATACTCAAATTTGTTACCATGGCGACATTAGCAGATTTCATTAAATTAGGTAAGGAGATAGGATTAGATGGAGAAGAGTTGAAAGATTTCGCGTTAACGAAAGAGAAAGAATTGAAAGAAGAAAAACAATATCAACGTGATGAACGAGCTAAAGAAAGAGAAAAGGCATTGAAAGAAATGGAAATGCAAGATTTAGAGAAGCAGCGTTCGCATGAAATTGAAAAGCTAAAGCTAGAAATTGAAAAAGTGAAACTGAACGAAGGAACTGAAAGAATTTTGAAAACCGAATCTGTTTGTGCACCAAAATTTCCAAAACTACCAGTGTTTAACGATCAGTTAGACAATATCGATGCATATTTGTTGCGATTTGAAAGGTTTGCAACAAGTGCAGGCTGGGATAATAATGTGTGGGCAGTAAGTTTATCATCACTGTTGCAAGGAAAAGCGTTGGAAGCTTATCAGCATTTGTCTCCCATCGAAGCAAGAGATTACGATGCTGTTAAGGGAGCTTTGCTTAAGTGTTTCCAGTGTACAGCTCAAGGTTATCGTTCAAGGTTCAGGAGTGCTAAGTTTTTCAAGGGCGAAACGGCTATGCAGTTTGGTAATCGGTTAAAGAATTATTTGAGACGGTGGATTGATTTGTCAGGAGGAGAGAAATCATATGATGGATTGATGGATTTAGTGCTCATGGAACAGTACATGAATGCGTGTGATAAAAGTATGGTGTTATTTTTGCGAGAGCATGATGTAAAGAATTTTGAAGATCTGATTCGCTATGCAGAGTTGTATGTTGAAGCGCATGGAAATCCGAGCAAGAAGTTGGTAGAACGAGATAATAGGGTTGTAAAGGATGTGTCGCACAGCGAGTCTAGAGTCCAAGACGCGTCAAGTGGCGGAGTGTCTGTTGTGCGTAAGGAACAGTTTCGTAAGTGTTTTGTGTGTGGTGGTTCAAACCATGTGTCGCGTGATTGTTATTACAAATATGGTGCGAGACCTAAGGATAAAGTTGTGAAAGGTAAGGGTGAGAATACGGCTGCTTTTGCTGCTAAGCATGGAAGGTTGAATGTTGCGAAAGGTGAGGTCGAAGGTGTAGCTGTAGAAGTGTTGCGAGATCAAGGGTGTGATACTGTTCTGGTCAAAACTAGTCTAGTGCCCAGGTGCAAATTTACGGGAAGGTATGTCAGTGTTAAAATGGCAAATGGCATGATTTTCACCTATCCGGAAGCTAACATTAGAGTTAAATGTCCATTCTATGTCGGAAATACTTTAGCCGCTTGTTTAGAAAATCCTGTGTATGATTTAGTAATAGGTCAAGTGGAAGGGGTTAGACAAGATGAAACGGTCAAATTAGGAGCAGTAACAACGCGTCAGCAAGAAAAGCAAAAGATGAAATTAAGTCCTAAATTAAAAGTAAAAGAAGTGCTTGCTGTAATGAAAGATAAAGATTTAGCTCAACAACAGAGAAATGATGCAACGTTGAACAATGTGCGAAAGTACGCGGAAATTAAAAGGCAGTTTAAGAAATCTGATAATGAATATCACGAATTCGTTTTAAAGAAAGGAATTTTGTACAGAAGAGTAGTTCACGCAGATAATGTCACTGAACAGATAGTTGTACCGTGTGAGTCGAGAGACGCAGTTATGGAGATTGCCCATAGTTCATTAATGTCAGGTCACTTGGGAATAAAGAAAACGCTTATGAGAATTCAAAACAAGTTCTTTTGGCCCGGTATGCAATCTGAGGTGGCCAGGTTTTGTCGGTCATGCGATCCATGCCAGCGTACCGTAGACAAGGGAAGAGTGTCACGTGCGAAGCTAGGTAGAATGCCGATGATTACCGAACCATTCCAGAGAGTGGCTGTAGATATCGTTGGACCCATTGAACCGCGCGCAGATGACGGGTCACGCTACATTCTTACTATTGTAGACTACGCCACACGTTATCCCGAAGCCATTCCGCTAAAGAACATTGAAACTATAAGTGTTGCGGAAGCGTTGATGTCTGTGTTTAGTAGAGTAGGAATACCCAAGGAGATCATGAGTGATAAGGGAAGTCAGTTTAGGTCAGATGTGATGAAGGAATTTAATCGGTTGCTATCGATAAAAGGTATTAGCACAACACCGTATCATGCAATGTGCAATGGATTAGTAGAGAGATTTAACGGGGTGCTAAAGAAAATGTTAAAGAGAATGTGCGTTGAGCAACCGAAGCAATGGCCTAGATATATCGATCCATTATTATTTGCATACCGTGATGTTCCCCAGTCTAGCACAAAGTTTTCCCCTTTCGAACTCATCTATGGCCATACCGTTCGAGGGCCACTTAGCTTGTTAAAGGACTTGTGGGAAGCGGACGAGCGAAATATCAAGGACGAGACTAGGACCGCATATGAGTATGTAATTGATTTGCGAGATAAATTAGCGGAAACCTGTAAATTGGCGCAGGAAGAATTACGTAAGGCAGGTGATTCTTATCAGTATTATTACGATAAGAAGGCGAAGGACAGGTACTTGCAGGAAGGCGATAAGGCTTTGCTACTATTACCTACTAATAGTAACAAGTTATTGATGCATTGGCGAGGTCCATTCGAGGTTGTAAAGAAAATAAATAAATGGAATTACGTGATTAGGGTTAACGGTGTTGATAAGAAATTCCACATCAACATGCTTAAGCGCTATTATGAACGCGACGAATGCAAAGGCAAACGATCGACGGGCGAGCGAGGTCATGATGACGCAGATGACGTCATGTCAGACGACGCCAAGGATATGAAAGTGGCGAGCGTTGCGGTCATTCGAAATGAAGAGGAGGATGGCGATGTTGATGTAATTCCTAATTATGTACAAACTGAGAATGTCGGTAATGTTTGTGTAAACGCTGATCTTACGGAGCAACAGAAAGCCGATGTAAGAAAGATTTTGAGTAAATTTCAGTCTGTTTTCACCGATGTTCCAGGTAAAACGAGCGTAATTGACCATAAGGTGAAACTTTATGACGAAAAACCCATAAGGAGCAAACCATACCCAGTCCCATTTGCGTTACAGAAGGGCATAGAGGAAGACGTGGAGCGTATGCTAAGACTCGGATTGGTCGAGTATTCAATGTCCCCGTATTCCACGCCGATGATTGCTGTGAAAAAGAAAGATGGCACCAATCGCTTGTGTCTAGATTTCAGGAAAATTAATAAGATTACTGTTTTTGATGCTGAGCCCATGCCGAATCAAAGTGCTATTATGACTAAAATTTCAAATAGTAAATATTTTTCCAAAATAGATTTATCAAAGGGATACTGGCAGATACCGTTGAGTGAAGAAAGCCGTAAAGTAACTGCATTCCAAACCAGCAAGGGATTACTACAGTTTACAGTCATGCCTTTCGGTTTGATAAATGCTAGTGCTACATTTAATAGATTAATGAGGATCTTATTTAACGACATTGAGAATGTAGAGACTTTTGTCGATGATATACTCATACATACTGAAAATTGGAAAGATCATATAAAAACTTTAGAATGCGTATTAGCAGTAATTAAGAAGGCAGGATTAACAGCACGTCCGAGTAAAAGCGAGATCGGAAAGTCGAGCATCGAATATTTAGGGCACTGCGTGGGGAGTGGCGTTTCGTCTACCACCGACGATAAGGTAAACCGTGTTCTCAGCATGGCTATACCGCGAACGAAGAAGGAAGTTAGATCTTTTCTCGGGTTAACTGGATATTATAGACAATATATCGCTGATTACGCTACCATTGCGTCACCTCTTAGTGATCTTACGAAGAAATCCGTACCGAATAAAGTATCATGGGAGATTTGTCATCAAGATGCTTTTGATAAATTACGGAAAGTTCTTGCTAACAAACCCATATTAAAACTTCCAGACATGAGTAGACAGTTCATTGTGCAAACAGATGCATCAGACATCGGGTTGGGCGCAGTACTTCTACAGGTGTGGGAAAACGAGCGATGGCCAGTCATGTATGCCAGTCGTAAGCTGAAGGCGGAGGAAAGGAACTATAGTGTAGTAGAAAAGGAGTGTCTAGCGATCATTTGGGCTATGAAGAAATTTTATCAGTATCTGTACGGCAAACATTTTGTAATCGAAACAGATCATCAGCCTCTAAAGTATTTGCAAACGTCCTGTCAGTTAAATGCAAGGTTAATGAGATGGGCCATGCATTTGCAACAATTCAGTTTTAGCGTTAGAAGCATTAAAGGAGTCGATAATGTCGGTGCTGATTGCCTCAGTAGACTCGGAGTTTGAGATGGACTATCAAGAAATTTGCAATTTCTTATTTTAGCGGGGAGATAATTGTCATGCCATCTCAAACGGCAATTGTCATGGCAGTGCAAATGAGCGGTTTAGAGGTAAATCAGTGCAAGCGAGTAGTTTGTGGTGGTGACGTCATTGCTGTTTGCGTTGGACTAGGTAACCTAGTAGGCTTATGCAAGGGTTAGGATCCTTTTGGCAGCAACTAGCAGAGCAAGCAGACATTATTTGAGGAGTGTGACGGTCCCGAGTTGTGGGTCACACTATGTCACATCGAGACATTATTTGAGGAGTGTGACGGTCCCGAGTTGTGGGTCACACTATGTCACATCGGCTGCTGACAATTTATTGTTGAATATAAAGAATTAAGGACTATGGTTGTAATGTATGCTGATTCACTACCGGCTTATCACTGTGGCGGATCCAGGGAGCTGAATGCAGTTATTTCCGAATCTCTGGAATATCTTTGTGGTTGTGAATCGAAATTTGAAGTGAAAATTGAACACTGAAAAGTCTTGTGAGTGACAGATGGATCTGTGATTTAATTTATTTTGTGATGTTAAGTGAATATATCTAGTGATAGCTAGATAAGTGCCATCGGTAATATATATATTCTTTGTTTGTCTACTATTTCTAAAACCAATAAATTATAAATAGTGTAACTATGCTTTTATATTCTACCACCAATAACCACTTACTCTCATGAAACAACGGTGTCTTAACCGTGCCGGCAAAACCCTAAATAAATAAATGAATAATTAAATAGATGAATAAATAAACATCTTCACAATCAGCAACATCTTCACACACACACACACATATATATATATATATATAATTATATATATATATATATAAATATATCTATATATATATATATATGGATATATATACATGTATATATATATATATGTGTGTGTGTGTGTGTGTGTGTGTGTTGTATATGTATATACATATATATGTATATATATATATTTATATATGATATAAATATATATATATATATATATATATATATATATATATATATATATATATATATATATATATAGTAGCAGCTGTACAGTGTGGACGTGCTGAACTGTTGCTCTGAAAAACTCCTTAATTTCTCATCCCCGCCTGCCACGAGGCTGGGGGGAAATGAACAGAGATTAGTGAAGTGTACAAAGCACTAAATGATCTAGAAAAAATAGGAAAAGACAAGATAGAAAATAAATTAGAACAAAAAACACCTGGAAGGAAAAGAAGTAGCATCAAGGAGAGAGGGGAGGTCAAAACGCTAGGTCAGCGGTTAAGCGTGGCCCAGCTGCTTCCAAGGTGACCTTGACCAGACTTAAATAACTCTAAGGGTTTAAACACTACATGTTTAAACCAAGAAGAAGTAAAAGCAACTCTAAAACTGAAAAATGTTTGAAACTCAATGAAACAAAGCAATTTATATGCCAAACCTGTGATAGAAAAAAAATGCCACAAATGTGAAAATACTTACTTGAAAAACAGGAAAGAAATTATAAGTAATATTTATGCTTACCTAATAGGCATCAATAATGAACTAAAAATAGATCATCAAGAAAATATACGGAAGACTGCAGCTGGTGCTAAGACATCAATACTAAAAGTGATTCTAGTCTTGAAACTGAACTGGAAAAAATTCAAAGTTGTGACGATATATCAGAAGCCATTTTTTTTTTTTTTAAGAACTAATTAGAACTGAGGAAAATAGGGACAATCTAGAAGAAAAAGAAGAAAATGATCCTGAAATCAGGAAAACAAATTATATGAAAATGATTAATGATATCATAACAAAATTGAACCTCAATGAAATTATCAAAGTTGACAGTGCCTTTAGAGAAGGCAAATATTTAAAAGAGGCTTTGGGACCAAGGCCAATTAAGGTTAAATTAGAAAATGAAAAACTGAAATGGAAACTGGTTGGAAAGAATATGAAACTAAAGGAAATTAATGAATATAAAGAAGCATGGATATCACCGGACTTAAGCTATGAAAAAAGGCAAAGTCAAAAAACTTTGATAAATAAACTAAGAGAAAACAGAGAAAAAGACGGAGCAGGAAAACACTGGTATATCACCAGCAATAGACAAGGACATTCAGTCCTGCGAAGCATACCTATATGAACAAAGGCAGGTAATGAAACGCCCACCGCTACACCGGGGGAAGGTCCAGCTCCCCCAAAATAGAGGGAAACGACATCAACTATCTAACAACAATAGGTAATGTAGACACGCAAATAAATAATTTATTTGAGACTCTCATATTGCTAAATATACAGGGATTATATCCAAAAAGTAACCAGACAAAACCTACATATCTAGAGGACATGACAAATATCAACAATTATTCAATGATAGCTCTTACAGAAACTCGTCTGAATGAAGACAAAAAATGAAGAAATTAAAATTAATAACTATGAGCTAATAAGGAAAGATAGAAATAAGAAAAGCAGAGGAGGAGTAGCTCTTTATATCAGGAAAGAATTAGCAACTAGAATGGATACTGTAATAGAATACTCTAATAATACAGTAGAAATACTAGGGGTATTGACAAAAGATACAAAAGAGCTGTACTATTTTATACAGACCTCCTGGAACAACAGAAACATCTTTCAATGAATCACTAGGCATTATTAGTAATTACATTGTCAATACAAGGGTAATTGGTGCTATTATTATACTTACCGATTTTAATTTCCCCTTTATCGATTGGGAAACAAAGAAAATAAAGATAGGAGCAAATGCCACTAAAGATGAAAAACAACAAGCGAGAATGCTTTTAGATTTTGAAGAAATGTTTTGCCTTAACCAAATCATCAATAATCCAAGGGAAGAAAATATGCTGGACCTTGTTTTTATTAGTATAGGGGAAGATGTACACAACATATCATCAACTTATGCAGCCCAATCGAACCACAAAATAATTGAAATCACAATGGATAAGTTAAATAATCTGAAAAGTAGTAAAAAACAGATAGCCGAAGCAGAAAAGAGTCTCAGATCTTTAAACTTTAGCCATAATCAAATAGATTGGAAAAAATTAAATGCAACACTAGAAAAGTCACTGAAAGATATTGACGTCCTCTTAACACCAAATGATATACTAGAGAAGCTTTATAATGCTTTTAAAG
>NW_028234423.1:11995933-12005933 GCF_977035675.1 Penaeus japonicus | reverse complement strand
TTATCAAATCACTAATGGGGAAAAAATGTATACTTAAAATCTCCTTTGATAAGATTATTATTTCATTTAGTTGTTTCTTGTGCAACAAATTTGGGCCATTTGTCAGTAACTGCTTTCCATTCCATTTTGCCATCTGCAAGGAGTCTCACTGTTGGTGCCACTTCCTCAATCTGTTGAATGGTTCATAAGCATCAAGAACATGAGAATATATTTTGGAAAAATAAGGAAATTCTGAATCATGCATTCCTTACCTTCTGAGAGGGAGGGAGGATAGGGAGGAGAGAGGTGGGGGAGGGGGGGCAAGTTACAGAAATAGTGTTTAGGAATAAATAAATAAATAATAATAATAATAATCATATAGTGTTAGTAAATTATGAATTCACTTTTTAAAATAGAATACAACATTGTAATTCTTAATTTTTTCTAACTGATATATTGGGAAGTCATTAACCCATTAATGACTTCGGCCAATTTGGCCATGCATGGCCATCTAGCAAAGGTGTATTCACAAGTTGTAAACTTGCTTTTGGTGGTTTTTGTATGTGGAGACAATGGTAAGCTCTAACATGAGCCACATTATGACACAAAACCATCTCTGCATCATGGTCCTGTCACTCGGTGTGAAGAGCCAAGAAAATGCCATGATGACACTTTGTCACCTGATGGGAAGGCCCAACAAAAAGCTATGATGGCATGTGTATGTCATCCAGCATGAGGACCATGCAACACATGATATGAATATTATGTCATCCATCGTTAACAATAGAGAAGAAAATACATTTGTTTTTGGTAGTGTGTTTTAGATAAATATAATATGTCTCTTGTTGATTTCCTATTCCTTTTTTGGCAGTCAGACTGACATTCATTTGTTTGCTATGCCATTGTCGTCTCATCAAAAAATTATCATATAGGCTTTATAATTATAAAATCAATTTAGATAAATTAGTTACTATATGGCGATGGTGTGCATAATGACTGAATTAGCAGTCAAACCAGTCGTTATATGAAGCTGACTGCATTGGCTAAAAATTAGAGGGATGGAAAAAGTATTTTCTCCGCCCTCCAGCCCAGACTACCGTAAGTTGGATTTTTCCGTAATTGGTCACAAAACAAGGGTTTAAGCTGACTTTAGAACCTTGTGACTTTGAAGGTAGTGCCATCATAGCCAAAATACTTCATGACTGTAAGCAGATGCTGATGCCACATCAACATACACATTGACACAGCGTTAAACACTTTTCGCCGCACCACTGATGCACAATAAAATAGAATGCTTATCAAATCTCAGATTAATACAAAGTATACAATACTGAACTTCCAAGATATCTTTGTCCTCCATCTAAAATGAATACAGCATTCACTTTGTCTTACAATTTTTTTGACATTTTATACAATAAGACAAGAAAATAATTATAAAATAAGTATCTTCAATTAGAAACTTCAATAGCTGCTAGATACCACTTTTTATAATGAAAACTGTTATACATTGTGCACCACATATTTTGTTGACTACATTTCAGTTCATTCATATACAGATGAAAACATAAAAACAAATATAGAAATCATATATATACATTAAATGGTACTATTTAATAAGGAGCTTAACACTTACTGGTATGCGGACTTGCTCAGTGCTGTCTCTCTCCCGCAGTGTTACTGTGTGTGGTGTGTTATTACAAGTATCAAAGTCAATGGTGACTCCAAAGGGAATAGCAATCTCATCTGTTCGAGCATATCGACGACCAATGGATCCAGTCGAATCATCAATTCTTGAGGAGATATTCAGTTCAGTGAGGGCATTTGCTGTTGACATAAACAAAACAAATCTAAATATGCTAAAAATCTTTTTTTTTTTGGCTAACCTAAAAATCAGAAAATTTCTTATTTCAACATCAGATAATAAGCATGAACTTTTTAGAACAAGAATTAAAAAAAAAAAAGGAAAGAGGATACTGGCTACTGAAAAGTAAAAGGTAAAAGGTAAAGGCTTAATTTATTTTACTTTAATCTAATGTACCAGTAAACTCACCGAGCTGGACAGTGAAGGGAATAAACTCAGACTTATTTGAGAGAGGCAGCACAGATACTTTAACAGGTGCAACAATAGCTGGTAGTGAAAAATAGGTCTTCTTGTCATCATCTTCTCTTACTCTGGAAATATACATTACATAATATATAACACATCACATTATTATTACCCATCAAAAAATGCCATAACAGCACAAGTTACTCTCTTTTATGAAGATCTTTTTAAATAGTATAAAATTCTACAAATTCTTATAGACCAATAACTTTTTATTATCATAAACATGAGCTTTAAAAAATTTGAACTTCTCTTAGCCCATTGCAGACAGGGATAGATTTGCTTGACTGGTCACCAGAATGTGCACGAGCAGCATCTTTGTGACACCCAACAAGAGTTTAATTTTAGAGAGAGGGAGCTTCACCCAACATATCACAACTTCTTGTGTTCTCTTCCATTGACCCATTACAATGCTAGGCCATACGTGTGTTTGTCATTTTTTTGTGCTTTACAATCTTGTGTGACTTATATGTGCCATCTGACAGTGTTTGGTAAACTAGAATTGTAGTATAGGTTCCATATCATTTATACTCAGTGTCATAAAAAAAAAATTATGTTGTGTACTTCCAAAAACAAATACAAGAGAAATAAACATCCCTAATGAAAATAAATGAATAGATTGGGAAGAGGAAGAAAATCTATCATTATGACTGCAAGTGCCACATTGCAAAACATCCATACTAGCACAGAGCTAATTGCAGATAATGCACATGGTCTGGATCAACTTCCTCTTCTCATTTTACCTGCACTTCCTGCATTGCCTGTACTTATAGCCAGAGGTCAGCATCTTGCTGTGTGCCATCACTCCTTGAAGATAGTGCTTGGTAGAGACTATGGCAAAGCACCCTCCTTATTACTAGGCTAAAGACAATAGCACCAAAGACAACATACCTGAATGAATGTTCCAGAAGGCTATAGAAGACTCGGCCTACACCAAAGGAAGGCTCAATGACACTTGGAATATATTCTTCCACATGGACCTTCTTCTGCTCTCGTTTAAAGTTAGGCACCATTGCTCTTGTCAACTTGAAGCCATTCAGTTCGTATTCCCTGTACATAGGGGGAGCCATATTACAAGAATGATAGAAGGGTCTTTTAGAAAAACATTTGGACTTTGAAATTACCATCATCATATCTAACTATAGTTGAATCTCAAATGTTTTTACTCTGAAAACCAAGAATTTAAACCTAGCTGAAAACATGCTTATAGATATATGCTGATACAGAATTACAATTCATACCCTGCTTCACTGAGAGCTTTGTCCATCTTTTCAGCCTCTTCATTTGAAAGTGAAACAAGAGCTTCCTGGACTGCCTTGGCATCCTTCTTGAATGTCTTTCCAATGGCTCCCTTGTCTGGCAAGGCTACCACTGTATCCACAATGCGAGGCTCCTTCAAGGGTCTCTCAACGCTTAACCTCACACCTGTAGACACAAGAAAATGTTTAACCACCTTAGCTATAAGTCTACCACATCAAAAATATACAATGATACACGTAACTAAAACTGAGCCAAGAAAAAAATAAGAAAAAGAAAAGGAAACTGTAAAAGGAACAGAAATTCAAAATGCCAACTAAGAATTTTAAAAAAATGACAGTCTAACACAAAATGCATGCAGTTGAGAGGAAATAAAGCAATGCATTTTAAAGTGAAAACTTTCTTCCACTTTCACTATCAATAAATATATCTATACTACCAAAGAATATAAAACTAGTTTTTATCAAACAGGAAAGAACTGTTAAAATGGTTACAAAAAAATTCATCTCTGTCATACATAAACAAAAAACACAGTGGGTCCTTTACACAGTCTAATCCACATGATCAGAAAATATCAAAATATATGTTAAAGCATCCGTCTATTACAACATAATAAGTATAATAAATATAAACCCTCAAATAACGTATTACACTTTCAGGACGACTGTCTTCCAAATACGAGGTTTACAACAATGATACTTCTGGCTAGGGGCCATTCTTGGCTGCTCTTTCAAGAAAGAATGGGCTACCCACCCTGGTAACATACCTGCTATCATTGGGTTAATAAGTGGCCTAAAATTCTTCAGGATATTAAAAAATTACAAAATTGCTGTTAATGAAATATGAAGACCATCCATACACACCTGATGCTTTAGTATGTTGGCCAAGATCATAAGCACTCCTGTCTGCACAGCCCACACACTCAATCCAGCCATATGATGTAAGGCACTCTGCATCCCAACAATCACAGGCATAATGTGCCATTTCGTTGCTTAGATGCTGACGGAATCTTAGCTTCTTTGGATTAATACCAATCTTCAGGAGGTACTGATAAATGCGAGCCATGTAGTAGCCAAGAGTCTCATTTGCTACCATGCCCTGGAATATTGATGTGTATGATAAATATTAAATATCCCAAGAGTAATTTTTTCTTACATGAGATATTAGAAAACTGAAAATTCTGCAAGACAAATCTAATCTATAGCTGTACATTCCACAATCTGACACAAGCAAATTGTTAGCAATTAGGTTGAAATATTTAGTAATAATGTTAGAATCTTCATCCCTAGATTTACTTTAATATTGTGGTTAAACACAAAAAGAAATTGGATATGAAGGAAACTTCAAATTTATGAGTATCAATTAAATAAATTTACCCACACTATTATGTAACCCTAAAGAAATTACATGCAAGAGTAATATACTAAAGAAAAATGTTTGATTATGATTGTAATGAGGATATAAGCTGTAATATTAATAACAGTGCACTATCAAAATCAATACAATGCTAATAAACAATTCTATTCATCAAACTTTAAAAATCATGATAACATGGTAATAATAATAATGATAATAATAATAATAATAATAAAAAAGACAAAGATGATCATCCAGCATCACATGATGCCAACTTCACATACATGATATGACACCCTTCCTGTTCCAAAACTATTTTACTACTGACCTTATCCATCACACAACACCTCAGAACTGGCAACTACAAAGAGACCTTCTTAAACCGCCAAAGGAATAGGACATCCCAGAGGGTAGGGTTAATGCCACCAAAGCTCCTCCTCCAGGAGTCCTACCTTACATGGACTGCCAACTGGGTGGAGAATTAAGCCATACCACGATAACCTCTTTCCCCAAAAGGTCAGCAAAGCCAATTCTGGTCTCTGCAGTTCTATCCTGAGTCAAACCACAGAAGAGGCCATTCAGTACATGTTAGGATTCCTTGAGAAGGAGCTATGTTGTTGCTGACTCTGCTCTCTGGGATGTCATATTCCTTTGCTGGTTGTGGGAAGATCTTGTGGCAAAGGGGGTAATGTCCCATGGTTAGTATGAGGTGTTGTGTGAGCAACAAGATTGGGAATCAAGGAATTATGGACCAGGATGTAAGAATGTTATCTTACATCACAGCCATTAATTTATGGGCATCAGATGAAATGTGGATGGAGTCTTTATCATTGTTAATGAAAGGTAACTTAACCAGTTTAATAATATCAAAAGATAATCACACTGACTCAATAACATATAATTAATCAATAGATATAACAGAAATGTAATTATTAATAATGATCTATCATAAAAATAATAACCATAATAATAACCATAAATAATAGTAGCACCAATAACAGTATTGTCATCATCATCAATGATAATAATAATGAAGTTGGTAATATTAACAATAATAGCATCAACAATATCAGAAATAATAATAGTGTGACAAATGATAAAGAAGATATCCATAACAAAATGAACAATAATGACATCAAAATAGTAATAATTATGATATTGAAATAGCAAGTGCTATCAAACACTAATATAATATTAATGATAATACTAATGATAATAACCAAATATTGTTAAATAATAATTATCCTATTAAATAATAACAGAAAGAGCAATAACAATAATATGAGAGATGACAGATGAAAGATGAGAGAGAGAGAGAGAGAGAGAGAGAGAGAGAGAGAGAGAGAGAGAGAGAGAGAGAGAGAGAGAGAGAGAGAGAGAGAGAGAGAGAGAGAGAGAGAGAGAGAGAGAGAGAGAGAGAGAGAGAGAGAGAGAGAGAGAGAGAGAGAGGAGAGAGAGAGAGAGAGAGAGAGAGAGAGAGAGAGAGAGAGAGAGAGAGAGAGAGAGAGAGAGAGAGAGAGATAGAATGAATGTTGGGAAAATTTGAAAGATCATAAAACTGATGATAATGAAAACTTGTCATCAAGAGAGAGAGAAAAAAAGAACATTTTAATGAAAACCCTGCCCTTATCCAGGTTGGTGTGCACAGTATTTAAAATCATCTGAACATCTATTGGCTTAATAATAAATATCTCGCTTTCATGATAATCTGATTTCCCCAGAACCACTGCAAAACTATGTCATAATAAGACTCCTCCCTTGCCCTTCTCCCAACCTCCCAGCTGCAGACAAACCACTGCTTTGCTATCACCTCCAGGAATTTCCTTGATTAATCATAATGGACAGTTAAGTAATACTGATGTCTGGCCTCAATGCTCTTTGTGAATTCATTCAATAAATTAGTAATTATTCATTATCAATTTTTTAAAGATATACTATTCAACTTGGTTAAAAAAGAGAAGAAAAAAGTCCCACTGATGGATTTATTGCATTTTAATTTGTTTTACCCTTGCTAGCATGCGAACATGGTTGAAGCTCATATTTGATCCCATTTTTAAATCTATACTTGGATATCATAATCCTATTGCCTTTTCTCTTTTCCATTTATGATAAGTATAAAAATCTTCCAGAAAATTAGGCGTGAAAATACTATAATTTCAGATATATTTGTTAAATGCAACAAAAATTTAAATCCATATCTTATCTGTATCATTCTATTTAACTTTGGAACTACAGAAAGGCTCTGGCATAAATATCAATAATCATCCATCAGACAAAATGTTCAGAAGCACACAATGTTTACTCCTTTCTTCTCAACAGGACAATCAAACAAATGTCATTTCAATTCAAATATCATACAACTCCATCTTTAACCCATTGTGGACGGGGATAGATTTGCTTGCCCAGTCTCCTGTTTTTTTGGTGTTTTTTTTTTTCAGAGCAAGGCAGCTTCATGCAACATACCTTGACTTTTCACACTCTTTTGGTCACTCATTGTAAAACTAGAGCCATTTTTATATTTTAATTTTAGTGCATTATATATGTGATATGACAGGTTCTATCAATACTGCAGTTGACAAAATTGCAGTAGAGGGTCCATATCAGTTCATTATTTTCTTTATACTCTGTGTGACAGAAGTATTGCTTTTTATGGAAGGACAAAAAACAACTTTATTTTTTCATATTTGTGTACTGCCATGAAGGAATATATACCATATAACCATCCACAATGACGATAACATGAAGAGGGAGGGAAGACAAAGAAAACCTGTGCTTATAACTGTAAAAGGCTATGGTTTGAATTGCCTTCCTCTTCTCTTCTTGTATGAACATCCTTCATCTGCAGTACCTTAGAGGTCAGGAACTTGCAGTGTGCCATCACTCTATAAAAATAGTGCTTGCTGGAGACCATGGATGGGTGCCATTCAAGGCGCTCTCTCTAGCTGGTGCTAGAAGAAAGTGGTGCCATCTAGGTTTTTTTGTTAAATTAACAGCAATTAATTACTCTAATTATGTCTTCCCATTGTTAACATCACTTCACTTTCATTTACTCATAGCACAATAAAATACAGTAAATAAAAAAAATCCCTGACCGGCATGGTGCGACAAGAATGTGCCGGATGCCCCGTCGTCAGGCAAAAGCTCCCTCCCTGCGGCGCAAGCGTCACGTTATATTAAGAAACATGGTAGTAAGTGAAGAGGGGGACGCGGGATGGGCTGGGGGTGGTAGGAACGGGAGATATTATGACACCCGTACGCAATGGATTAATATCTAATTTTAATATCATTAACCCTCTCTGGACGGGTGGTACAGTATGGTACCGCGCATTCAAGGCGCTCTCTCTAGCTGGTGCTAGAAGAAAGTGGTGCCATCTAGGTGATCTCGTGCACGTCATAGATATACTCTCATAATATTACAGCTATTACACTAATTATGACTCCCATTGTTATCATCACTCACTCATTACTCATAGCACAATAAAATAACAGTAATAAAAAAATCCCTGACCGTCATGTGCGCCAAGATGCCCGTCGTCAGGCCAAAGCTCCTGCGTCACGTATATTATGACACCCGTACGCAATGGATTAATATCTAATTTTAATATCATTAACCCTCTCTGGACGGGTGGTACAGTATGGTACCGCGCATTCAAGGCGCTCTCTCTAGCTGGTGCTAGAAGAAAGTGGTGCCATCTAGGTTTTGGATAATATTACAGCTATTACACTAATTATGACTCCCATTGTTATCATCACTCACTCATTACTCATAGCACAATAAAATAACAGTAATAAAAAAATCCCTGACCGTCATGTGCGCCAAGATGCCCGTCGTCAGGCCAAAGCTCCTGCGTCACGTATATTATGACACCCGTACGCAATGGATTAATATCTAATTTTAATATCATTAACCCTCTCTGGACGGGTGGTACAGTATGGTACCGCGCATTCAAGGCCCGTTCGCTGGGGACGCCATACGGCGTCGTTTATTTAACTGATTCAGGCCTATGCGTTTGAGAGCCCCGGCATTGTGACATGCAAGGCTGGAATGCCCCCGTCGTGAATGGGTTAACCCACACAGGACGGGTGGTACAGCATGTGTACCGCGCATTCAAAAGCCCAGTGGCCGGGCGGCACAGTATTGTGCCAGCCATTCAATTGATTTAGGCCTAATAATTCGAACGCCCCGGCATTTGGACATTCAAGGCTAGAATTCCCCCGTCGGGGATGGGTTAATATACTAATACATAAAGTAAAGCAGTTCTGTAACAATATATCCAAATCAAACCATTCTTCATATCACTGGATTTTCTTTCTTCAATACAAACCCTGCAGAGCCTACAAAAGTTTGTGTCCCATCTTTTTTTTCATTTACCTATTCCATGTTTTTTGCAATGCTTCCATAGTCCTTGTGATCTAAAAACATGACAACCTGGGTATTTCTCTGCCTTGGGTAATAATAGTGTTCTCTTTGGAAATCAATCTCCAAACTCTCAAAGATTTCTACTCTTGAAATAAGGCCTTCCACTTTGTGTCTGTCTGTCTGAGTGTTTTTCTGTGTAAATTAATAAAATTCTAAAATTAATACTTCTTTTTGTTCTGCGCTTAAGTTCATGAATATATTTGTTGTATCATCAGCTGGTAGTCTTTAACAACATACAGTATTTAACAGAATCTTCTTGTCCTGGAACTTTGCATTAACCCATTGACGTGATATCTTGTCACCCAGCGTTGAGTGATGGCAGGACCAGCCACCGGGGACAAGGCCATTTGTCATGGCTTTCCTTCTAGCTGGCAAGCATTAGGCTGATGCATTTGAAATATCCAGGCATTTAAACAATTTGGCACCAAAACAGCTCTGTCAGCAATGGGTTAAAGATCCACTTTACAATATTCTACACCCATCCATCTATGTGTGGATTCACTCACTTGTTTATACCAGTTCAATAATAAAAGCTATTTACACCCTGTTGACAAGGATGAGTTAGAAACTGGCTTCTATCATGTATCACTGCTATCACATTACACCTAAAGTGTATAAATTTATAAATTCTACAGAGCAAAAATATGATTGCACCTGAAAAATTCCTGAGCTGAGATCACCATGAAATAGCTATAGTCTGTTTCACCTGATCTGTCCACAAGGTATCTGTGATGTGGCACATGCACACATTGCTGGCTGTGATTGCAATTGGCTAAAAATCAGTGTTTGATATTGTTAGTTGTGATGAATATTCAAGCTATTAATTTAGTAACCAATTTAATATGGATAAACAAAGAACCCTTACACGTTCATATCTGGAGGCA
>NW_028234423.1:11983433-11988433 GCF_977035675.1 Penaeus japonicus | reverse complement strand
TTGAACACCTGTACCACAAGCATTCTCAAAATTCAAGATTTGTCAGCACACATTCTTAATGTTCCCTCTTTTTCCCATTTAGACTAATGTTCTTCTGTAAAGTCACAATGTTTGCTGTGACAAATGCCCAGGCAGCTTTAGCCTCTTTCACTATCTTTTGATTTTTATTTACAATCAGCCAAATCAGGACGTTCACTTTTACCCCATCCTGAATACCATCCGTACCATAGTCATGCCATCAAGTAAAGTAATTTTTCTTTCAATGCCCTCTTTCTCCTCTTGAGATGTTTTCTTATCACTCTTTATCTTCTCAAAATGTTGCTTGATGAGGTGATCAAGACGGAAACATTCTCCTGTTGACACATCCTAAAAGGGGGTAGCTGTCATTATTATTTCTTAAAAGTTAAACACTCTGAACTCTCCAATTTCAAATCTATCATAATTCATGACCGATATAGGGTTTGCAACAAATTCTGTCAAAACAAAAAACATTTACAAATAACAGAATATTCTTACCTTGACCATGTAATCAGCAAATTTGTCAACATGACCTGAAGCCTTTAAAACCGGTTCAGGAGTTAGGATGGAACAATTGACCTTCAGCATGCGTTCTTGAATGACAAAGTGCTTATGCCATTCTCCCATCATATTATCTACTAAGTCACACCCCATGGGTCCAAAATCATACTGGCCTGCAAAAGTTGAATAACTATTACAATGGAAATTCTCTTGGTATGAAAAACTTTCCATCCTATTTTTAGAGTAAAATGATATAAACACCATATTACATGTATCAATTTTACTCCAAGTACCTGAAACAAGATCTAATTTACCTACAACTTTCTATATAGACTTTACTATAAATGATGTTAGTTTTGTGATTTTGAAGATCTGATTCAAAATAAAAAATATAAAGACAGAGGACTCACCAGTGATGCCACCATAAATTGCAAAGGAATTATCATAGAAGAAACGGCGTTTGATAAGGTCATTCATCTTGGCACGATCAAAGGTGTCTGGTGGACTTAGCTTCAGAATTGTGTCCTCCAGCTCCTAAAACAAAAAATAACAAAACATACCCATATAGGTTATTTCATTGCAAATGGGATTAACATTTTTTGACAAATTAAATACAAGACTGATGCTTAACCTTATATCAACAATCATAGATGAATATATTAGCCTTCCAGATTATAGGAGATGCAAATTACAGCATCAAAGAGATTACCTTCTTTCTGGCTTTCAGCTCCTGAACCTCCCGTTTGATATCAATTTCAGTTGCTCCATCAGCCTTCATCTTCCTTACTTTGTCCCCCTGAAATGGTAAAAGCATGTTAAGATTGGCAAGCTGAAAAATGTAAAGACAAAAAAAATCTTCCCTGAAAATTATACAAATGAATAAATAAAATAATTAGTTGAACGTTACATTATATAAATGACGCAATCACAAACATCTTTCCCTATCTACCACTAAATTCTATTGAAGTAAGAAAGGTATTTATATAATTTCTTTCTGAAAATAGTATTGTGTCAAAGTAAATTGCCTATTTCACTATATAAAGAAAAATTTATAAAATTTACATCATATCATACAGTCTATTATACAGTTTATGCCTTTATGAAAAAAAGAATTAAGCATATATTTCCATTATCATAACAAAAGTACCATATTTCATACTTATTTACATTATTTTATTGCTCTTTGCAGTATTTCTTCCCTTTTTTTGCAACTTAAATACAAAGATTTACAAAAAAAATTGTAACAAACCACATGTTTTAAATTTGGCAGATATTCAACATTTTTTGTGATTTTTGCCCTACCTCCAAAAATCTGATAACCTAATTTACTACAGGTCCCCTCTGTCTACTGGATGGGGAGGAAAAGAGGGGTTGCTAACATGGTAAATAAAGATTTGTGATGCAAATAAATATCAGATTCATTCAGACTGCACAAAACACACAATCTTACATATGAATCTTGTCTGTGTAAATCATGTTAGCCATAAATATAAAAATCACCTAATCTAATAACTAATAATAACAGTCAGTATTCACAAAAGATTTGTAAATTTTCCTTGAAGAAACAAAGGACTGCCCCCCCCAAAAAAAAAGTTTTACTTCAAGATCACTCTACAATTTGTCTAGGACTGTCCTTGACACTACCACTTTCATCGTAATACATTTTGTGATAATAATTAATTGTAATAATATAATCAATCATGATTATATCACTGCACATATAATTTCTTTTATATACCTAAATGTGGTATGTTTTATCACAGCTGTGATTGCATCAGCCGGGTATCGAGTGGCCACACTTATATTTCTCAAATTGAATATTGCTGTTAAAATGGAGGCATTGTAATCAATGTTTGACAAAAAAAGGATCCCCATGTTTTCCTTATCTTCAACATATGTAAAACTGAGTGGTACCACTAACCCTAACATAACCATTCATTCAAATTTTACATCTCTTGTTATTTTTCTCGGTTAGCAATATTCTACTACATAGATAAGTTGGGCTTCGTGGCAACCCTCTTCTATTTTCCCAGTTTCACAAAACGAAATTGTTAAAGTTGTTTTAAATGTAATATCTATATATGTATATTCTATCTATATATGTATATTCTGTTTGGTATATTGTAAGAGTACCACCACATTACTAAATACCATGATAGTGGTTTCAATTGATTCTTCTTACCCTCAATTACTCAATACATAGTAAACATAATCCACAAATCACAAAAAACAATTTGAGGGCTTTAAGTTTCTATGTAGGTGACAACCAAATGAGAAATACCCTTAAATTGACAGACCAATCATAATGGATTCATATACATTCTTGTTAATAAATACACAAGCTCAAATTTTCAGCTAGTCTAGAGCTGGATATCGCATAGTAAAGACATGTTTGCAGTTCAGGTACAGGGCTGAAGATGCTGGATACCCATTGACGATGTACTCAAAAGATTTGTCACCAAATAAGGAACCTGTCCAAGTTCTATCTTGCCAGGATAGACATGAAGGATGTTTGTTGACTTTTCACCATAACCCCATTAGGCACACAAACAACCGCAATCACTGTGCAAAAGATAGGTAGGACATGTAGTTGAGTAAACTGTAAAGAGACCACATCTTTACCTTCTCATTTTACAGTAGACAGAAATATGGTGCAACTAAGGTACATTTGAGGAATATAACAATCTAATTTATTCATATATTACCCTGCAATATCTATGATCTACTTCAAGCCCTCCAACAGTATTGGGGCCCAAATTGTGGGGTATTGGGGGGAATCTTGGATTATACCCACTATGAATGAGGAATGAGTAGTAGAGTTATAGGTCATGGTACTTAGATTGATTGATTATTGAAAATTATCTACCTGTCAACAGCTTGGTCTTCAGTAGGCATGGTACTTAGAACCACTGCAGTATTCTGAAAATTCACCATCTGTTTTGGCCATTGTTATCCACCACTAGCCTTATCAAATAAATATTTTTCGGCTTGCCTTGTGTGACCAAA
Source organism: Penaeus japonicus (assembly GCF_977035675.1). NCBI lineage: Eukaryota > Metazoa > Arthropoda > Malacostraca > Decapoda > Penaeidae > Penaeus > Penaeus japonicus. The sequence goes on along the minus strand of NW_028234423.1, from coordinate 11,984,908 downwards.
TTTTAAGATAGTCTTTGCACTTGAGAGGCACTTTTTGCCATCATCAACTTTGGCCAATTCATAGACAAAACTCAGGGATCAGTAATTTATGTGAGGAGTCACAGACAAAACTGCAGTGTCTGACTTTCTTTTTCCCAATAGTAGGGGAGGGCATGAAGTAGATCAGGAAAATTGCAGGGTAAAATATGAAATCCAGACATATTTTGTATGCAAAATCTTAACCCAATTATCTACCTAACTTTGCCTAGTTTTGAAGTTAGTCCTAGCCAAGGAAGGTCTTTGCCCCCCCCCCCCCTCCTACTTTAACCCATTCACACTGGGACATATTTTTGCCTACTCCAGCTAAAGCCAGGAAGATAAAAAACGCGCAATGCTTCGTGCTGGGGTGTTTTCTCGCTACGCAGGGCCACTCTGATCCTCTCAGAGTGTTTTTCACCCACCCTATTTTTATGGTTTTCATGAATGCATCTACAATGTAAAAGCACATAAAAATATTGCCTAACTCAGAGGAGTTATTTTAGTCAAAAAACATGCTAGAGTAACCTTTTTAGTTTTATTCTATTGAACTTTGCCTATATTCTTCACTTCTATGAGAAAATACCAAAGGAAAGTGGAAGCAATCTCTTAGTGGGGCATCAAAAAACATGTTTTATACTTATTTTTTTTAAACGAAAACGAAAAGAACAATATGAATAATCATACATGTATATAAGAGTATGTACATGTACCTCATTACGTGAAATGACATGACATCATGGGTAATCATTAGTAAATTTTCACATTATTTCATTTCTTGGCCAAATACATTTGATTTTACAACAGTTTTTTGACTCAGATATTTTTATTCAACCAATCAAGACACAGAAATTACCATGATGTCATCAATATCACGTAGTATTCTGTGAAGTCATATTTTTTAAACATTATATCTCATTTTATGACATTCTTACACCTAAGCTAAAGTGACAGTCTAAGAAATTATGTAAAACAATTATATTTAAGAACAATCTAGCGGTCTATTACTGATGTTTCAGCACACATTGCCCCGTCGGGACTCGGCCAGAAAATGCACCCTGTCTTAGGGCGTCACCCAGGTCCGGGGATATTTTTCGGGTTAAGGCACTTCGTACTACCTGTTGCTACTTCGGGGCATATTTCTTATGCAAAATCCCAACTCAATTACCTATCTAACTTTGCCTAGTTTTGAAGTTAGCCTTTGCCAAAGGGGGGTACATCCCCCTGTGGACCTCCCCTATTCAGGACACTTTGTGATACTTATGATACATAATTAATTTTGTTGATGAAAATGCCGCTACCCACCACAAATAACCTTCACACTGCGCCATGATGACAGCAACAGAAACTTCGTCTCACATGTTCCTCAGAAATACGAAACTAGGACCGATAATGACATGACCACTCAATAGTGGGCACTCTATATTTATACAGTAAACAATGGGGAATATTGCGCCATC
>NW_028234423.1:11970933-11973433 GCF_977035675.1 Penaeus japonicus | reverse complement strand
AATGCTTTTGATCCATATGTGTATAGGAAGAAGTCCATTATATATACAGATCATAAGCCACTCGCATATATATTTTCAAGGAAAACAAAGAGTACACAGATGGAGCGCAATACTATGACTCTGAGATAAAATATCGTCAAGGAGCAGTTCACCACGTCCTGTTGCAACTGTCACGGTCAACTCGAATCTGAAGATCCAGAGGATCTTCATGCAGAGAAAGAAAAATACCTGTATGGGCTAGAGGAAGGACCACTGCGAACAGTAAAGTTACCAGCTTCAATTTCGGAATTTGAATTAGTTAATGGTGTTCTTTGTCATCTGAGAGAAGATGCCAGACCGTGTTTTTCGTCATGTTGTCGTGCCGCAATATCTGAGAAGATCTGCCATGCGACTCGCCCATGCATCACCACTTTCTGTTCACCCTGGAGTTTTCATGATTTTAATAAAGCTAAACAGTTATTCTTCTTCCAGAATATGTTTGTTTATGCCAAGAAGTACGTCAAGGAATGTGAAGAATGTCAGCACAGAAAGTGTTATGGTTCTAAGAATGCACCACTTGCATCTGCTCCAGTCGTATCCAGACCTCTTGAACGAGTTTCTGCAGACCTTACTACTTTACCTACTACACCAGCAGGAAATACGTATGTGCTTGTTCTTGTTGATCATTTATTTTGCTTTGTAGAATTAGTCCCATTGCGAACAAAGGAGCAAAAACCATCGCTCAAACAATCATTGATAACTTCATAACTGTTTATGGGCCGCCATTTGAACTGCAAACTGAGGGTATTGTTGAAAGAACAAACCAGGTAGTATAAGATGCACCTGTTAGTTTGTGTGCTAGGAATGTTGAGAGAAAGTATTGCCTCAGGAGAGATTTGCTTTGAACACCTCAGTTCACCGTTCTATTATGGATCAGCCTATAAATATCTTCCTTGGTTTTCAAGTTGACCTTTCAATTGGTCTCACGGAAAGGCCAGTCTATGACGAAACTGAACCATCGATTCTCAGAGAGCGATTGTAGCTTGCCTGAGGTGCTGCACAAGGAAGCTTCAAGTGAGCCAGATCTGCGTGGACAAAAGATTATAACAAACGTGTTAGAAGGAAAGTTGCTTTCAAGGAAGGTTCTCTTGTCTTGACCAAAGTGTGCAAACGCGCAAATGAATTGTCTCCTAGATGGTCTGGTCCTGCTAGAATAATTAAGAATATTGGCCCAGTCGTATATCTCGTAAACTATTTATATGGTGGAGAAAAGGAGAAGAAAGTGCACATTAACTTTCTTAACCCATACTTTAAAACATCAGAATTGCAGCTTCCTCATCGAGCTGTTGACGATGTGCTTTACTTGCTGCATGTGCAACAGAGGATGAGCAGTGCTTGTGTTGCCAAGATTTGATTCTACCAATAATGGTATTGAAAAGTGAATACTTTTATTATCGTATTTTATCCTTGCCTTTTTATGCTACAGCATTTGCAATGCCCGAAGTCTGTATGCTAAATTGATTTGCATTACTAGAGGAATGTCTTTTTTCATGGTGAATGTGTCTTTCAGGTCGTCTGTTCCAGTTACTGTGTAAATCATGTAAAGTTGCACTGTATCCACCGACCCTACCTTCTGGTTTCTATCATATCCTAGAACTTCTATCGCTTGTACGTTTTGCAGGTCCTGTTCTTGTGTGAGTGATCGATACTGACTACGTGGACATTGGTAACCTGTGGATGTCCTCCGCTGCCTTGTGACGTTCCTGCTTGACGCCTGTGGTCCCCGCCAGAATCGGACGCGCAACCAACGATGGGCAGCGGGTCACCAGAGGAGGGAATTGTACCTGATGCTGTGGCCTGGAGCAATTGCGGATAAGCCTTTTCGGACTCCTGGGTGGCTGTGGTGACTTGGATTACAGGTCACAATAATTTAATGGAACAATTTATTACATATTTGTCTTCGATGATTTTGTAAAAATGTCCACGTAACAGATACTGTAAATATAACATGTAATTCCAGTCATTATACTTCAGTGTGCAATTGATAATTCGTATTTCAAAAACTCACTATCCCACCACCTATGTATAAAACAAGCACTTTCTGTTCTTAATAAAGTTAGGGTTTTAAGCTCAAATATCCAAATTGCCTCAATGCCTTAACGGCAGTCAGTAAATGTTCGCGCCTACTGCAGATGACCTCGTAAGAAAATGGAACTTCTGTAACTACTTACAAGCTGTTTGCAAGTCACTACACCGGTATCAATTATTACTCACAGTAAGCTAAATCCTTGTTTTCTTAAAGGATCTCTCTTATTTGATTTAGTGAATTTTAGTAATAAGAGTTTTGATCACTCATTTTTATATTTTGCATATTATTTTATCTATTTTTACTGTAGATCATCTTTATATGCAAGGAATGCCACGTCATCCCCTTTATTTTCTAATTTATTTTTTATGTATATGTATTTCAAGTATATGGTCTTTGTAATGTTCAGTTTTTGTTTTATCATGATATTTTTTT
>NW_028234423.1:11953433-11955933 GCF_977035675.1 Penaeus japonicus | reverse complement strand
GTGAACCAGGGTATCGCTATTCCGACTTTCCCTACAAGGTTGTGGAGTCTAGTAGTTAAGGGCCTTTCGCCACGGTCCTACTGGAGCAAATGCCGAGGCAAAACATTCCCGTTAGGGTTACTCAATTTTCTGGCTATTTTGGCAGAATTCATCAGCGTTAGTTAGATGGGAAGTACTCGACTCTACCTCAAGGAGTTCGATAGGAGTGCTCCAAGACTCATGCACACAAATATTCTGTACAAATTCAATTCTTTTCAAGTTGAGCTCGTTGCCGAGCCATACACTTTGACCCATAATCTACTTGAGATCTAATCGGGGTTTTTATAGCATTAGCAGACTTTCTATTTGCTCCCCAGTTATGTCCAGAAAGGTCTTTAATAAGTCAAGTATTTTTTGCCATCTATTCTTTAACAATTTAGCCTACAATCAAAATCAGAAATGTAACAGAAATTTGGTCAAGTATTGGGTGATTATCATCTAGAATTAGCCTGATGTTGGGGTTTCTTCTTTGGAAAACTTAAACTCCACAGGAGGCCCCAGTTATGAATCATACCCAGTACCAATTAGTTTCAATTTACTGGAAATCCTGCACTGCAACTAGAATGTCACAGTACACAGTCATCGGCGTTCAGTGAGCTTTTAAGATTTTGCTTTTATGGTGTCACATCAATACTCAATACGAAGAGGAAGATGGTAGCTTCCCGACGAGTCGTCAATGGTATGCCAGGAGGCACTTGGTGCTGTGTGAAGAAGCCAGTGTTAGGTAAATAAAACTCAAACTAACGGTACTATCGTCATCCGCCTCCACATCGGTCACAAGGACCAATAATTGATCAACTTAATTACTTGCTCTCCTCTACCATCCATCTGCAGAAAACACCAGCGAACCCCATAGTGTATGGTGAACATTAAAATCTAAAATTAATTTACTACATGGCATTCGCTCCTGAGTAGCAAAAAGCTACTCAGGAGGATGTAGAAGCCACTGCGAGTTGGTACCGGTCCCAAGCCCGGAGAAATGAGGAGGGGTGCGACAGCAGGCAAGCGGCGTAAAACTAGCCAAATCAATGACGCGCTGTGGCGACCCCTGATACAGGAATAAGCCGAAAGTCAAAGAAGAAGAAGAAGAAGAAGTATACTTAACATATAGTCAGATACGTGTTATTGAATTTTACTTAGCATGTGACACATTTCAAAGTTGACTTAATCGTCACTTCTGTGAAAGGGAGGCTCTGGTGGAAGCACACTGCCCCTCCTCCACCCCTTCTCTCTCGGTATTTTCTACGTCCTCGTTTCGTGGATTTTGTTTTTAAATCTATGACTTCAAAAGTTCCATTGTTTAATGGTTAACACGCGGATTGCGTTATGTAGAGTTAGGAAGTGCATTATCGACTGGCTTCCATTTTCTTTTTTCTTCTGGGAGAGAGGCTTGTGCTTCTCTCCCGCTCTTCCCGGAGACCGCCATCGAGATTTTTGGAGAGAGTAACTTCCGTGTCCCGTTCCTCCTTGCGAGCCGCTAGGGCGGGGAGGGGTGTCTGGACTGTGAGTCAGTATCAGGCTGATTTTGCTGGATTCATTCAGCCATTTCATCGACCAATTTTGTCATTTGGTAAACTGTAATATTTAATTTTCTATTTGTTTGTTTGAGTTCAGCAGTTTATCTTTTGCTGCAAGTTGTTGACGAACACTGCTTACAAGTATCAGATTTGTTTGTCAAACTTTCCACTTTCCTCTTGACTTCGCGGTAACTTACATCATGTTCTTTTATATATGCTGTCTCTGTCTCCTTCTTTATGCTGCTGCTTTCAGCAGAGACTGACTGAGAGGATCTCCAGTTTGCACTTTTAACTGTAGTTCCAGTATATCTACCGCAAGTGAATTAATCTGTCTGTATCTTAATCAATAAGGAGGTGTGTCCGAATTTTTGGCATCCATAACAATGCATTGGTTTTTGAGTTTATGGTCGCATATGGACAAGTTCATATGCAACTTTGACCTCTTCAGGAATTTGAGGCAAAAGTATTTTGTTTTCATTCGCACATTCCCGTCGTTTTTGGTCATGCTGTTCACCTCGAGTACACCTTGGTCTTTCATGTTCTCAAGGATTTCACTTTCATCCATTGTCCTAAAATCCTCGTGAAATATTACTCCTTTACAGGTATTTGGGCCAATAGGGATAGATGCTTTTACTTTAAGATCATGAATCAACGTCAGCTTAATTAAAGCTAACTACTACTACCATAGCCTCGTGTAACTTACAAAATTCAACGCACTGAAAGGGGTAGGCAAAAGCACTAAAAGTGCGGCAAGATAGTCATTACAGTGATTACTTATCATTTTTGAATGTTCACCAACTCAGAAGCAACAACACCCAGCGCGGCGAGGCGCCCCGAACCCAGGGAACTCAAGCGGCAAGGTTTTCTGTTCATTGTTGCTGCATTCCATAGAACGCTTGAACTTTCCGGAGTGTCATACGTGAGTGTTACAATGATAATAATAA
>NW_028234423.1:11935933-11948433 GCF_977035675.1 Penaeus japonicus | reverse complement strand
CAGCCAGCTGAAGGCATAACCAATGGACGTCACTTCCAGCACATCTCCGATTGGCAAACTTTCAACTTTTAGCTGCGTAGCAAGTTCAGGGGAACATGTTCTGGGGATTTATGCATCTGCTGAACAGCTACAAGATGAAGCATGGACAGAGCCCATTTATCTTCTACCTTGAACTCGAGTCAGCTATATATCTGGGTTTCAATGATTAACCAGAGACTGTTGGTGCTCCTGACAAGCTTGTATGCTACCATTTCTTTGCAGGGATTGAGGATTCCAACCTGGTTGCAGAATATGTCTAACCCACGAGCTGCCAGCAGTTGTAACCAACTAGCTTCGCCCGTTGTAACCCAGTGGAAAAGTCAGATGTTCACGGTCATGGTCTGTATTGGTGGAATCGGTAATACAATTCAAATCTGTTTGCTCTGCCTGTCTGTGTACCTCTCTGTCTGGGTTTCTTCTGTGTCCTTAAGTATGACTCAAGAATCACTTTCTATGCCTCAAGGCTTCCACTAGCAAACACAGCTGCTAGAGCTAGCATAGTTAAAGGCGGAAACAGGAAACATCAGGTCAAACAGACTGCCAGTATTATAGAATTGAAATATATAGAAAAAACATAATCAGTGTCTTATGTAGCATATGTAATATCAGTGCCTTACCTCGCTCAGATCACACTACTAGATGGCTTCTGTTGTATCGTAGTCAGAGAAATATCCTGGCTGTAACAACTATAAGCTAGCTAAGAAAAAAGTCCCTAGCCTACAAGTGGGCTCTTGGTCATTGGGGGCTAACCAGCCTTCACAGCTAGCTGTGATATTCAACCATAAGCTACAACAAACATTATCAAAATCATTGGTCGGCACAGCAGCACAAATAGGCACTTATCAGCGGCCCAGAGAAAACATAACACATACAAGTTGGCTCCAAAATCATACATATATCACGGAAAAATACAGAACTACGATAAGTATACTGTAAGTATAGAGAGACTTTATGTGTTAGTAAGGAATTAAAGGAAAGGTGTATTGGATAGCGACAACATAACGTGACGAGCTTGTGTAGTGAGTGAGGGGGGGGGGAGGTACATATATAAAAAATGAACTAGAGCAACTACTCAACCGCTGTGTGTGTGTGGGGGGAGGGGGGGCAACTTGCGTGCACTTTGCACAGCTTAATGAGGATTCTCGACTGCAGGAGGTGGGGACGAAACAACATGCATGCACTTTGAATGGCTTCTTAAGCCGCATGCGTCTTGATTGGCTTCTTGAACAACATCCGTGCATCCTGCATGCCTTTTTAAGTAATATGCGTCTTGCATGGCTCACTGAACAACAATAATAAACAATAGTAGCACTTTCTAACTACCAAGAGGAGAACATAAGTAGGAGGAATCAAAAATAAATAATAAGTGCAAGTTCTAGAGATGCAGGTTTGGAAGATACAGAAAAAAATTGCCAATAGGAATAGCGATTGTCAGTGAGAAAATTATATTACAAAATAATAGGACTACTTTAAAGAGATGCAAATAGTTAAATGACAATAACAGCTCCCTCTCAGTAATCATAATCAAACATGACTGAGGACTTTCCCTTTCAACTATTAGTGAGCTTGCACATAAACAAAAGGGAAGGAAATAGGAATGAAACCCTGTGGTATCATACTATCTGGACAGGAAATTCACAACAGAAGATTATACATAAACAATCACTAAAAGAGAGAAAGATATTCACAGTATGGAAAATCCTAATTCCTAATGGAACCTAACAAAAATAAAAGAGCCTGGGTTTCTCTAACTTACAGGATTTTTTTGATTACTTGATGTCTGTAGGTGGATAGGTCGTCTGCAGTTGGGCCGTAGGTCGTACTGCAGATTACTGAGGTGGTCCTCGATTTCTCATCTTATGGCCTTTTCTGCTCATATCAGACTTCTGGCCTAGGGGTTGGGGCACACGTGTTAACCTCAAAATCCATGGTGGGCGGTCTTGATTTGCCTTGGTAGATGGATGTTGCTATGTGGGAAGTTATGGTACACTAGACTAGAGGCAGCGGTTTGTGTAAGAACAGGCAGAACAGGGTGGGCAGGTGGCAAAATTCTTATTGTGGTGTGGGTGGGCAGGCAGGAACTTCAGCATATTTTTTTCCATTTTCGATGTCGATGGTAGTGTTCGGCAGAGCGGCTTCTTTGGAGTTGTGAGTCTGGCACCAGCAAAAATGTGGGACCCACTAGCTGCCAGCAGTTGTAACCAATTACCTTCGCCCCAATGGGAAAGAAACACGTTCATGTATCATGGTCTCCTTTGGTGGAATCAGTAATACAATTACCTCCAGCCAAAGTTTAGAGCTGTTTGCTCGGCCTCTCTGTGTACCTCTCTGTCTGGTTTCCTTCTGTGTCCTGAAGTATGACTCTGGAATCCTTTTTTATGCCTCAAGGCTTCTGCTAGAAAACACAGCTGCCAGAGCAAGCAAAGTTAAAGACAGATGCGGACACAGGAAGCAGGAAACGTCAGGTCAAACAGACTGCCAGCATTATAGCATTGAATGAAGTAGAAAAACATAATTATTGTCTTAGGTCACATGACAAGAAATATTAGTGCCTTACAATATGTTGGCTTCAAGTCAAAGGTCATCACCTCACCTTGCTGATATGGCTCAACGAATGTGGGACAGATATTTCAACACCATTGTGAATCATCATGAGGACCTGCACCTTCGAACCCAATTTCAACACGTTAATACCCCCCAGTCTCAGGCACTGTATTTTTGTGTTAATGAAATACAGTTCGAGACAGATTATTCACCTCACCAGGCAGACTATAAGGTGTATGCTAATCAAACTGCCTCATCCATCCAACCTGAGTCCAAAAGGTGTGAATACTATCGTTTGTGGACTCACAACACCAATGAATGCCGAGTCGTCTGACAGAATCGGACTCAGTCTTCTCCTACTCCTGCTCTGCGGAGATGTTTCAAATGTTCCCAGCCTGGTCACTATGTCAATCAATATCTCTTTCCACAAAGCCAGCATGTCAGTGGAGGTCCCCATCCTGCTGGCTCCAGTCAGAGATCCTCCATCATTTATCGCACCAATATCGGAGTTGATACTCGAAATCTCTCTCTTGAAAGCTTATAGTAAGGGACGCCCCCTTATCGACGTTGTGGCTCATGGGAAGATTATCTCTGTCTTTATTGACACAGATAGTGAATCCACACATATGAAACCTGCTACAACTGAACTGTTAGGAACCCTTGATGAGCTCAAAGTACCAATGACACTTACTGATCATCTCTGTCTATGCTGTCTCAGTGATTAAAGAACCAGAAAAAAATAGTTTGGCCCGTAAGTTCCCTTTGCATGCCGCTACCACAATGATGATCCCATCAAGGCTGCAATGTTTGTTTCAGTGAGTGGGAGTAAAGAGTTCAGAGAGTCACATGGTTTAGTGTTACCACCTAAGGGCCCTTGCCTTGTTCCTTCTTTCTTTGTTCCGGATGAGGAGAGAGCCCTCTCTTCGCTAATGCCTCTATCAAGTTCAATTACGATGCTGAGGAATCTGGTGAGCTGGAAAAGGATAACTTTGATGTTGTGCATGGGATTTATAATTTCGGTTTCTCCAATCTTGTTGATTTACCAATGCCTGACTTTAATGTTAGTCCCGCTGTGTAGAGAATTGATGGGGTTCTAGCTTCTACTAACCTCTCTGACTTACCTGATTATATGATGTCATTGCAGTTCCCACTTGAGCACCTGAAGAAAGATCGAGCTGATATGGAAAGAATTCTGAGGAAATATCCTGCTCTCTTTTCCGGCGACAAGACTGATGTTGGTACAATGCCTGGGATAGTTCTCCACATGAACACGGGGGATTCCAAGCCCATTTGTATAAGACGTCGGAAATTGCCAGAATCCACCAAGCAGAAAATATATGAGGAATGCAACAACTGTTAGGAACCCTTGATGAGCTCAAAGTACCAATGACACTTACTGATCATCTCTGTCTATGCTGTCTCAGTGATTAAAGAACCAGAAAAAAATAGTTTGGCCCGTAAGTTCCCTTTGCATGCCGCTACCACAATGATGATCCCATCAAGGCTGCAATGTTTGTTTCAGTGAGTGGGAGTAAAGAGTTCAGAGAGTCACATGGTTTAGTGTTACCACCTAAGGGCCCTTGCCTTGTTCCTTCTTTCTTTGTTCCGGATGAGGAGAGAGCCCTCTCTTCGCTAATGCCTCTATCAAGTTCAATTACGATGCTGAGGAATCTGGTGAGCTGGAAAAGGATAACTTTGATGTTGTGCATGGGATTTATAATTTCGGTTTCTCCAATCTTGTTGATTTACCAATGCCTGACTTTAATGTTAGTCCCGCTGTGTAGAGAATTGATGGGGTTCTAGCTTCTACTAACCTCTCTGACTTACCTGATTATATGATGTCATTGCAGTTCCCACTTGAGCACCTGAAGAAAGATCGAGCTGATATGGAAAGAATTCTGAGGAAATATCCTGCTCTCTTTTCCGGCGACAAGACTGATGTTGGTACAATGCCTGGGATAGTTCTCCACATGAACACGGGGGATTCCAAGCCCATTTGTATAAGACGTCGGAAATTGCCAGAATCCACCAAGCAGAAAATATATGAGGAATGCAACAACATGGAGACTGCTGAAGTGATCGAGCCAGTAGTCTTTGTTCACTTCTGTATTGACTTTTGGAGCCTCAATTCGGTAACGACCTCTGATGCTTATCAAAGGTCGATGAGCTGATCGACGAGCTTTCAGCCACATATATATTCACCATCATTAACAGTCGAAGTGCATATTGGTTCATTCAGATAGCCAAAGAGGATTGCCTGAAGACGGCCTTTAGTGTTCTGAGACGACATGCCCTGGCATACCTTAATGATGTTATTGTCCATTCTTCAACATTTGAACAGCACTTGCAGCACTTGGAGGACACTCTGTCTCTTATGGCAATAGCAGGGTTTAAGCTCGAACTTAATAAGCACGAGTTTGCTAAATCCGAGATACGATTCAAGATTGGCCCTTAAGGAATGTTACCAAACCCTGAAAAGCCTAAGGCCATTGTAGAAATGCTAGCCCCACAGACAGTCAGGGGCATACGAATATTCCTTGGAGCAACTGGATTTTTCAGGAGACACATGTAGTAAGATAACAGCCCCCTTTACAACTCTTCTCAGAAAAGATCAGCCTTTCAAATGGACATCCTCTTGTCAGGAAGCTCTCAAAGCTTTGAAGATGAGATTATCATCCCCCCTTCTTGCAAAACCAGATTTACTGATGCCTCTGTCATTGCAATTGGTGCTACTTTAATTCAGAGGAATGACGAAGGTCAACCAGTAATAGTATTATATTTAAGTCGCAAATTGAAAGAATCTGAAATTATGTATCCCACAATTGATCTTAAGGCTTTAGCAGTTGTGGAAGCTGTAAGAGCCTTTGACCCTTATGTTTGTGGACATACCTTTTAAATTGTGACATACCACCACCCTGTTCTGTACATATTTTCAAGAAAAACTAAATCACCCAGAATGAGTAGGTTTTATGGTGAGTTGCAATTCTATACTTGTTTACAAACAGAACTTTGTTACTGATATGCTCTCAAGAGATGTTGCTGCCATTGACTTGTAAAATCCAGACCCAGTACAAATTAAAGACCACCAATGGAATGCCCTTATTAATTTTCTTGAAGGTGATTGGTTACCTAATGTCCGTCCAACCCTACCTCTTCATGACTTTGAATTCCATGAAGGATGTTTGTATCTGGTATCCACCCTTTCAGGCATACATATCCAAATGTGGCACATGTTAAAGTAGGCATAGACGTATGGGACGTGCACCTCTTTTGAAACCAGAGCCTGCAGAACATCCTGTATGTCTATGGACGTCTTGACACTTCCTACAGATAACACTGGACACAAGACAGTGCTCAGCATTGTTGACCATCATTCACAATTTCTCACACATCAGTTACTGCATTGGCAGTTGCTAGGACATTTCTAGTTTCATTTATGGCTTATTTTGGTCTCCCACATCAGTAGACCAATGGTGGAGAGTTCTATGGAGTTGAAGTGAGAGATCTCTGTGAGGTAGTCAACATTTCTAACAGATTCACATTAGCATGGCATCCACAAGTAAATGTATTGTTAAGCGTACTAATCCTATGGTACATGGCACACTTTTTTGACTAGATGAACATTGCCCAAAACGATGCCAGAGTATCTTACACATGTGTATCTAACGCTGAAAGCTGCCATACATCGCAGTATTGGAGAGCAACTTTTATATTTACTTGCTGGGCGTCGACCATGTTTTAATGTAGGTCTGACCAAGTAGAATTTATTGATGACTGATGACTCCTCATTACAGTGACTTCTTGCTCGCGAGTGTGCCCGAGATGTAGTAAAAAAAGCATTTCCCGGTCCTTCTCAACAAAACGAGAGTTCCAATAATGATGGTAATGAGGTCAGTTGTATTAGTAATTCGAATACTTCTTTATGCGACTCTGACGATTATGTTGACCCTCACGCTTTGAAATTACTGATGAACAATTATCCCTGTACTGGGGAGCTAGAGGCAACATGGGCCAAGTCCCACCTATAGATCTGCACTAAATGATTGGAGAATCTGGGGTATGCTTTTCAGCGTTGTGATTCTGTGGGGAGTTTGTTGCAGTTTCGACTCGCTCAGACACTGTATATCATGAATTTGGAGTGATTTGGCATTTCAGTTTACTACATTATATTTACATTTGTGATTATACTAACCAATGTCGTCTTTCATGTTTCGTTACTGTTTTAGATCCCTTTATTTGTTATTTTAACTTTTTGTGGTATTTCTGACATGGATCAAAGGCAGGTATAACCAATATAATTTCGTATTTTTAGCTGGGCTATTGCAGCTATTATAACTTATTTTATACTGTCGACACTTCCATGGCGTGTATTTGACTACCTTCCCCTACGATGCTTGCCTGATGACACTTTCCTGACTGGGGTTTTGCAAGCCCGGGTAGAGCTAGGGCAGGGTGCCTTGACCTGACGTCCGTTCACAGATAAGGTTATAGCTACGGTGAATGTGGTTAGTGACCTTCTCCTACAATGCTTTCCTGGACGAGTCTTTGGAGTCCAGGTAGAACTAAGGTAGGGTGCCCTCCCCTGACAACCGTCTCCAGACTTGGACAAGTCCAAGCTTTCGACTCTCCGGTGGTGGGAGGGATGTCGTGAATCGACAACTATCACGATGATAACTAACTGTTGAAACACCGGACATGCTAGCTGGCAGTCTTATAACCACTTGCGATCGTTAAACCACCTGCCAAGACTTTCAGGTACTCCCGCCAAGAAAACGGCGGACAGGTGAAAAGGGTCAGCGCGAGGCAGTAAGGCTCGGACGCTGACAGGCAATAAACGTCCTGCTCAGCTTTCGATGTGTTTTCCTCCTTTCGATGTCGATTTATACACAGCAAGACATATCTACAGTTACATCAGATTAAAGTTAAGTATAAATCTGGTTAAATAGACGTATTATATTTTTGTAAATCGTGAGGCCTATCAAAAAGAAAATATATCGCGTGAAAATAATTTACCGTAAGAATAATTATTATCAATAATATATTCAAGAATGTGAGCAATCAAATAATTATTAACAATTATGATCATCTATACAGGTGACAATATTGTTATGATATATGCAAGTTAATATGTAATAATGAGACATACAGGTTAGCAAGAGTTGTTATAAAGTTTCGTAAAAGCTTATGGACAGTGAAGTGAAGAATACACTCAGCGGTCTGCAGAGAGTGACGTAAGGCCAGCAAGGTATATGAAATACATGAATTTATTGGTTGCATGATTTAAGTTAATAATCAATATCAAAAGTTAGATGAAGCAGATGCCGACGGAAGCAGATATTTCACCAGTTGTAACCATCGTCGCTGACCTTCCAATTTTCCTTGGAGGTGAAGTACGGCGGGGGGATGCATGAAAATAGTTTTGGCCGATTTAGGGAATTAGGAGACACAATGGCCCACTTCCCCTGGATAGGAGCCATGCCTTCAGTGATGGACTATTGAAGATGTTGCAGAGGGGGCTGGCGAGAGTAATGGCAAGGTCTCATATCAATCCAATGCAGATGGGAATATATCTATTTGTCTGGTCCCAAGGATGAGGACTAGTGCGTTCTCTTACATTCATTCAGTATGATTCTAGAGTCTTTTTAGTATTTTTACATAAGCCATCTGACAGGATTTATCAGTGTTGTAGTTGACTAAATTTCTAGTACAGGGTCCATATCAGTTCATTTTATTCTTTATATTCAGTGTAATACATTCATTACTGTTTTATTGGAGGACAAAGATTATCTTTACTTTTTCGTACCCTTGTATCCTAAATTAATATGAAGGAATTAAGCATCCTCAAAAAAAGAAAAAAGGAAAAGAAAAGAAGAACAACATGAGATGGGGAAGATGAGGAAGACATGCTTACGACTGAAAGTGCCACACCACAAAGTCTCCATACTGACACAGGGGCACATTGCAAATGCTGTATATGGTATCGGTTACCTTTCTCTTTTATTTCTGCCTGCTCATCCTGCAGTTACCACTCATAGTATGATAAAGATCGGCGATACACTCTCCCTTAGGTCGATATGCCATGACTATCATTACGAAAGTCTTGGTGTATGTCATTAGGCTAACGTTGTTCTTGGGGGAATGTTATCAGAGTCAGGAAGTTTACATTTTTATATGATTTTAAAATTCCAAATACCTTTTATTGCTTAAAGGGAAAGGAGATAGGTATACAGAGTGATATTAGCGTTCTCGAGTGAGTCAACTAATTTCCCCCGATTTGGAAGGGGTACCTGCAGCTTTCCTTGTCCCCAATGATGTTCCCAGGTGACTATCATGATTTGTCAAATTACTGATTTTCTTTCTGTCAACATAATATAACCTTTGATTATGTCGGTGACATTATCCTGTCGTTGGATGTATGTTTTAAAAGGAAAGCATTTGCCAACCTCATCTCAGATTTATTTGTGAAATTAGTAGCTTATTCGGATCAGGGGCGTCGAAAACTTCATCCCAGTCCTGGTGTGTTCTCCATGATCAGAAACTCAATCTTTTTTGAGTCAGGGATTCTTTGGTTTCTTGGCTGCGTGGGCGCCTGGTACTTCTTTGGTGTCCTGAGCAGAGACAGAGTAGAAGAATCCTGGACGCTCATACATATGTTCCTTGTTTGTAATGATTTTGTCCAAGATGTTTTCCTTGTGTCAGGAAAATAACGACCTGCTACCTGTTTAAAACAAAATGCAAATGTGTGCTCACAATCTAAAAAAGTGTAAAGGTCAGTCAAAGAATGGAGAGGAAGCCATGCAGTGATCCAGTGAAGATACTGTCTTTTATGTTGGACTCTGTCGGAAATTTGATAAAACAGATTTCAAACTATTTCATGTCACATCTCAGTGTTGATTTATGTCATGATGGGTAACCAGGAGTTGGGATTCGAGTGATTTTTAGGTCAAAATCCGTGATGTGTCTGTTTGGATTCTGTATCTTTCCAAGCGATCCATTGCGTGTATGTGCGGAATATGTTTTAAAGTCTTTCATGTGGAGGTGAGTGAGAAACGATTTAATTAAATAATATGTATATCTGTGGCACCCCCGCTGAAGTAATGCAAACGACACAGACAAAATGTTTGAAAGTTTGCGGGCTGGCTCGCTCCCGGTCGCTCTCGCCTCAAATCAGTCACGCTTACTTTATTTCCAAATATCGGAAGCTGTTTTCTAGGATTGTTTAGTTACTGATATCGTCCGACCCTTAGGGGACATGGCCTTTCCGTATCTAGGTAGTTGTAGAAAATTGTGAACTTTTTTATCATACCACTTCCCTGAATCATTTTGCATCTATTACATCAGACAGAGCTAATATTGTACTACTTGAAGCAAGGGAAAGCTAAATCTTAAGCGAGGTGTCGCTTGGATCCCTTCAGCAGGGAGACTCAATGGTGTGATTATAAAAGGATAAGTATTAACATATTAGCAAAGAATTACATACCGTTATAGTTGAAGGCGACGCAGTTGTTGTCTTGAAAGCAGGCTGCTCCACACATCATTAGACATACGCGGATAGTGACCAAAAGGTTATCTGGTGCATTCAGCCTTTGGTCGAGACCTGGAGAGATAGAGATCTTGCAAGTGAACCAATGGTAAGAGACAGGAAATCGGCCCTTCAAGTTTCCTCTTTATATATCTAAAACTATAGGAAAATATGCATATACACCTGTATTTAATACATATATGTATATTTGCGCAATTTATATATATATATATATATATATATATATATATATATATATATATATATATATATATACATATATGTGTGTGTGTGTGTGTGTGTAAATGTGTATATGTGTGAGAAAACGTGAGACTGCCTCTTACAGATATACTTTTGCAAAGATTTGCAGTAAACCGTTCATGGAGTTAAATTTTTTTGATGAACAACGCAATTTTGCGATGGTTAGGTAGGTATGTATCACCACTAGTTAATGTTTGAAATATGATATTCAAAGAAATATGGTCATATGTGAAAATAAGTGTGTAACATTTTTTCTCTGGGACTTGGTGGTGTTTTAGCAAAGGGAGAATTATTAAGGGATTTTTTCGTAGCATTTCGTTCTACTTACCGTGATTTTCGGGAGCTTTTATTTTGGTTTGTATATACATGGAGCTTGGACTGGCTCCATATTTAGCGGCGACCCCTTTTGAATACATCGTCTATGGTATCCCGCGTCGCCAATGTATATCCTGTAACGGGACCGATACCGCAAACACACACGTTTTCACGATGCAGCAACCCGCTCGAAAACTCAAACAATAAGGAAAATGAGAGCGCTATGATTGGCTAGTTAATCTAAGAGTAGCTCTCATTGGCTGTCGCCTATAGGAAAAGTAAACATCCTAAAA
Source organism: Penaeus japonicus (assembly GCF_977035675.1). Taxonomy (NCBI): domain Eukaryota; kingdom Metazoa; phylum Arthropoda; class Malacostraca; order Decapoda; family Penaeidae; genus Penaeus; species Penaeus japonicus. Next base: position 11,937,459 of record NW_028234423.1, on the reverse strand, counting down.
TTGTTTTTCGATAGATGCTCTTTTTCAGATAAGTGCACATCAGGTAAAACAAAAAGACATAAGTCGATAGTTTACCAGTGCAGGCAAAAGGTCGGAGGACCTGTGACCTGCAACGAGGGCATCAGAGTGTTAGATGAATCATAAACACTACTGCCATACGAGGAAATGTGTGCTTGATGCTTCGCACTACGGGTCGTTGTGCTACAGTACCATGTTACCACTACGAAGACGATTGTTAATCATGCCATTGTCGATAATGAAGATTGTTACCAAATCCTTCAAAAAGTTCGATATGCACCATCACGAAAAATATTTTGTAACATATCAAGGGAAACGGCTGACTTCCTACCACAAGGATTATTAATAATATCTATTTCATTCCTGGGATTAAAGCTAGCAGCCAGACTAACAGACTTGAATGTGTGTGTATATATATATATATATATATATATATATATATATATATATATATATATATATATACACACATATATATATACATATATATACATATATATATACATATATATATATATATATACATATATATATATATATATATATATATATATATAGATATATATATATATATACATATATACATATATACATATATAACATATATACACGTACACACATATACATATATACATATTTAATGAAACAGTTATGTAACTTGGATACTTGCCCATTAGCGTCGTGGCTAGCTAGTACTTTATCACCTTTATTCAGGATCTTTCTCGAGTAATCATATTAAACATTCGATGGATTTCATTGAGCAAGTTAGAAAAGTAATCACGCATAGCATGAAATTAGTTAGTTTTGATGTTGATTCCTTGTTTATGAATGTTTCTCTCGATGATGTGCTGGACTTTTTAGAGCGTAAACTGTCAGCAGCGCCTCAAAAGATTCCCATTCCGACTAATTATTTCATTAAACTGGTTCGTCTGTGCGTCTCGAATGACGCTTTTTCTTTAGAGAGAAGTTTCTAGAAACAGACTAACAGTATCGCGATGGGTAGTAGTTTAAGCCCGGTCCTCGCTAAATTATATATGGAAATGCTTGAGACTGAACTCCTTCCGGCCATCTTCCCCATGTTGCTAATCATCTTCATTTCTCACCACTCATCCCTCGTCTATGTTTCTTAGAAGACATAGCATTGGTGGTAATAAGTTTAATGATAGTGAACTTAACACCAATGCGGAATCACTAAAAAAAAACCTTGGTTATTCTTTTTTTTCTAAATTAAGCACATTCCAATGCGAAACCGTAATTCTATTCACAAAATAGAGTAGCACTTAAGGATAGGTCCGACAACTTGTCAATTAACTGCACCGTTCAATTAGTCACTCGATGATAAGCGCCATTTACTTAGAAAAGTCGATATCGATATCGCGTTTACTTATCCTAACACGTGTCGTAAATCTTTGGTCAAGCACAATGCGTCCAACGGCGCTCTTGGTGCTTCTTCAGGTATTTAAGCTTTGAAAAAGAATAAGTGAACATGAACGCGATGTTAGCCACGC
>NW_028234423.1:11908433-11910933 GCF_977035675.1 Penaeus japonicus | reverse complement strand
GTGTGTATATATATATATATATATTGATATATATATATATAGTATATTGTCTATTGATTATATATATATAGTAATAATATATATATATATAATATTATATTAATATATAATAACACACACACATACACACACACACACACACACACACAACACACACACACACACACTACATATATATAGTAGTTATATATATATATATATATATATATATATACTATATATATATATATAGTTGATATATATAAATGTATATAAATAACATATACACTTTATACATATACATACATACATATATTTTTTAGTATATATATATATATATATATATATATATATATATATACACACAAATATGTATATAGTATACAGTATACATATGATTGTGGTATAAAATAGTATATTAATTTAATAAATATATCCATATAAAATATATATATATTACAAATATATTCATATATTAAAATATATAGATTATATAATATATAGTGTTATATAGTATATAGATATATATGATGTATATATAATACATATATATTATATTAATATTATAATATATAATATATATATATATAAATAATATATATATAATATATATATTTGTATATATATGGCCATCTACCTATCTATTCTATCTCTATATAAATGTATAAATATATTTGTACATATATGATATATATTATATATATATATATATATATATATAATATATTATATATATATATATATAATAATGTATATATGTATGCATATAGACTATCTATCTATCTATCTTTCTCTCGCTATATAATATATATATATATATATATATATAATATATATATATATATCTATATATATATATATATATATGTATATATATATATAATGCATATATCTATCTATCTATCTTTCTCTCGCTATATACATATACTATATATATATATATATATATATATATATAATATATATATATATATATATATCATATATATAAGAGAATATATAATATTTAAATTTTAAAAAGAATATATATTATATTTATATATATATATATATATATATAAAAAAATATATATATATATATATATATATTTAGTGTATATATGTACATATATGTATATAATATATATATATAATATATATAATATATATATATATATATATATATAAATAAGTTATATGTACATATATATATATGTATATATATTATATATATGATATATATATATATATATATATATATAATACTATATATTATAGTATCATGATTGGATGAAAGTATGAAATGTTTAACCCGGTCAACAAGAGCTTATATGTCTGACCCTGAGAAGATATCATGATCAAATTTAACAATGCACAGATGTGACCACGGTGCGTTATCCTCAATTATCGGGATTTCAGTATATCTCCCCACAAGGGATCGTGGAACAAAGAATTCGTTAAAGGGCAAGCACCTGCAACTTTAGCCCTTTCTGGAAATTCTGGGTCCAATTTCTCCCCATCATAGGAATATACACCACCCCTCAATCGGCGTGACCAAGGGGAGGGCGGACCCTATGAATCACAATGACGCCGAAGTCATGCCAATAGCAGGAAATCGGCGAAACCTAAGGCCTGGCACTTGGAACAGCTACGCATTACTTTCCTGTAGACGGCTCATCGCCCCGGCCTAGCGAGCCGGTCCTGAGATATACTTGACGATAGCGAAGACACACTCGGGGGTCTTATTGTGGACCCCTTAATCACTCAACAACCAACTATTCGCACGTCCTGCAACTTCTCTACGATTTGTGTCAAAACTAGTGCTAATCTCGATGACTTTTAATTTCACAGAGTCCATTTTCCCTTGTTATATCTATATATATATATATATATATATATATATATATATATATATATATATATATATATATATATCTTTCTCTCTCGACGAAATAATTTACAAAAATCATAGTCTTATTTCTCCAGGCCCAGTTGCAGCAGTTATTTCTGGGATCTTACCGAGGAGATGGACATTTATGGCAAGTGCAAGGTGATATGGAATAACGGAGAATGGGCGAGATAAGAAGAAAAAAAAAGCAAAAAAAAAGTAAAGAAGGAGGCCAAAGAAGACTAATCATGTAACGGGGGGGGGGCCCTAGAAAGAAAAGAGCGTCGCTACTAAGCGTTCTACAGGTATGTATATATCTCAAAAGGGATACGAAAATGCTAGCGCGTGACAAGACACTGAGGCCACATTCCGTTGGGTTTTCCTGGAATTCCTAAAGATGACACATTTAAACAAAAATTAAAGGAGTAGAAGAGACGAGAAAAGAGAGAGTTCTAGTTAGAGAGAGAGAGGAGAGGGAGAGTTAACAGTAGAGAACGAGAAGTCGGAAGAGTTCTGGATTTTTTTTTATTTATTTTTCAAGGATTAAAACTAAACCTCACAATTAATGGTTATTTTTAATTATATGGTTTGACACAACGGACTCCTCATCATGATTATGCGAAGGGTGGTAGATTAAAATTCCCCAGATCATCG
>NW_028234423.1:11880933-11895933 GCF_977035675.1 Penaeus japonicus | reverse complement strand
TGTGAAGATACTGATTTACTTAAGTTACCCGGCGAATTTGCCAAGTCAATCAGAGAGAAGGCTCCCGCAGTATCAATCAATGCAGGCATTCCCACGACTAAGGCAAACACACCCTTGCGTAACACAAACAAACACAAACAACCAAACGACAAACCACAACGCAACCCTAACCCGCGGTTCCACAACCATGACACGAAAACACAACACTAAAGACAAACCTCCCCTCACAGATATAATGCGGGACATAAAACTCGCTTTCCCCCGTCATCTAACTCACCTCATGTACCCAGACGTAAACAACCTTGTGTCACGAATTGGGCACCAGACAGGAATCAGTGTTTTAACTGTTGTGCAAAAGGTCACGGTGCCGACTCATGTTATTCGACACCGTACTGTCCTTATCATGGCACGCGCTCACACCCTTGGGCTCACTGCTCGGCGTTCCCTGACCAGGTGGATCAAACTTACAGATTGCTCCAGCAACGCCAAGCAAACCGCCATTTTTTAGGGAAAAGCCAAAAACACCCAGACACGGCAACACTACAAGCACAATACCGGGAACATATCACATTGTCTCAACTAGTTGCATCCCTAATGATATCACTCAACCGCCTTTGCTTCCATCTATATTGAATGACAAGCCTGCATATTTCTTCTTAGACACCGGATCTTCTTGTTCTGTGGTCTCGTTGAATACCTTGCGGAATTTTGATTTATCATTAGAATTGCAACCGAGTCAAACCACCATTTGCGGGATAACAGGAAATAAGGTATCAGCTTTAGGCAGCAAAGTCCTTAACATTTCTCTTGGTACTGAAATTTTTGCTCACAAGTTTGTCGTAGTAGAATCTAATTTTACTCCGGGACACCTCTTGTTGGGTCATGATTTCTTATACCGTACAGGTATTTCCCTCCACCCTCAGAGTAATAGCATTACTTTTAATGGTCAAAATTACCTATTAAGGACTCCCTCTTGCCTATGGACGCATGCCGACCCATTCACACCCCCAATGACAATCTATGAAGTCACACATGACCATAATCACACCATGTCTACACCTCACTTCCCATCCTCCTCTCCCCACCACCCCCCTACCCCTCCCACCCGCCCTCGCTTCACCTCTCCTCTCGCTGCGCGCGCACCCGCATCACGCAAACCTTCGCGCGCAAAACACGTTGACGACTGTGCGAAATCTTGGACCGCTAATGATAATGCTCCTAAGTTTATAGCTAGTGCTACACTACTATTCGGCATTTCATGATCTACTGATAGACGTTTCTTGTCCTTCGGGCAAATGGTACTGCTTTAATATTACCTGATAATATACGAGTAAAAGGTTGTTCAACATTACTTCTTGTATAATATCACTGATAATAGATGTCAGGTGCATGTATTTAATCCTTACCCCGGCCCCATTGACTATTAACGCTGGTGTACCTGTAATATCTTATGAATTCACAGACTTGCCTTTCTGCGAATTTGATTTACCTGTTCCCTCCCCTGTTTTTTCTGCAACATCATCTTCCCTGATGAGCCAGAGCTCTGATCATATTCTGAAGCAAAATTTAGATTTTCATGAAGGATATGATATTTTGAATAACTTCTTTTAAAGAATTCCAAGCGTACTGCCAACCAAGGACCGTCCTATCGGAAAAACAACATTGCTTCAACACTCCATTACCCTCGAGCCTGAGCTAAGCTTCGTACATACCGAGTTATAAGATCCCTCATTCGAAGCGACAGGCTTGGCAAAGGAAGTTAAAACAATGTTAGACATGAATCTTATTCAACCAAGCAATTCACCCTGAGCCTCCCCCCTCCTCCTTGTTCCAAAGAAGGATAATAACTTTCCGCCCAGTGGTCGACTATCGCAAGTTGAATAAAGTAACAGTGCCAGAACCATTCCCAATTCCTAATCTTAGATTGTTGATGCAAGACACTGGCTCTAATAATAAGATTTTTTCAACTATTGATCTTGCTAAAGGCTTTCTGCAGGTCTCTATGCCTCCTGAAATCGTGCCATATACAGCTTTCTCGACTCATATAGGGCACTTTGAATCTTTATGATGTCCTTTTGGCCTTTGCAATTCTCTTCTCACATTTAGCAGATAATGTCACTTGTACTATCAGGATTGATTAATGATCAGGTCCTTGTGTATTTAGATGATATTTTAATTTGCTCACCTCTCCTCTCTGAACACCAGAAGAAATTGCGTCAGGTTTTCAATAGGGCTATCAACTGCAGGATCATGTATTCAACCTAGCAGTAAGTTGTATAAAGTAGAGTGTCAGTTCTTCAAGTCTAAGTTAGAATTCTTAGGCCATACCTTGTCATCTAAAGGTATTGCACCTAATGATTCCAAAGTTAAAGCCATCGCCGACTTTCCAACATCCAAACCTAAGAACCAGAAGGAATTGAAATCATTTTAGGCCTTTCAGGTTTTTACAGGCCGTTCATTCAAGGTTACGGGTCCATCGCGACGCCGCTTAACCATCTCCTTTAAAAAGGATACTACTTGGCAGTGGACAGACGAGGAAAAAGCCGCATTTTCAACTCTTAAATCGCGACTAATTAAGGCTCCACTCTTAGCCTTCCCCGATTTCAGTTGCCTTTTGTCCTACCACTGATGCCTCAAACCTCGGGCTCCGGAGCAGTACTCCACCAGAAACATGGCCATTCTGGAAAAACGCCAAAAAGCCCATTGCTTTTTTATTTGCAATAAAAGTCGCGCCCTCAATTCAGCGGAAAAACGCTGTCACACGACGGACCGTGAACTACTAAGTATCACATGGGCCCTCCGTCACTTTCGAGAGCTAATCTTGGGATATCAGATAGAAGTGCACACTGATCATTCCCCCTCACGTCCATATTTAAAGGTAGGGACCCTCATGGACGACGCGCCCGCGCAATTGAATTCTAGCAGAGTTTGACGTCACCATTGTTTATTTACCCGGAAACAAAAATGTCGTTGCGACGCGCTATCACGCGCTCCTCTCTCTGACGCTCACAACCTGCCTGAATCTAGCTCCTCGCCCACCTTTGCCTCCCGCAAGGTGAAATTCTCTGACATTGCACCGATCTTGGTAAATACTGCCGCGCCTACCGTTGAATTTCCTTCGGAGGACGAGATCCGGTCTGCACATGTTAATGGTCGGGGGGGCCGTTCCGACCCCATTCATTCTATTACCGCCCCGGTCTTGGAGGGCTTTTCTTTTTTGTTCGGTCTGGGGTTGGGTTGTAGTGATGCGCGCCGCCTCATTGTCACTAGGCTGGTTTATGGCTAACTCTTGACACACATGTGGTGTGACGGAGAGTTTGTTCCGTTGGGGGGCTGAGTTTGCCCCAGCCGTACCTCATGGACCCACCCACGGAGGACAAGATCCGGATAGCGCAAGTAATGATATTCTGTACGGCCCTTAATTCAAGCCTTAGAAAGGAATGAAAGACCTCCCCTAGCAGACATGTTCGAGTAAGTCAACTTTACTCGATGCGGTGGTGCTAACGGTCTACTTTGCTACAAGTCTCGATATAGGACAAGAAAGCTTAAGGCATCCCGTAAGCTTGTAGTTATTCCTGAACCTCTTGAAGGTCGAATCCTTCCTCTTTTCCATGAGTCGAAAGAAGCTGCACACTGTGGTAAGTATAAGGCAATTCACTTAGCTCAGCAACGCTTCTTCCCACTCCCCTTTTTATTAGCAAAGTTGCTAAGCATGTTCAGTCTTGTAAGCAATGCCCATATTACAAAGGAAATACTACCTCCCCACACATGACCCAGCCCCTGCATTGAAATATGACATTCCAGACTTTCCTTTCCAGAAGGTCTCTTGCGACACACTGTCAGGTTTTCTACCTTCTCGCAATGGAAATCGTTATATTTTAGTCTTCATTGATAACTTCACTCGTTTTTGTGAACTAGTCCGTGCCAACAAAACAGCATAATGTTTGTTGCATCAGGCTTTTTCACGACTTTCTGTCATAGACATTCCCAGCCCCCATGTATTTTTTCAACTGATAACGGGATGAATTTCATAACAAAGTCATGGATAAGTTATATGATAACATGAATTTACCTCGTGTTAACATTCCTCCCTAACCGCCCACAAAGTAATGGTTTATTTGTACAGGAGAAAAGGGAGGGCCCTCTCAACTCCTCCATCCTCTCATTAATGAGATTGCTTTGTTGATGCGACCCATTGGACACATGGGAAGAGTATGTGAACGATCACTATTCCCGCGACAATCCAGAGCTTGTATTAATAGTACACACACCACCCCCCGAACCACAAGCACCCCCTCAACAAGGCCATTACCAATGAAAGTACGATGCATGTGGACCAGTTGTCGTTGAGAGCTCTTAAAGAGCAGTGCTGTGGGTGTATTGAGAAAGACCCACCGATGATTCCATTCTTTCCTTAGTTGAAATCCCACAGTTTTCTAATTCTGACTTATGGAATGAGCGTATCTAGATCATACCCGTCATGGAGACTCGAGCTCTTGTTGCATGGAAGGTCAATTTCATTCAGAATAATGATAGAGATATGCTGAATATCTCCTAAATAGAAGAAACAGAGGTGTAGCCAGGGTCCTTAGAGAGATCAGCATCACAAAAGGAGAGAAGGGGAGTGAAGCATTTGACTAATTCCAGAGAAATTCAAAATACTGGGGATCATTTGCAGGTGAAGGACACAAATTGAGCCCGCGGCACGTACGGAGGACATTGTTAACGATGGGGTTGGATAAAGCATTCGGAGATTATTAAGAGATATGAAAAACGAGGTACAAAGAGCCACACCCAACTGCGAATGATTACAATACAAAGCTTGCTCCGTAGATTTAATGTCCCATTTTGACTAGTAATTAGTGTAGGAGGCGGAACGAGATTATAGAAGAGGGGGAGATTCCCATTAAGTATCGTGATGCGAGAGGAGAGAGAGGTGAGTCGAGATTAATAGAAGGAGGGTAGATAGACACCGAAGAAACAATAGAGGCCTACAGGATAAGAACTTTGTGGGGCGAAAATAAAGACCGAGGGATGCGAGGATGGAGATAGAGGAGAGATATGAGTCCGAAGGTTCATACAGATCGAGGATGGAACAGTTCTTGGGGGTCTCATTTCGGACCGGGGCAGTCCTAAAAGCTTGGCTCACAAGTACTAAGTTCCTCCCCCGGCCGTGGACGTGAGAACACTAATTGATTTTATTATCTTCTCAGACCTTACTCCTCTTGGGGGGGGGCCACGGCGCCTGCCGGGGGAAGAGAGTGAGATTCCGGGAATGTTGCGAGGTGTTATCAAATTGCTGTCACTTTATGAAGGGGGGGGCTGGTCTGGGGCGAGCAGCCCTATGTAACCAATACCCCCTGGGGAGGCCTTCGCCGCAGTACCAGGAGCCTTCGTTGAGACCATGAGGCTAGTCTTATACCAGTAACAAATAATGTGTTGGAAGTCAAAATTTCGCTTCAGCCGATTGCTGATTTCTCCGGCTGGCTTTACTTTTCACCTATGTAAGATCAGATAGATCACTTCAAGCGCAGGGGTAAACTGCGGGTGGGTGTATTGATAGCAGTTAACGCATAAGCAACAATTTCTTCTCTTCTTGACAGTGCACACTTTAAATTACTATCCAAACGTTGTCAATAACTTTTCTTCTTTTTTGATATAATTTCATACAACAGTCGTTTCGACGCACGAGGATGTAATTAATGCTGTCGGAAAGATTGGCCACTCACGCATTGATTTGGTGCGTTAGTATGATTGATGATACTTTTCACTTTTTCTAAAAGGTTCTTCAGATATATCAGAATAATGCATCATAGGAACAATTTACTTCCACAGATTTGACGCATCGATTTCATGCTCACGGGGGTCTAACACTATTGCCACTAATGTTTTCACGAGGTTACTAGTACATGCATAGAAAGAATCATTTCATCAGCGTTACGACCTCAACACTTTGAAAAACCTCTCCCATTAAATGGCCTCAATTATTCTAGAACCAGTTTTAACACAGAGCTCTCGCGTTCTTTTTAACGTGCAATCTTAAACCAAGTGACAGATTAATAAGATATAAGTATGGGCTGATGAATTGTGAACTCAATAACCAACTCGTTGATTTGGGTCAGGGGCAACACGCAGGCAAAGTGCTTCCCGAGTACTCATGTATCACTCGCACAGACTAACTTACGGCCCTGGGGGATCTCTCCACAATATTGCGCCCTTCTGAGCTAGATGTTTTAGGGGCCTCTTTTTCCTCTAAGGCAAGCGAATTCAGTTCTACTCCTTACTATAAAATCTTAACCTCACAATTTATTTCAGGGTCTCCTCTGTACTGTATCGCCACTCTCCACCCTGAAAGCTACCTTCAGAGGGCACTTACATTCATTCACCCATTCCCATACAAAAACAAATAAAAGGCAGCTTTCTGTCACGGGTTGTTTTAAACACACAACCATTCAGCTCATCCTGGAAATATCCCTGTCACTCGGCCTCAGGATCTTGATTTTTCTTTCCCACCACAGATAGCAGGGGTGGGGATTTCTTAGATAACTGTGCAAAGACACACTAACCTCGCCATATTTATTCATTTGTTGTTGCACTTCCATCGCCTCTGGTCTAGGACACTTGGGACACAAAACAGGGCCGGTCTGTGTCTGCTCCAGGCACTCAATGTAGGCGCAAGAAGCCCAGTGTTAACATTTATAGGGGCCAGTTGCACGCAAGTTGAGACTCTGAAATCCGTGGTTCGGGTTATTAGGCCGTTTGTCTCTTCTGTCTCAATTTCACCGATCGATGTGAACCTACTATTTAGATTTTACGGTCAGTGTAGGCTGAGGGGCTACAACTAACGCAGTTATGTTGTTAACGAGCATTAACCCTGATGCTGTTCCTAAGCAAGGTATTACTTTTGTTCGTCCAGCCTCAATGTGAACTGAACTTCGCACTGAGAGTTATCCTTTATTTATTCTCCAGCCACCCATACCTACACAATTGGGAGGGGAAGAGTTGCAATGACTACTCTCCCTACCTGCAACCCATGTCGGGGTATCATTGCCATCCTATAAGACATTTCCTCTTTCGCTAGTAATAACTTTTCAACAGATGCCTACTTTGCAACAGCTTGATGGCATTTCACCCCTGCTCGAAAGCCAGTTCCACGCAACCTACATTTAATCCCCGTATACTGTTAACATCCATCGCCGGAATGTTGTATGTTTGCTAATTTAACCCTAGTTAGCTTGTCTATTGCATCACCTTACAGTCGATTTTGCAATTGGGAACGGAAAAACAAGCAAGTAAAAACGTTATACCCAGTGATTTCTGTTGCATGGTGGGTGTTATACCAGTTACCCTCATGCCATATAATATATAAAGAAAAAAAAAACAAAATCCAAAAAATATATAGTGAAATAAGTAATGATAATATTACAAAGAAAAGTGTAAAACAATCAAGACATAAAGGATAACCATTTGTGATACACTATTTCAAGGCGATATTACATACGTTATGTTTTTTTTTTCTTGTTGACACAAATTATTTTGCCTTTTCAATAATAGTCGGATACTATGCCTTCTACTCCCTACGTCCCCATATAGAACTTAACGCATCTCTAAAGGCCATGTAAGGCGAGACCAGGGTAACTTGTACCTTTTTTTCAAGTTTATGATATTGACGGTATTGCAGAAGAGCACAGGGCTCGGCAGATTGTGTGTTAAATACCTGTAATTCCGGGAAGCTGAATCTCGAGGCGCGGCTGAGTGTCTCATGCTGCAACAGACCATTGGTTGGGTACTGTGCATTAATCAAGAATCTGCCGGATGTTTGCTGTCTCTGGTCATATACCCACTCTTATAGAGGGTTGTCCCCTGATCAAGGAATTCTTATCCTCAGTTTAAGTATAAAAAACTTCTCTACTTTATTTCTTACCAAATCGGGACGATTTGGTGGGGGGGGTAGCCATGGTATAGAGCGATATGAAAGTATGAATGTTTAACGGTCAACAGAGCATATGTCTGACCTGAGATACATGATCAAATTACAATGCACAGATGTGACCTTCTCAATTATCGGATTTCGTATATCTCCCAGGGATCGGACAAAGATTCGTTAAAGGCAGCACCTGCAACTTTAGCCCTTCTGGAAATTCTGGTCATCTCCCCATCATAGGAATATCACCCTCAAAGGCTGACCAGAGGGCGGACCTATGAATCACAATGACCCGAAGTCAGCCAATCAGGAAATCGCGACCTAAGCTGGCACTTGGAACAGCTACGCTTACTTTCCTGTAGACGGCTCATCGCCCCGCCTAGCGAGCCGTCCTGAGATATACTGACGATAGCGAAGACACACTCGGGGTCTTTGACCTTAATCACCAACACCAACTATTCGCACTCCTGCATCTACGATTGTGAACTAGTGCTAATCTCGATCTTTATTTCCAGAGTCATTTCTTGTTATATCTATATATATATATATATATATATATATATATATATATATATATATATATATATATATTATATCGTGTCGTATTATTGAAGTTATAATATATTGTTATCGTATCAGCTGCTGTGTTTGACACCAACCTTATATTTCTCTATGTGTGGATATTAGAGTAATCTTATACCCATCACATAATCTGGTGGCAGCGTAAGATAAGAACCTCACGTTCCTTTTTTCGCAATAATTGGTACAATAATTAGGTACGTACCACCATCGCGAACAATTTTTTCAGTGTCTCACAGCAAACAGCGCATCAAGTTGACAGACAGGACGAAGACATCGGTAATGAACGTTAGTTGCGACTAAGGTCGATATCCCTCGTGCCATTTTTCTTACTCTTAATTGTTTTTCTCACCCTAGTGTTGTGCCTTGTGTTACCCACTTTTTTTTCTTTTTTCTATCTATTGTGAAGTGACCGGATTTCTTTCTCGCGCCTATTCATGAGTGAATTACGAAGTGGTAAAGTGTTCTGAAATCTCAGGGAAACTACCGAAATTTTCTTTGGGTTGGATACTGTACCTTCCCATTCTCCCTCCCGTCCCGTTTCCCGATCATCTCTGACCCCCCACACTAACACCTCAACTGCTAATTCCACCACTGACCCATCCTCTGACCTGACCCCTCCCAACCCCCCCTTCTCTAACATGACGTTCCAACCTCATCAGACATTCAATATCGTACAGAAACTTGATGGCTCGTCCATTCCGGTTGAAGATTTCTTGGAAAATGTTGAATCTATGATTATTCAAGGTGGAATGTCTAGAGATGACCCCTCTTTCGGCAATAAATGCGTAAACGCGGCTGAAACACGTTTAGAGCTTACCTCAGTGAAAGTACGAAACGCGATTAACGCCTTTAAGACATTGCCATCCGAATTGCGCAGCTGGAGTTATTTTAAGGATATATTTAGATCTTCGTTCAAATCCTTGGATGTAAGTCACCATATTCAGTTCGCGAGACTTATTCAATTAAAGCCTGCTTCCTTGTCCGAAGAAGACATTCGATACTTTATCAATCAGCTTCGGGTTCAAGTTTCAAAATGGGTTAAGAGTATTCCCCACAACCATGACTCCCACATCAAATCCTTGTTCAACGAACATCACATCTCCTCTATGACGTATATGGTCAAATCTATCCTAGTTGCTTCTTTACCTACTTCTGTACAAGAGCAAGTTTGGGAACCCTGTGAAGATACTGATTTACTTAAGTTACCCGGCGAATTTGCCAAGTCAATCAGAGAGAAGGCTCCCGCAGTATCAATCAATGCAGGCATTCCCACGACTAAGGCAAACACACCCTTGCGTAACACAAACAAACACAAACAACCAAACGACAAACCACAACGCAACCCTAACCCGCGGTTCCACAACCATGACACGAAAACACAACACTAAAGACAAACCTCCCCTCACAGATATAATGCGGGACATAAAACTCGCTTTCCCCCGTCATCTAACTCACCTCATGTACCCAGACGTAAACAACCTTGTGTCACGAATTGGGCACCAGACAGGAATCAGTGTTTTAACTGTTGTGCAAAAGGTCACGGTGCCGACTCATGTTATTCGACACCGTACTGTCCTTATCATGGCACGCGCTCACACCCTTGGGCTCACTGCTCGGCGTTCCCTGACCAGGTGGATCAAACTTACAGATTGCTCCAGCAACGCCAAGCAAACCGCCATTTTTTAGGGAAAAGCCAAAAACACCCAGACACGGCAACACTACAAGCACAATACCGGGAACATATCACATTGTCTCAACTAGTTGCATCCCTAATGATATCACTCAACCGCCTTTGCTTCCATCTATATTGAATGACAAGCCTGCATATTTCTTCTTAGACACCGGATCTTCTTGTTCTGTGGTCTCGTTGAATACCTTGCGGAATTTTGATTTATCATTAGAATTGCAACCGAGTCAAACCACCATTTGCGGGATAACAGGAAATAAGGTATCAGCTTTAGGCAGCAAAGTCCTTAACATTTCTCTTGGTACTGAAATTTTTGCTCACAAGTTTGTCGTAGTAGAATCTAATTTTACCCCGGGACACCTCTTGTTGGGTCATGATTTCTTATACCGTACGGGTATTTCCCTCCACCCTCAGAGTAATAGCATTACTTTTAATGGTCAGAATTACCTATTAAGGACTCCCTCTTGCCTATGGACGCATGCCGACCCCTTCACACCCGCAATGACAATCTATGAAGTCACACATGACCATAATCACACCATGTCTACACCTCACTTTCCATCCTCTCCTCCCCACCACCCCCCTACCCCTCCCACCCGCCCTCGCTTCACCTCTCCTCTCGCTGCGCGTGCACCCGCATCACGCAAGCCTTCGCGCGCAAAACACATTGACGACTGTGCGAAATCTTGGACCGCTAATGATAATGCTCCTAAGTTTATAGCTAGTGCTACCACTACTATTCCGGCATTTCATGATCTACTGATAGACGTTTCTTGTCCTTCGGCAAATGGTACTGCTTTAATATTACCTGATAATATACGAGTAAAAGGTTGTTCAACATTACCTTCCTTGTATAATATCACTGATAATAGATGTCAGGTGCATGTATTTAATCTTACCCCGGCCCCATTGACTATTAACGCTGGTGTACCTGTAATATCTTATGAATTCACAGACTTGCCTTTCTGCGAATTTGATTTACCTGTTCCCTCCCCTGTTTTTTCTGCAACATCATCTTCCCCTGATGAGCAGAGCTCTGATCATATTCTGAAGCAAAATTTAGATTTTCATGAAGGATATGATATTTTGAATAACTTCTTTAAAGAATTCCCAAGCGTACTGCCAACCAAGGACCGTCCTATCGGAAAAACAACATTGCTTCAACACTCCATTACCCTCGAGCCTGATGCTAAGCCTTCGTACATACCGAGTTATAAGATCCCTCATTCGAAGCGACAGGCCTTGGAAAAGGAAGTTAAAACAATGTTAGACATGAATCTTATTCAACCAAGCAATTCACCCTGAGCCTCCCCCCTCCTCCTTGTTCCAAAGAAGGATAATACTTTCCGCCCAGTGGTCGACTATCGCAAGTTGAATAAAGTAACAGTGCCAGAACCATTCCCAATTCCTAATCTTAGATTGTTGTTGCAAGACACTGGCTCTAATAATAAGATTTTTTCAACTATTGACCTTGCTAAAGGCTTCCTGCAAGTTCCTATGGCTCCTGAAAGCGTGCCATATACAGCTTTCTCGACTCATATGGGACACTTTGAATTTTTAGTATGCCCTTTTGGCCTTCGCAATTCCCCTCTCACATTTAGCAGATTAATGTCACTTGTACTATCAGGATTGATTAATGATCAGGTCCTCGTGTATTTAGATGATATTTTAATTTGCTCACCCTCCCTCTCTGAACACGAGAAGAAATTGCGTCAGGTTTTCAATAGGCTATCAACTGCAGGATCATGTATTCAACCTAGCAAGTGTCAGTTCTTCAAGTCTAAGTTAGAATTCTTAGGCCATACCTTGTCATCTAAAGGTATTGCACCTAATGATTCCAAAGTTAAAGCCATCGCCGACTTTCCAACACCTAAGAACCAGAAGGAATTGAAATCATTTTTAGGCCTTTCAGGTTTTTACAGGCCGTTCATTCAAGGTTACGGGTCCATCGCGACGCCGCTTAACCATCTCCTTAAAAAGGATACTACTTGGCAGTGGACAGACGAGGAAAAAGCCGCATTTTCAACTCTTAAATCGCGACTAATTAAGGCTCCACTCTTAGCCTTCCCCGATTTCAGTTTGCCTTTTGTCCTCACCACTGATGCCTCAAACCTCGGGCTCGGAGCAGTACTCCACCAGAAACATGGCCATTCTGGAAAAACGCAGCCCATTGCTTTTGCAAGTCACGCCCTCAATTCAGCGGAGAAACGCTATCACACGACGGACCGTGAACTACTCAGTATCACATGGGCCCTCCGTCACTTTCGAGAGCTAATCTTGGGATATCAGATAGAAGTGCACACTGATCATTCCCCCCTCACGTCCATATTGAAGGGTAGGGACCCTCATGGACGACGCGCCCGCGCAATTGAAATTCTTGCAGAGTTTGACGTCACCATTGTTTATTTACCCGGGAAACAAAATGTCGTTGCCGACGCGCTATCACGCGCTCCTCTCTCTGACGCTCACAACCTGCCTGAATCTAGCTCCTCGCCCACCTTTGCCTCCCGCAAGGTGAAATTCTCTGACATTGCACCGATCTTGGTAAATACTGCCGCGCCTACCGTTGAATTTCCTTCGGAGGACGAGATCCGGTCTGCACATGTTAATGGTCGCCGTTCCGACCCCATTCATTCTATTACCGCCCCGGTCTTGGCTGCCCCAGCCGTACCTCCCATGGACCCACCCACGGAGGACAAGATCCGGATAGCGCAACGTAATGATAATCTGTACGGCCCCTTAATTCAAGCCTTAGAAAGGAATGAAAGACCTCCCCCTAGCAGACATGTTCGAGTAAGTCAACTTTACCTCGATGCTAACGGTCTACTTTGCTACAAGTCTCGATATAGGACAAGAAAGCTTAAGGCATCTCGTAAGCTTGTAGTTATTCCTGAATCTCTTGAAGGTCGAATCCTTCCTCTTTTCCATGAGTCGAAAGAAGCTGCACACTGTGGTAAGTATAAGGCAATTCACTTAGCTCAGCAACGCTTCTTCCCACACCTTATTAGCAAAGTTGCTAAGCATGTTCAGTCTTGTAAGCAATGCCCATATTACAAAGGAAATACTAATGACCCAGCCCCTGCATTGAAATATGACATTCCAGACTTTCCTTTCCAGAAGGTCTCTTGCGACACACTGTCAGGTTTTCTACCTTCTCGCAATGGAAATCGTTATATTTTAGTCTTCATTGATAACTTCACTCGTTTTTGTGAACTAGTCCCCGTGCCCAACAAAACAGCAAATGTTGTTGCACAGGCTTTTCACGACTTCTGTCATAGACATTCAGCCCCCATGTATTTTTCAACTGATAACGGGACTGAATTTCATAACAAAGTCATGGATAAGTTATATGATATCATGAATGTAACTCGTGTTAACATTCTCCCTTACCGCCCACAAAGTAATGGTATTACAGAAAGGCTCAACTCCTCCATCCTCTCATTAATGAGATTGCTTGTTGATGCGACATTGGACACATGGGATGAATCACTATTGACAATCCAGTCTTGTATTAATAGTACATTCCATTCTTCCTTAGGTGATACCCCACATTTTCTTTTATATGGAATGGATAAAAGACTACCCTATGACCTCTTTGATGAAGGTCAATTTCCTTCATATAATGATAATTATGCTGAATATCTCCTAAATAGAAACAAGTCCATCTTTCAGATCACAAAGAAGCATTTGACTAATTCCAGAGATAAAATACTGTCATTTCAACACAAAGTGGCCCGCCACAAGGACATTGAAGTTGGAGCATTAGTATTTAGAAAAGTCAACCAACCACTCAATATTAAGTCAAAGCTTGCTCCTAGATTTGAAGGTCCATTTTGAGTAATTAGTGTAAAGAACAATAAGGCCTACATTAAATGCATACAGTCAGGTGAACAATCTTGGTCTCATTTCGACGTCCTAAAGCTTGCTCACAAGTACTATTCTCCCCCGGCCGACGAACACTAATTGATTTTTATCTTCCAGACCTTACTCCTCTTGGGCTTATCATTCTTCACTTTGGCGTCTGCCGACAGCCATAACCTACCCCCTAGGCTTCGCGCAGTACCAGGAGCCTTCGTTGAGGACCATGGGCTAGTCTTACCAGTAACAAATAATGTGGAAGTCAAAATTTCGCTTCAGCCGATTGCTGATTTCTCCGGCCTGGCTACTTTTCACCTATGTAAGATAGCATCACTTCAAGCGCAGGTAACTCGTGAACAGTTAACGCAGCAACAATTCTCTCTTCTTGACAGTGCACTTAATTCTATCCATAATCAACTTTCTTCTTTTGTAGAACATAAACATCGTTCACGACGAGGATTAATTAATGCTGTCGGAAAGATTGCCCACGCATTATTTGGCGTTGTAGATGATGATACTTTCACTTCTAAGTTCTCAGAATATCAGAATAATCTCAGAACAATTACTCACAGATTTGACGCATCGATTCATGCCGTCAACACTATTGCCACTAATGTTCACGAGTTACAGAGAGCATTTCACAGCGTTAACTCAACCTTTGAAAACCTCTCCATAAAGCTCAATAATTCTAACCATTTCACAGAGCTCGCGTTTAACGTGCAATCTTACCAAGTGACAATTAATAAGATTATAAATGATATTAACTCAATAACCAACTCGTTGATTTCAGCAACAGCAGGCAAAGTGCTTCCCAGTCTCATTACTCCACATGACTTACGCCCTATTCTCCACAATATCTCCTCTGCTAATGTTAAGCCTCTTTTTCCTCTAAGGCAACGAATTCAGTTCTACTCTACTATAAAATCTTACCTCACAATTTCAGGTCTCT
>NW_028234423.1:11860933-11868433 GCF_977035675.1 Penaeus japonicus | reverse complement strand
GCTAACCAGCTCTTCCCATACTTAAGTGCCAGAAGAATTTGTTCCACAGATACTGAATATTGATGAAGCAGGACAGAAGCTCTATGGAGGGTTTGTTGCTGAACGGATCAAAGGTGATGACAACAGAATGTACTGTGTCTGGCAACACAGCATTAGTAATCAAGATTGGGGACAATGCAGTGGATCCAAAAAAAAAACTAAAGATTTGTATGGTAGCCTGATGGAGGTCTCCAGATCCGATAGGAATGTGAACCAAAGAGACGTAACTGACAAGTCTGAGTTCACTGTGACTCCAAGGGCCCTGTTTGCACCACACAATAGCTTATTTTCTTGCACAGATAAGTCAAAGCTTATCCACATCTTGGAGAAATTTGTCAACAAGGTATAATCTCCGGAAGATGATCTTGATGCCACACACATGGTACCAATGCCAGTTGGAAACACATCACAATGAGCCGATATTTGTCTCATGATCAAGACAAGGATCATGAGACTACCTGGCAAAGAAGGTTCTAGAATATAACCGTGGTTCAACTAAGGTAATAGTTGAACATCAAGCAAAAGGAGTCTCCAATTTACGGCAAATGAGGAGGAGGCCGACACGTTCATGATCAAGCAAGCACTAGTTGTGTCACAGCAACACGAGAACAGATGTCCTAGTTTTTTCAAAAGTAAATTATCATTTGCTGCCGAGACACGCATCTATTTCAATGGCATTTAGGGTTGTCCAAATTGAGACAATCTGGAAAGCCCTGGGTATGGATAAAACCCAGGCACTACCATCCTTTCACACTTTCACAGTACTGGAAGGTTTGTAAGATTACATAAGGCAAAGTGGTTCCAGTGCTATCTGATGGCTGTAATAGCCTTAACTACATTCTGTATGAATGCTGAACTGTCAGAGGACCTGTACACAGCTTTAGCCAGAATGCAGGTCATGAGCTGCATCATCTTGAACATTCAGACGAGCTGACCGTGTACCCAGAATTGGTACCGCTTGAGCCATTCACAGCTGAGTCGAAGTGACCCAGCATTCTCGCCTCAAAATAGGTCTTTTTAGATTCAAGTCAGAATTACTTCAGCCTTCGAGTCGAGAGGTTCTCCTCTCCTTTCGACTCCTCAAGAATTCCAGGTAGATAATGGTCAAGTGCCTAACTGACTTAATTCATATACCTTAGTGTTCTCAAAATAACTATAGCTCAGATCTTGTTAGCTTTGCGATAGGCTTAGCTTCCCCCTTGCGTGTATATATCGTGCCCCTTGTTGTAAATAATGTTATATATCTTGAGTTATGATATATTGTTATTATTATTTAGCTACTGTGTTTCACATCACCCTTTATTTATCATGTGTGGGTAATCAGAATAGTCTCTATACCATCACAATATATATATGTATATATCCATATATATGTATATATCCATATATATATGTATATATATACATATACATACATATACATATATATGTATATATATGTATATATATACATATACATACATATACATATATATGTATATATCCATATATATATGTATATATCCATATATATGTATATATCCATATATATATGTATATATATACATATACATACATATACATATATATGTATATACATATATTTATATTTATATATGCATATATAAATATATACATGTTTATATTTATATATATATTGTATATATATGTATATATATGTATGTATGTATATATATATATATATATATATATATATATATATATATATATATATATATATATATATATATATATATATATATATATATATATATATATATATATATATACAGTATATGTAATGAAAGCCCAACACATGATATGGCATCACCAACGGTCAAGGTCACACTAGGACGCTCAAACGGTTTAGGTACCAACTAGTAATTACCTCTCCGAATTGTTGCCAGGTATATGTATACCATTACCTACTATATATATTTAAACAAATTATAATTCATGGGCACATTATAATTCAATTTCGTGTGTGTGCACGCGTGGATGCTGTTATGTATGGTTGCTGTGTGTATACATACGGGCGTAGATATGCACTTGGAATATGTGCATAATTGCTTATTTGTATATATATATGCGTCTACGTTGGCATGGGAGCACGCATAAACATGCAAACATGCATTTTTGCGTAGACCCTGCACCTATACATAAACAAATGTCCATTCTCACATGAGTAGACTGGAAGGTCGTGAGATAGATCGGTGGATACTATGATCTCCTAATAACATGTGAGACTAACTCAAGCGTGTTATTGGAGATTAATGGTAGCCTCTGGACTAAAATTACTCCCCCCACCATGCACAATTAAGGCCGATAGGAAGCGATAGAGCCCCTGGTCACATTGCGATCAGGATCGTTCAGGAGCAGAGGGTGCTAAAAATATACGGTTAGACCCAAGCTGCCTAAAGATGATGAATTTATGCGCATACAATGTAAGGACCCTGAGAACAGAATCTGACCTTTTGACACTGCTTGAGGAACTTTCATTTATTAAATGGGATATTGTAGGACTTCCTGAAGTTAGGAGACTAGGTGATGATTAGAAATTACTAACTGATGGGCACATTATATTTGCGAGGTAAACCCTTGCATAGCAAACAAGAATCAGGAGTAGATTTCTTAGTTCACAAGCGACTGGAAAAGAATGTTAGGGAATTCTACAGTGTGAGTGAAAGAGTAGTTTCTGTAATACTGAAACTAAACAACAGATATAGCCTAAAAATGATCCAAGTATATACTCGTAACAGCAGTCATATTGATAAGGAGATAGAGAGCTTGTATGAAGATGTGCAAGCAGCTACCGATAGAGCAAAAACTCATTTTACCTTGATTATGGGGGATTTTACTGCCAAGATAGGAATAAGGGAAGATGGAGAAACCTCGGTTCGGAAACTTGGAATAAGCACCAGAAATGAGAGAGGGCAAAAGCTGATAGAATTCGCTGAAGCTCGATCCCTTAAATCTATGAATACATTCTTCGAAAAGAGACTCGGGAGGAAATCCGGCATTAAAAACGAAATTGACTTCATAATCACCAATAGGCACAACATTGTACAAGATGTAACTGTAATCAGCAAATGTCGGTAGCGAACAGAAGAGTAAAATTACAGCTAAGAAGGGAACGAAATAAGCTCATACAGAAGCCTTTCATTAATCTAATCAACATTAAGAATACGGCGACGGAATTCAGTATCAACATCTGAAACAAATACTCAGCTCTTGAAGAAGATCTTGACATAAACCAAATGAATGACCAATATAGTGAGATATTAACGGAAGCTGAAGACGAAAAAGAAAAGTTCAGTAAGCTTTCAGTGGAGACAAAAGAGCTTACGAAACAGCATAGGGACATGAAAATAACATCAATCAGAGACAAGATAGAATCAACAGAGCTGACTAAGATGATAAACAAGAAGAAAGAGGTTGCAAATTTAACATACGAAAAATAAACGAAGCTCTGGTTTCCGGTACCAGTCTTAAGGCAACAAAGAGGAGGCTCATAATAGGGAAAAACCAAATGTATGCAGTAAAGAAATCCAACGGAGAGGTGACATACAATAAAAATGAAATGATCAAAGTAATAGAAGACTTCTATTGCGACATACCACTCAAACAATCAACCACATACGGAGACAATAAATAGGGCACTAAAAAGCATGAAAAGAGAGAGAGAAAAAAAAAAAACACCAGGAGAAGACGGCATCAGTGTAGATCTTATTCAAAATGCAGGAGAGATTGTGGCAGTAAAACTGGCCAATCTTTTTAACAGATGTCTAAGCGTCTGTAAAATCCCGAAGGGCTGGAAAAACGCAATAACAATTTTTATATACAAAAAGGGGGACACAAAAGATTTAAAAAACTACCGACTTATAAGCCTCCTTTCAGTGATTTATAAAATGTTCATAAAAATGATCACAGCCCGTATCACCGATACATTAGATTCAAAACAACCCAGGGAACAGGCAGGGTTCCATAGCGGATTCTCAACCACAGACCATATCCACACACTAGCTCAAATAAAAAGTCCCTGTGTATGGCATTCGTAGATTATGAAAAGGCATTCGATTCGGTGCAGATATCTGCAATACTAGGTGCAATTCGTAAACAAGGAGTAGAGGAAATATACTGCAGATCATTATTGGATATATATAGAGATGGGACAGCGACCATCAAAATCCACGCAGAAACCAATAAAATACCAATAAAAAAGGGTGTTAGGCGGAAGAGGAAGTATTCAAGAAGTTAAATTGGAAGGAGAGAGGGATTAAAATAGCAAATGAGTACTTAAGCAATCTAAGATTTGCAGATGACATTGTTCTTTTCAGTGAGTCAGCAGATGAATTACAACAATTAATAAGCCGAGATAAAACGGCTATCAGGCTAGGTTGGAGTGCCTTCGGTAAGCATAGTAATATATTACGAGGTCGTCTGCCACTATGTCTAAAGAGAAAGATTTTTTTACCAATGTGTCCTCTCCGTCATGACATGTGGATCAGAGACATGGACTACGACCAAGGCACTCAAGAGGAAATTATTAAGCACCCAAAGAGGAATGGAAAGACTTATGCTAGGATTTAGCTTAAGAGACAAGAAAAAGGCCACATGGATCAAGCAACAAACAAAAGTAGAGGATATACTCAAGAGCATCAAGAAGAAAATGTGGCAGTGGGCTGGACATATATATCAGAACCAGGACAACAGGTGGACAAAGAAAACAACAGAATGGGTAATACACGACACAAAGAGACCCAGGGCAAGACCAATGACTAGATGGCGGGATGAAATAGCGAATTTCGCAGGAGTAAACTGGAACCAGAGGACACAAGACCGGAATGACTGGAAAAAATTGAAAGAGGCCTACATCCTGGAATGCTACAGGCTGATAATGATGATATATGTGTGTGTATATATACATATATGCGCACACACACATATTTATATATGGATATATGTATATTTATATTTATGTATGTATATGTATAGTATATATGTATTTTGTATATATATATATATATCATGTATTAATATGTATACATGTATATGTACAGTATGTATGTATTTTGTATAATATATATATATATATTATGTATTTATATGTATACATGTATATATATATATTCATATATATATATATATATATATATATCAAGCGTCTGGTTAGACAATTCTTTTAGCGGGTCATGTGTATCGGATTCAGGACCGTGCCCACATGTCAATCTGATGCCGCGGGTTCGAGTCCCGGTCAGGGAGGTAAAATTTGTATTTCTATATTAAATGCGTTACAGCATTCTACCATCTTTCTCACATAGATATAACCTCGGTAACCTGATTTGGGACTTGAATTTCTGATTTCGTTGCTGCTGAGTGCCCGCGGGAATTGTCTGTAAAACCTCGCTATCACTGCTCTGCTATGAGCACATAGGAAATTTCCATGACGGTTGTAAGGCGTCTGGTTAGACAATTCTTTTAGCGGGTTGTGTGGTGTATCGGATTCAGGACTGTGCCTGTCAATCTGACGGCGCGGGTTCGAGTCCCGGTCAGGGAGGTAAAATTTGTATTTATATATATATATGTGTGTGTGTATTTGTACATATATATATATATATATATATATATATATATATATATATGTAGAAATACACACACACATACACACACACGCATATATATATACATATATATATATGATATATATATCTGGCAACAAGTAGGAGAGGTATCGATGTTAGGTCAGCGATATCAAGTGTTGTATGTTCAGTGAACCGAGGTGGCACTACACAAGGTGAAAATATCTGTGAATGTCTAGAGTGCATATACCAACGAAACAGAAATCAGAGTGTTATAAAAAATTAAAAAAAGAAAGAATGCCATAGGCAAGCTTGTCCTTTCAAAGGCTTGGAGACTGCCAAAAAGTGCCTCACTATAAATGAAGGAAAAAAATTAAATCATACTTTCTATTATAGTGATATGCAAGTATACTGTACAGTGTGAAAGCATCTGAGATGTCTGACTATCTTTGCATTATAAAATCATACCATTCAAGCAAACCAATAGAAAAAGAGTGAAACATCGCATCAACATTCCCCAGATGCCACGCCAGTGCCAAGAGTCAAAGAGGGGTCAAGGTGCTTTTCAACAAACTCAACCAACTGGAGAATCCAGATCCATTAACAGTACTATATATATCGAATCGCATAATGTCATGATTTTTAATATCTAATAATCTAACAAACCTTGTGATACTGCCCCGGATTAAAAAAAAAAAAAATAAAATGAAAATCATAATGGATGCCCAATCTCAAGCGACGGCCAACCATAACGGCACTCATCATAGGGGACGGCTCATCGGAAACAGGTTGCCAACTAGTAAACAACCACTACCTCTCCAATAATTCTCCGAAATATTGACACTATAAGTATAAATATAATTATATTTAATATATATATATATATATATATATATATATATTTATATAAACAAACTATAATGCATGGGCACATTATATTTCACGTGCGTGTATATGTACATGTAGACACTAGTTATATACGAGTGCTGTGTACATACATCGTTTGGAATGTGTGATAATTGCATATTTGTATATTCATATGCGTCTACACTGTGCATGTGTGGGCGCAATCTATATATAGACATGTACGTGAGTGCGGGCACAGGAACGTGCATGAGCATGCATTAAGTGTAGGCCCTGCACGTGGATATAAAATAAATGTCCATTCTCACTAGAGTATACCGAGAGATAGTGAGCTAGATCGGGGGATACTAAGATCTAATACCATGCAGAACTATCTCAAACGTTTTATTGGGGATTAATGGTAGTATCCTGACTAAATTACCCCCCCCCCCACTAAGTAACAATTAAGGCCAGTAGATGGGGGTATCTGACTCCACATCTCTTATATACATCCCTCTTGTATATATTTATCCGTTAGACCCAGGCCGCTTTAAGATCATGACTCTTTGCACATAAAATGTAAGGACTCTGAGAACAGTTTTCTTAGTTCACAGGCGCCTCGAAAAGAATATCAGGGAATTCTACAGTGTGAGGGAAAGAGTAGTTCCTGTAATACTGAAACTAAACAGATATAACCTAAAAATGATCCAACTATACTCTCCTACCTGCTGTCATGTGATGAGGAGATAGAGAGCTTCTATGAAAATGTGCAAGCAGCTACCGATAGAGCAAAAACCCATATACCGTGATTATGGGGGATTTTAATGCCAAGATAGGAAATTGGGAAGATGGAAAAACCTCGTTTAAGAAACATGGAATAGGCACCAGAAATGAGAGAGGGCACACGCAAACAGAATTCGCCAAAGCTCGATCCCTTAAATTTATGAATACATTCTTCGAAAAGAGACCCGAGAGGAAATGGACATGGAAATCATAATCATGACTTCATAATCATCAACAGGCTCGACATTGTGCAAGACATAAGTGTTATCAATGAAGT
>NW_028234423.1:11848433-11855933 GCF_977035675.1 Penaeus japonicus | reverse complement strand
AATGTATATGTCGCTATACCACCGAAGCAAGACTACAGCATGCCATAACTACATAACATGGCATGGAAGTTCTGCTGGTATATACCAACGAAACAGTTTACCGGCGAAAAAGTTTGACGGTATTTATACCATATTGCCAGGGAAAGGGTTAACGCAATGGCTTCCGGGTATCTAGTTGCATAATCAGCAATAGTCACGATGTACCGGGATACATCACTTGCTCAGGGTTCTATGGGACCTATTATATCCACCGCAATGCGTTGATATGCTCTGGAATCATTGATGTCCTTTGTGACTTAGCACCCTAGTCGATCATACATACGTCGCATGAACGGCAAAACCTGGCGATTTCAGGTCATACCCGACTAAAAGAAATTGCTTTAAATGTACATAATAGTTTTCTTAATTCTTCCAAGGTGCTCTCCCATGAGGGAATCGTGTGCCAACTGCAAACGAGATGGGAACTACTAATTCATCGTTCAATTGCCTAGCTTACTCTTCTCAATGGCACAAAACGCTTCCTTTTAATATAAAACTATGCACCTCAATTTACGAAACAACAATCAAGTAAAAATACTCGCGGACCTTATCCAAAGTCTTATCGTTCTGTTGTTGTCGAACAATGTTTGGGTCTGACATTACTCTGAGCACATCCCGTACCTTCAATTTGTCTGATTTATTACATTATTATCCATCTTACTCTGCGACCTCGTGGTAACTGCGCCGACCTGGATATCAGGTTCTCCATTAGACACACCATCATCTGCCCAATTATCAAATCATAAAACGGATCAGGTAAACAAACATCTGTGGTATCACCTGTGGAGAACTAACGTTTGCCTCAGGATGCCAGTAGAATAACTTTCTGGAACTCCTTAACCAAAACATTCGTGCAATGTTGATCTCTAGGCACCTTAACTAGCGTTCCTTCTACCATTCCTTCAGCGACCAATAGCTTACCCTCATGGCTAGCAGTTGCCACCCTCTCTATTCTGGGCCTAATTGCCCTCTCCTTTGTCCTGGGTAAATCAAACCTAAAGAAAATGTCACGAGCAGATTTATTAGTCTGGCCACAATGTTTCAAGGCAAAACTTTACTTGTCTCCTTTTTGTCAACTAGCTAAATCATGACTTTGACGATCTTGACCTTTAAAAGGACTTTTCCTCCCCCTAATCAACATGAACCTCCATTTATAATGTCGCTAACTTTACCAGTAAATAAAGACATTAATTTCATGTTCTTTTAAAAACAATAACATGTTTTAGTTACATGCATTCAAAAAATGTTCAGTTGAGATTCAGTCAAAAAGATCATCAAATGATTCTTTACATCCAGCTAGTTCGATGCATCTGTTAAGATTATTTTTCAATTTATTCCCTAAACCGTAAAGCTGTTTCATTCTTTAAAATTGTACTCTTACGAAATCTTACTCTATATCCCATCTGTTAAGATGGAAGCATTTCATGAGACTCTTTTACACAAAGTCACAAGCTTCAGCAGGAGTTAAGTGTTATAAGGTTTCAACCTTGTAACACTGAAGTTAAACTAGACAGACCACATGTTCTTATCCCATCCTGGTGTTTGTATTTAAGCATCAGTACTATCACTTGCCTCATTGAATACTGGCATTTTGGGAAGTGCTGCTTTACACCCATTATCTGCACAGGCAGAAGGTCTTACCACTTTCCACATTCCAACTTCAGCTTTTTCAAATTAAGTGCTCGGAGTCTTCCTTCTTTTCTTTTAATTTTTTCTATATGATCTTGGTCCCATCTTCTTGCTGCTCTTCCTTTAGCTCTTTCCTCTTGTTCGTTTTCCTTTTCTTTAACAAAACTCAGATCATCTCCTGCTAAACCTATTTCTTTAGCTAATTTTACTATTTTCACCAGATTACTCATGATGAAATTTTCCTTTATTCTACATCATAGCCTCTACAACCCACACAGCAGACTCATGACCTGTTCAGCTGCCATAATTTGAGGAATTTATCCTCGTGGTTGACCGCTCCTTGGCCGAAACCGATAGTATTGTATTATCATTAAAAACATTCAAATATACAAAAATAAAAATAGTAAAATAAACTAACCAATCCAGAACCACTGCTACACACTGCCAGTCCCTTTAAGGGATGTCAAAAGAAAAATCACGCTTAAGTGTAATCAGATTATACGTAAATTTACGTTTATATACACATTACCACCGAAACAAAGATTCTAATGTTCTATAAAAGAGAGAGAGAGAGAAAAAAAAACAATAAATACAATAATATAATTAGAAAAAAACATATTCACCTTTTATTCAAAACCTCTTGCAAATTATAAATGGCCTCACATTATTTTAGTGCTTGCTGCTCAACTACCGGCTACGGTCTGACTTTCCCCATATGCTATCTTCACCATGACATTCAACCGCCACTTTCCTTCACTACAGTGCTATCTAACTTCAAGCAAACACTAACAACTATCTCGTAGGTACTTTAACTGCTTGTCTGCATGCATTGACATTTGAACCCAAATGTCCTGTTATTTCAATCAGCTAATTAGAGCTGACTTATCTAATAATCATAACTGAAACTTATTGTGGTGGCTGGAAGGTCTACAGGCTCTCCAGTTCCCGCAGGTTTATTATCAGGCATAACTGTCCTACCAGCCCAGCACTAGTACTTGTGGGGCCTCTGTGTGTAGGAAGAGTATGTTCACACTCCATTAAGTAATGTTGCGATGTGGCACACCACAATGCTTGCAACAATTATCACATTGCTGTATGTATCAATGCTTCACCATGCACATAGATAGCCCAGTCTTAGTATATGCATGATCACTTGAATACCTCTTGATCTTATTGCAGAGAGCATCAATGGTTCATACCCAATGGCGTCACCATGCTACCTGGCAAAAGGGAAGATTCTGGCTTCCTCTCTGTGGAGCTGCAGAGCCATACCATAACCTGCAGCCTCTACTCTGCATTTTGATAAAGCTCTACTTGATTTTATAATCACATCATTTGGGGGCTTGCCTCTACGAAACTCTGCGGGTTGAACCTGCCTGTGGTGTGAGTCTGAGGGAGCCTGAATGACTTCAACGAGAAGCTTCCAGTGGAAGGAGATTGGTCTACATGCAGAAGTTGAGAGATTTCGCCCAACTGGGGGCACCTAGAATAATCATGGCAGCTTCATAGTGGACCACTACAAGCTTCTGTCTTAGAGTTGGTGTGATGGGGATCAGAGCAACAGAATCTTAGCCCACGTTTGAACGGATCGTATGAACGAAAAACGATCTTCTGACCTTGAGTCAGGTTCCTATTTGATACATGATATAAAGTCATGCCTTAGTTCGATCAAACAGGTACTTTACCTCTCTACAAGAGATGAGGTGCAGATACCACTGTGCCCTCCTCAAACTCCACCTCTCACCTCTGGGAGGTGTAAATTGGGGACACTAATGATAAGGGCATTTAGAAGGTCTGGACTAAGAAGCCCACCCTGTGGTATCCCAGTTTAAGTGGCTGGTTCTCAGAATGACACACATGATACCTGAGCCTAACAGAACTGTTTGTGAAGTAGTCCTGTAATCAGGCAAGAAGTTTGCCTATGACAACCTTCCTAATGAGAGGACTTGCCAATTCAAAGGCTTTTTCTAAGTCAAGGAAGACAATCATAGATGTTACAATGCTGACAAAGCTCAGGAGCGTGGCCAGCCTGTGTACTCTTAGGAAACCTATGTAGACCCTCTGGAGGACTTCCAAGTTTGCATTGGCGTCAGTTCAGCCCAATTGGCTATCCTTGTGCATGGCAAATCGTACCCACCATTGGGCATGATGAGCAACACTGTGAACATTGTGGCGCGCCGAATGCCAAATTAGAGCACTAACTAATGGAGTGTGAGTACACTCGTTTCATCAGGCAGGGCCAAGAGACGACAGATGCAGGGCTGGTTAGACAGCTATGCCTGTCGCTTTCCCCCTGGCAACTGGAGCGCCTACAGGCAATCCGACTGCCACAGTAAACATTCAGTTATGATGATCAGATCAGTCATGACTTATAGCTGACAGAGGCCGGGTCGCCTCGTGCATATAGCCCGGGCGAAGCGACGTCTTCGCAAATCTCTCTGAATTGAACTGAACAATTCTCTCTGCCATCTTATCCAGAAAGCTAAGAAGTGAAATGGGACAATACCTACCCAGCTCTTTTGGTTTGGCGATACTAACAGTGTCGGCCCTCTCATGATTATTTGATGTTTTTCACTTCTGTCTTCTGTCGTGCAGGAGACCCTGATTGCAATTGGAGCTTGCCAGGAATATTATTGGAAGTAGTGATGTAGATGGGTTGGATATTGCAGAATCAGTTCAATTCAGTGATGCTTGTGAATTGAATTAAATTTATACCAAAAGGTTCTGTCTTTTCTCTCAGCCTCAAGGTTCTCCAGCATAGTGTTCAGTACCAGTCCAGTACCAGTACTCGGTTGGCCTCGGCGGAAGCATACGTGGTCACATTCTAATGGATACTGTGATAATGTGGCCTAGCAGATGGGGAGAATCTAGCTTCCTCTCTGTGGATCTGCAGGATCTCAGCATAGCCTGCAGCCTCCACTCTCATGTTATGGTAACTTGTCTTGGCTTTCCCTAGGTGCCAATGAGGCTAAGCACTCATATGAAGATTACATGCCCATGAAGAGTGGTCAGTAGGTAGACGTCATTAGTGGGCTTATTTGCTGCAGTCAGTTCAATGGCTGCCATGGAGTTGCTATAAAATTGGCATCAACAGTGTTTGTGACTGGTTCAACTAATCCAAAGGGCCACAACCCTGAGGAGTAATGGTATTAATGTGCCTCTCCAACTTTGCCTTCAAATGAAGACCTCATGAGCTTCGTGATGGATTCCTCCCACGGAGGGTGCAGGGGAGTCCAAGCCCATGGCTAAAAGTATTTCCTTGATCTAAAAGTGGACCAATAGCCTGGCTGTGTGAAACAACCAGGAACAGCTCACAAATAACTAATAGTCTAGTTCAAGGTGCTGTAGGACCTTCTGCCTTAGGAGCGTGATCCTGGGAACCTGACTGACCTTCACAATTAACTGGGTCACCAATAGGTCAATGCGAGTTGCTAGAGTATGGTCCATATATGAGGGAGCTTCAAAAAGTTCGTGGAAAAAGTTCATAACTAAAAATCATATGGAAGGATTTTGATTTCAATGCACCTGAATATTCTTGTACAAACGTGTTATAATGTGTTCAAACATAAACTCTTAAATGCAGGTACTAACGCATTGCCGCCAGTTGGAATTCGGGCACCATTCAAGTAACATGTCCGAGGCCAGGACAAACATTAAATTCATAGTGAAACTGGGTTGGGAGAATAGGCAAATCATTGATGCTCTGGAACAATTTTACGGTGACAAAGCCCCAAAGAAATCAACCTACTTATGGATAAGTCAGTTCAGAAGTGGAAGAAATGAAATTGAAGATTAACCCAGAAGTGGCAGGCCATCAACTTCAGTTTGTGAGGAAAACATTGATGCTGTTCGGGACATGATTGAAAAGGATAGACGAACAACCACTGAATCAGTAGCAGACACACTCAACATCTCTGCGGGTTCTGCACACACAACTCTGGTGGAGTGTTGAGCTAAGCAAGCTTTCCGCTCGATGGGTCCCTAGGCTGTTGCACAAAGATCAGCAGCAAACAAAGGTAGATCTTTCAATGGAAATTTTGAAGTGGGATGAGGACTCTGAAACTTTTCTGCAGAGAATTATGACAGGATGAAACATTGCTCTACTAGTATGATCCCGAGGACAAAATTCAAACAAAGCGATGGGTGGAAGTAGACCAGTCAAAGCAAAGTCTGAGTATTCAAGAGGAAAGGTCATGGCCACTGCCTCCTGGGATGTAGAGGGGATTTTGCTAGTCAACTTCCTCGAGAGCAAGAAAACAATTATGTCTGCTTATTATGAATACGTGGTGTCCAAAAAAATCTGAAAAAAAAAACGCCCTGGAAAGCTGCATCGTGTTCTCTTCCACCACGACAATGCCCCCGCTCACGGCGCTCGGCAGACAAGAGCTGTGCTATACGAATTTCGATGGGAAATCGTCCGAGATCTACCTTACAGCCCCAATTTAGCACCATCTGACTTCTATTTGTTTCCAAACTTAAAAAAAAAAAAATAATATTAATAATTGAAAGGTATCAATTTTCCCTTCATTGAAGATGTTAAAAGAGCTGCTCTGACATGGTTCAGATCACATTACTCTCAGTTTCACTCAGACGAACTTAAAGGCTGGTTTCAACGTTTACAGAAATGTATTGACCTTAATGGAGCATATGCTGAAAAATAAACATCAAAAGGAAAACCGTTTTTCATACTATCCTTTTTCTACGAACTTTTTGAAGACCCCTCATAAAGGTTGAGGACTTTTGTCCATTTGCATCCAGAATATTCCTGGAAGCTTCATTCTGAACCAACTTAAGCCTCTGCATGAGGGTTGGTAGTACAGTATTCAAGGCACGGAGGTGTAGTCCATGATAGGATTATCGAATGTATGGAGAACGCTCTTAAGACCCCATACCTGTTTCACCTGTGTTTGACAGACAATGCTTTCATACAAAGTTGTACCTTAGTCCAGTCAATCAGGTACTGGACCTCCCTGTGGAAGTTGAGTTATTGATCCACCCACACCCCCAAGTATTGGAAGACCTCTATCCAATCCAGGTTCAGTCCTTGGGGATTCTCAAAGTATTGGCCTTGGACTTAGCAGCCGAAATCATCAGTCCATTTGTGCTGTATTCCCCATACAACAGATCCAGAGAAGTTGTGCCCTGCCTACAGCGTGCCTCCTTGTATAAATGATGACAACATCGTCTGCAAATTAGCCTACATTCCTCTGGAAGCTGAAAATGGAGAAGGGAGAACATAAGGGCCGGATTAAGAACCTCACCCTGGAACCTGACTGGCTCCAGTAGTCCCAGAACCAGGCCAGAAGCTTACCCTTAATTCCTTTCTCAATGAGGGTCTCCAAAAGGGTAAGAGGACTTGCCAATTCAAAGCCCTTTTCCAGATCGTGACATTACCGGCTAAGATCAGTAGCGTGGCCAAACTGTGTAGTGCTCTTTCTTTTGATTAACCCATGTAGAAGCTAGGGAGGATCCCTTAATTGCTATGGGAGTCCGTTCAGCACCATCCTTTTCGCCATCTTGGCCAGACAGCTCAGAAGGAAGACTGGGTTATTTTTGCCCGGTTTCTTTAAGGATTATGTCAGCCCATTTCTAACTCTGTTGAAGTGTAGAGCTGGCCCAGGACCGGTTAATTAAGTGCAGTAATACACCCTCACCTTCCAATCCCAGATGAGAAATGATCGGATATTGGGACATCAGTGCGGCCAAATTTGTCCCTTTGAGAGGTGTCAAATTGGGCAGCCCTATCTCCTTCGCGATTGGCAAATCCTTGCCACCACAGGCAGTTGCCAGATGGTGAATATGGCTGGTAGAAGTGATGAATTTACCTCACCC
>NW_028234423.1:11833433-11835933 GCF_977035675.1 Penaeus japonicus | reverse complement strand
TTTGCGACCCTTTTGCCCGGACCCAAAATGTTTGGGGATCTTTATTGGGGGCTTGTTTTCCCCTCAGTTTACTAATTTCTAAGAACTTTGAAAGGAAGGTTTTGGGTTTTACTTCGTTTAATAACTCCCCCCTTCCGGGTTTTAAAAGAAGTCCCCTTTACTTCTAGGTTTTATAAATTCACCAAGATGTACCATCTCTAGGTTTAGGGCTGCATATCCTCAAAGCCCTGAGGGAAAAACCCCATGGGCGACCCCCCGATCTAGTTTTAAATGCTGTGTCGGGGTATGTTGGCCCTTTTTGTAAAAACCAAAAAAACTAGGGCCCCTATTTCCCCGGGGTCACCGTATCAAGGAAAAATTCGGCTTTTTCCCCTCTTATTAAAATGGTTTTTTGTCCCGCTTTTATTGGGGTTTTTCGTGTATTTTCCCCGGGGCAATTACCATACTAAACTCTTATCTAGCCAAATCGGCTCCCCGGCATTACTTTTCCGGGGTACCTTTTTTAATGCTTCCATAAACCCAAACCGCGCTTGGGAGGAAGGCCTTTGCGAACCAATGACCGTCGAATTTCCTCCCCGCAAACTCAATTTACCCAACCACCACAGTTTAAAAATTCTATAAGTCTGTTCAGGAAACGGGGAAAAAAGTATCCCACGGGGCTACGACCCTCCACCTCGACGGGTCCTCAGGGGGAAAATTTGGAAAAGGGGTTTTTTGTCCCAATTTTGCAACCTTTTATTTTTCTGAAATTTTTAGTCGTTTGGGGGGAATCGTTAATTCCTGAATTGGGGTCACTTAAACCCCCTGGGGCCAAGGGGGGTTTTCCCCCCTTTTTGGCCAAAAGGGTGGGGGGCGCGCCAAATTCCCAAATTTTAGGGCTTATCGGTAAACCTACTTTGTTTTTTCGGGGCCCCCCATGGAAGGGGTAGGGGGGCCCCCCCCCTTTAAAAAATTGGCCCCTTTCCCCCAACTTTAGCCGGGGGCAGGGAAAAAGGGAAATAACTTTTAAATACGCCAAAACAAAAAACCCCAACCACACACACACACCACCCCACACAAACCCCACACACCACAAAACAAAACAAAACACACACAATCTATATATTTTTTTAATATATTATATTTTATTAAAATTTAAAAAATAATATTTTAATATAACCAACACCAAACCCACACACACAACAACACACACCACACCACCCCACACACACACACACACCACACACCCACACACCACACCACACACCACAACCCACACAACTTTTTCACACACACACAAACAAACAAACCTCCCACCACACCACACCACACAAAAACACACCAACATATTTATAATTTTATTTATATTATATAAAAATATATTTAATATAAATAAAGTAATTTTATATTAAATTACAAAATAAAATTTCATAATATATATTTTTTTATATTATTTTATATATTTAATTTTATTTATATATATTTTTTTATAATATGTATATATTTCATATATATATATATATATATATATATATATAAATATAAAATTTTTATATTACATTATAATATATAATTTTATATATATAAAGTATATAAAAATTTTTATTTAATAAATAAAATTATATTATATATATTTTATAAAATATATATATATATATATAATATATATTTTTATATATACGGATTTTGGGCATTTGAATTTCCTGTTGTAAAATTTTTCAAACCCAAAATTAAATTTTAAAAAATATTCCCTGAAATTGTTTTTTAAAAAAATTAAAAACAATACCCAGGGTTTTTTGTGTTGGTTGTGTTGTTTGGTGGTGTGTGTTGTTGTGGTTTGTGTGTGTGTGGGTGGTTGGGGTGTTGGGTTGGGGTTTGGGATTTTGTGTGTGTTGTGTTTGTTGTTGCGCGCGCGCGCGTGTGCGTGTATGTAAAATTTGGGATATGTATAATATATATGTATAATTTTAATATTTTAAAATTTTTACATATATTTACATATTAAATATCATACATACAACAAAAAACAACACAACCCCACACCATTTCATGTTTTTTGAAAAGCCTCCCCGAAAAGCCCTCAAATACATCCTTGGTGTTTTTGATGTTCAGTCTCATTCATAAACCCCCCTTCTAAAATTTTTCGCTATGAACTCTTTTAAAATGTATATATAAAAAATATTTAAAATATATATACTTTTTAGAAGATAAATAAATTTTTATATTTATAAAATAAAATTATATATTATTTAAAAAAATAAATTTAAAAATATTTATAATATATATATATTTCAAAACCACCCAAATTTTTCCACACACACAAACCACACACACAAAACACACCCCAAAAACACACACACACCACACACACAAAACACCCCACAATATATATAAAATTTTTATAAATATATAAAATATATAATTAAATTTATATATATATTTAAAATATTTATAAATAATAAAATTTTACCAAAATTAAAAAATATATTTATGATATTAATTAAAATTTTTATTTTATCAT
>NW_028234423.1:11808433-11810933 GCF_977035675.1 Penaeus japonicus | reverse complement strand
TTGAGAGTTATATCTGTAATATGAATATATTAATAAGATATATATTGATTAATTTTATCAATGCATTCTTGACGTATAAGTACTAGAACTTGTTAAGAATAATTGCTAATGGCAATTCGACCCCATGCATAGTAATGGCAACGCATTATGTAGCAGTACAAGATTAGTAAGATAGACTAGTTCTGTCTGTGCACGCCCAGACTTCAGATCTGAACTTAAAAGAGGTGTGTCAAAAGTTGATCCTGACACTATCATGGTGCATGTTCGGCTGCGTTCTTGCATAAACCTTAGTGCTGTATTAATGTTTGTATCGCTTACGCCTTAAGATAGTCCCTTCTCCAGGTTGACCACCTCTACTTTCCAAAGAATTACGTTCTCTAACAGCAGATTTTTTATTATTATTATTATTATTATTATTTTTATTTTTATTTTTTTGGCTAACCTCGTCCGTTTCATCATTGTTATACCATTACATACTTGCGACCCTTGGGCCATAGGGGAGTTCTAGGTAAAGTCTGTGAGGCTTTATGACTGTGCTAATATTTGAGCTCCTAAAGCCCAGCATAAGCATTATACAGTTTAAGGGGGAACCTGACCATTTGGATCTCAAAAGAAATTGGGCACCATCTCTAGAATGTGGTGGTTTAGTAATCAAGGAGCAAGGATTTGACCAGGATGATTAAACCTTGGTTCCTGCTGTGCTCGGCCACACAAAAGGATTATGCCCCGATAGACTGCTTCTGAAGTATACCAATGTCTGTGCTCCTAGATCACACAAGCATGTGTGGAATGACGCTCTTGGGGGGGGGAGGGATAATATTTCACTATTTATATTGAGTGGCATCACACTGTTCTGAATTGGTTACATCTGTGTCATTCACAATGTCGGTGTAGCGCAGTTTGGACCCAGAGGCCCCTGTAATGATGACCTCAGACATGTTGGAATCTAATGTTTTAATGGTGAAATCTTCACTGGACGTGAGTTTATCGCCAGACTCACAAATGTCTTCCCTTTGACAGGGTGGACTTTTGGGGGAGCTTACCTAGCTCTCCTTTAGGGCTGCAGCGATCATGATGACTTTGACTGCCCTCTCTCCCTCTTTACTCTAAAATGATTACTGCAATGATTAAAGTAATTAGCAGGAGCGTTAAGTTAGCGCTTCATTCCTCCTTCTATGCCCAAGTCCAAACGAAGTCCAACAAGGAAAGCTAAGGGTTTGGCTTATCTGCCACACAACTGCGAGACATACACAGCCAGTGCCTCTTGTTGAAGGCATATGAAAGCTATGCAAGACCAGCGAGGCAGTAACAGGTAGACCCTAGCCTAACCAAAGAGACCAGCGGATTGATCAGATCGAGCCAGGATCAGGGTGTCTACCTAGTTGAAATAAGGTAAGTGTTGCTCCTGAGTGCACTCAACCATGATATTTCTCGAATTCCAGTTTCTGTCTCGAAAGCACACGGAAATGCCACTCATCACCCTTTCGGAGGGAGGTCCAGGGGGATGCGATTCCACTTAATATATCAGCACCTGGAACCTTTTGGTCATTCCTACCCAGTGAGCCACCTCACTGGAGGGAAAATGGGAGCCATCATCAAGGCTGTCTAGCTGAGGACGGAACTCAAACCCAAAGGGATATTTTTCCGAAGGATATATATATATATATATATATATATATATATATATATATATATATATATATATATATATATATATATATATGAGTGTGCGTGTGTTTGTGTGTATGTTTGTTTATGTGTGTGTGTGTGTGTGTGTGTGTGTGTGTGTGTGTGTGTACGTTTGTATATATTTAGCTTTATCCTGTTCGCCTCTGTGCCCTTATCTGTGTCCATTTTCGAAAAATGCCTCCTGATGCGTCTTGAAGGAGCGTTTCATGGGGACATCGAGCCTGAACAACGATGTCTATCATTTGCAACTAAGAGCAAGCCGGGATGCAAGGAATCAACGATGAATATAGCAAGTATGAACAAGACTTAAACTAATTATAAAATTTCGACGCATGCGCTATGGGATAAGTTTAATTGTTTTATGTAATTTCCGTCAAATGTTATAGTTATCAAAATCAATCTGATTTCATTTTATACTTTTTAATGTTGCCATGTTAGTATCTACTCTTAGTACGAGCCAGAACAAAAAAGAAGGAAAGAAAATAAATAGAATATAACAAAAACTCGAAAGCAAGCTGCTAGCTAAGGGAAATTTTAAACAAGAAATTATAGCGATTAAGCAGGATAATCTCCCTCAGCCAGTGGCCTTGCGGCGTTCTCGCACTCCTCCGAAGACAAATGACTGCGAGGGTAATAGCATACGCTAATGTGTGGCTAGCCATCACTTGCTGCCGTTATTACACAGCATTTGCACATGCAAAACTGCTGTTCACTAAGCGAGGATTTCCTGTTGAAAAAACGCGTCAAGAATGAGAAAGGCTAGTGTTGCGTTGACTTTAGAAATGCAATTGTTATATAAGCATTCCTCATT
>NW_028234423.1:11798433-11800933 GCF_977035675.1 Penaeus japonicus | reverse complement strand
TGCCTTTCTTTATGGCTCAAGCATTTACCCTTTTGTTAGCAGTATGTCCCTGTGGGTCGCAGAGGCTTCAATCCGGGAGAAAGATCGATGGAGATC
This sequence comes from Penaeus japonicus, assembly GCF_977035675.1. Taxonomy (NCBI): domain Eukaryota; kingdom Metazoa; phylum Arthropoda; class Malacostraca; order Decapoda; family Penaeidae; genus Penaeus; species Penaeus japonicus. The sequence goes on along the minus strand of NW_028234423.1, from coordinate 11,800,837 downwards.
GACGTTAACCAAATCTGTCGTTTATTCTCATGTCACAGTCTTGTTAGAGTTGGTGTCAACGCTCTGCATCACGTGTGACCTGATTTAATTTCGAGGTGATGTTATGCTGATTTGAAATACTAAACTGACGTTCACACAGACAGAGATATTGAAATAAGCGCCGATCGGAATCATAATTTGGGTGAAACCAACATTGTTTATATTTTTAGGTTATCTAATGTTTCTTACAGTCATTCGGGTCGTATATGTGAATTGTTTTGTTTTCTTTTTGAGATACAATAATATAACTAAACCCAACCAGACCCATCATTATCATAAGCCTCTGATCTATAATATCACCATGCGTTCTTTTAACAAACAAACGCAGCTTGATGGTTATCTCTGGCTATCGCCTACAGCGATTAGTCGCTGAAACACAGGAACACACGAGGAAGTTACCTTGTCCAAAGAACTTGCATTCCACGAGACTTCTATGGTTATGCACATACGGACTCAAAAATACTATTTGGTGGCAGTAACCAGCAATCTACACTGCGCTTCACGCATTGTGTACTTCATATCGCAAGAGCGCGAGTGTTTCAATTTATACTTTACCTTTTTTACTTTTTTCTGTTTCCTAGGTTTGAAATAATCCTTCACACCATGTCTTTCGTCAATAGTCCTTTCTTTGTTATTGTTACTTCAAGTGTACCTCAAGGGCAGCTATGTCTGCTAGAAGTCACTTACTTTCCTTAAATATATATATTGATAAAGAATTGGGAGGGGGAGGGGCGAGCCACATTTATATTCCTATATGTAACGGGTATCATTCCTATATCACGAAGAGCTTTTGATACGGAAGTTGTTAGGTCCTTAAGTGTTTGCATAAAATTTTAAACCGTGGTATGTCTCGTAACTTTACTTTTTGCGTTAAGCCTAGGATATGCTCCTGCCATATTAAAGGGGCTATCACAAGAAGGTAAATTTTCGTGTACTTTCTGCAATCTACACGCCAACTGTATACTGTCTTCAAATCTGTACAGATTAGCGCGCGTACACGGAAATATATCGCAAGTCATTTAATCTGTCATTTAAGTCATTTCTACAAAAGTCAAATGTAGATCTAAAGTTTGATTATTATATTTAAAGAAAAATGCATATGAGACTATAATTAGTCATAGCAGGACAAGACCATACATGTAGACCTTTCAAATCATTTTCAGCATCATTATAAAGAACAAAATCGCTGACTCTCATTTGCCTCGTTGTTTATATTGGGGATCATCGGCCTCCCGGGCAGGCCCATATTTGTTTTTGCGAACCTTAAAGACTCAACGTCTATGACCATCGTTGAAATCTGCTGAATAATGTGCAGATATAATGTCATACATATATTTTGGAATCAGAGTAAATGCGCCTTGCAACATTCCTGTTGTTTACAAGTGCGTTTACAGATTGAAGCCCTTGCGCTTCGTGTGGGTGGGAGCACACAATACGTGAAGAGAATAGATTGTATTGGAAATCCAATGTTATGATGAACATGGAGGATTCCTTGATGCTGTTACGACCAAGGCGAGAAAAAAACTAATCCGATGAAATTATTGTTTTATTTGCATCAGCGCCTCTCCACTTAGATATCCCGTTAATGAGAGTTCAGGGTGAAGTCTCATTAATGAGAGCGATAAGGAAATCCCAAGCACTCGTCGTGTCCCGAGACGTTAGTTAGACTCCCGCCCATGAGCGGCAACTTGAAAGGCTTCGCCGACGCAGTGTTGCCAGGGAGAGCGCATAGCTTATATAAACTCTCTCTTACGGATACTACATTGCTTCTATAGACCGTTGGCACACTCAAGTAATTCTTAGAGAGGCGAGGCATCTGATGCATGATATATGGCAAGTGGCATATCCCTCCGCGAATCCACCAGAATCAGTAGAAGCATTTCTGGCAACACTTGCGAGACGTGACGCTTGTCCGACATAGAACAATGCGACAAAATAAGTGAGGTAACCCATGTTATTTTTCCCTTAATGTACAGTATATACACACTTTTTTTTTCTTTAACCCTCATTTATTTGTTTCATTGACCATGTGAAAGCACGATTTGTACTTTCTTTAAAAAATATTTCTAAAAACATTTGACCGTTGTTGAATAAACTGATCTTATGGTGTGAGCCGCCGAAAGAAAGCTCAAGGATTAAATAACTCTCTCTCTCTCTCTCTCTCTCTCTCTCTCTCTCTCTCTCTCTCTCTCTCTCTCTCTCTCTCTCTCTCTCTCTCTCTCTCTCTCTCTCTCTCTCTCTCTCTCTCTTCTCTCTCTCTCTCTCTCTCTCTCTCTCTCTCTCTCTCCCTTCTCTCTCTCTCTCTCTCTCTCTCTCTCTCTCTCTCTCCTCTCTCTCTCTCTCTCTCTCTCTCTCTCTCTCTCTC
>NW_028234423.1:11783433-11785933 GCF_977035675.1 Penaeus japonicus | reverse complement strand
TCATTCTATCTTTGTTTCACTCTCTTTATGAATCTTAATGTTGGTGTCAGTGAAATGGGTCTTCCTTTTTTCCAATAAGAGAAACATGCAAGCAAGATGGTCGCTGCATGATGAATAGGCAATGTTGATGACAACGACTTTTATTGGTCTTTCTCATACTCATCCTTATTCTTGTTACATATTTTTTTCCACCTGTTTTCTTGTGTGTCCTGCTTCATTTCGCTGTTTCGCTTCATTTCTGACCCTCTCCCTCCTCCCGCGACTGAAGGGCCTCAGAGGAGACTCCCAGGCTTGGGCTAAGGAGGCTTGTCGGCCGCCGGGTGGCTCACAAGGCGCCGTTGTGATTGATGGGGACGCGGGAGGCGGCCGGGAAGGGCAGCGCCGGAGAGGGGCGTCAGGAGTCGTGGGCGACCGATGGCGACGCTCAAACACGAGAACACGGTCTTCACGAATCTATGGTGTGCGGGTTGCAAGTCACAGGACCGAAAATAGACATCCAGCAGTGTCAATTCTTAACGTATCAGAATTTCAAAACCTTCAATTACTCTACAAAGAAAGATAATAAAAAGCATGGTTAGATAATCGCAAAGAAATATAAAATGACCATCACAGAGAAAAATTTGATAATAATAATAATAATAATAGTAATGATGATAATGATAGTAGTAATTCAAGCGATAATAGCAATAGGAATAAAATGATAATAATAGTAATAATGATAATAATAATAATGATAACATTAATAATAAAAATCATAATGATGATATTGGGCATGATAATAATAAAAATAATAACAATAACAATAATAACAACGATGATAATTATAGTAATTGCGATGATGAAAATAATGATGATAATAGATAATGGCCATCCCACTGTCATCACATAATACTGGTAATAATCATGAAGATAATAATGAAAACACTATGATTACCTTGATAATACTTATGCTTAATACTTATACTTATCATTCTGGCGACACGGGTATTGATTCATATAAGAATTGTATTAATCTATGAACTGACACTGTGGCATAAATAGAAACCGTTATCTATTATGGTAATGGCCGGGAGAGCTAATAGTAGTATCGATAATTATGGCTGTTCTATTGATTCTCGAAAAGGGAAAGAGTAAATCGTAATCCAACGCGGGAAAACAATAGTAGCTATTTAAAAGCTCATGCATGAATTAAAAAAAAATAGATTGATAAATCTGAAAGGAAAGAGAGGCCGATACAAAGCATCCAGCCGAAGTTGTAACACCGAGGAGAAAATAAAGAGACTTCCTAGAGTTACCTCAGTGTATAACCTAATGCAGCGGCCTGCAAACTTATGCGATATCGTGTTTCAACCTACGCGAAGGTTATTAGTGAAATGAAAACTCGCCTAAAAAAATAGAAGACTCGGCCTTCCTACTCCGCCTATGTGACTTATGGCCGAGCACGACCAGCCTCAGAATACAGTATTCCGAGCAGCTTTTTTTCTTTCGATTGTCTTATTTGTTCGTTTGGTAGATAATGAGTGCGCTGTCTCCATGATTACATTTACCCTTTATGGAAATGACGACACGATAGATGCATACACTGATGAATAGCGTCAACGATGGATATATTAGCAAATGTAGAAAAACTCACAAGAAACATCATCGTAAATCTAAAAAAAAGGATTCGTTCAGCTTTAAATATTCAGCACACACTCCCTGAGACTTGTTATTCCTTTCCCTCCCTCATTCATCATTTCCCCCTTCCCCTTTCCTCCTATTCGTCTGCCTCTTTACAAGCGCTACCGAAAATCTCATATTTCTCCCTGCCAAAAACGTCAGAGATGCCAATAACAATTAGTTCCCGTCATTGCGGTGCGTGTGAAGCCCGACCCAGGAGGAACCGGCTCCAGTGCATGGGAATATTACGCATCAAAATGTGTAGAGAGTTTTACACTGTGTGATGACCGGTTGAGCTGAGCGCTGCCGGGACCCGTGCTGCTATTTTTAGAGTATTTTGCTTTGATTTTCAATATGCAGTGCATCTTGTGTGATGACGTTTGGTTGCATTGATGCAGATCTTTTATTTCTGGTGATGTACCGATGTTGCGCTGTGATTACTCACGAAAACTCATATAGCTGTCAAGCTAATCATTATAATATTTACCACATCACATTATCACATTTTAATTCCCTATATAAATAAAATTTTCCCGAAGTACACAGTTTTCTTGAGCTGCCCAAGAATTAATGAACACATGAGAGAGTATTTTGACTAAAGGACGGAAAGAAGTAAATATGTTTATATAGACAGAGAGACAATTGGAAATGTAGAAATAGCAGTGTATCCAAAGGCGAAAAGCAGAGTCGAGAAGGCAGTCGAGAAGTAAATAGCTTGCTACTTTGGTCTCAAGGTTCAACCTCCTCGTTCTTCGAGAACACGCGAACGAAATCCGTGGACAATCACTTATCTGCATCGGACAAGCTCTTTAAGCGCTTGCTGAGATATAAATCGTGCATG
>NW_028234423.1:11738433-11740933 GCF_977035675.1 Penaeus japonicus | reverse complement strand
GCCTTTCGATGATGAATTGCGGTCCACATCTCCTGGCTTATTACTTCCTTTCCGCTTCTGTTCCTCTCCTCCTTCCCTCTTTCTCGCCATCCGAGCCACTTTACCTGGATTACCTGTCCCACCTCTATCATTAACGCTTATCCTCCGTGTCCTTCAACTTGCCGCCCCCTCTCCTTCAGAATCTCCACCCCCAAGATTAGCTTCCCTTCGGCGCCCCCATCCCTTTCCCTCCTCTCCCTCCTCCTAATATTCCTCTAGTGTCTTGTCTCTCTTCATACCAACCTATCCTTTGCTTTTTGTCCTTCCCGATCTCTCCTTAACCTCTCTGTCTGCTTCCTACAGATTCCCATCCACTTACCGCCGTGTTGCAGTCCTACTTTTACTTCTGCTCTTTCTCTTCACCAAAGTCTTGCCTTTCTTCCCTCTCTCCTCTCTTCCTGCTCTGGCCCCAAAGTCAACGTCTGCCTTTAATCGTCGCCAATCATTTTCCATCTTCTTTGCCATCATTGCCACCAAGAGCCGTCCAGACTCTAGCCTCTTCCCTCCCCCTTACTCCGTTCCTCCCTCCCCCTCCTATCCTTCCCTTGCCTCCCTCACTCCCTTCCGATCCCGAGAGGACCGTCCCCCCCCTGCCTCCTTCACTCCCTTCCGTCTGCTAAAGGGTGATCTTCAGCAGACGCCGAAGTGGAAGAAAGACAGGCTGCCACTGGCCGGCTGTCTCTCCTGCCATCTCTCGTCTCCTTCACCCCTTCGACGGAAGAGCCGTAATTTGCCCTTGACAATTATAGTTCTGATACTTATGTTTTGATTACAACTATTACAACAACAACAGCTACTACTACCACTGTCACTGATAATAGTAGTAATAATATTGATGGTAATCACGATAGTGATAATGATTATAGTGAATATGATAACGATGATGATGATCATGGTAATAATGAGGATAATGATAATAATAATAACAATGATAATTATGATGGTAATAGAAAGAAAAAGAATACAAAATAATAATAGTGATAATAATGATGATATAATTATGATAACTTAATGATAATGATAACAATAATTATAAAGATATAAATAATGATTATGATTATGAATATGATAAATAAGAATAATAATGATAATGATAATAATGTAAATAATGATAATTAATAACAATAATGATAATAACGATAATGATAACATTAACAATGACAATTATAATAATAATAATGATGATGATAATGATACTGATAATGATAACAACAATAATGATATCAATAACAACGATAATGATAATAATAAGAATGTTAGTAATGAAAAGGATGATAATAACATAAACAATACCAGTATTAATAATAGTGATAATGATGATAATAATAACAATGACAATGAAAATGTAAGACTGTAGACAATGGTAATTCAGATAAAATTATTGGTAACAATAATGATAATAACGATGCTAATAATATAAATAATAATGATGATGATGATAAGGATTATGATATCAATAATAAAGATATGAACAACATTGTTGGTAATGATGATAAGGGTAATACAAACGGATGATAATAAAAACAATAATGATAATGTTAATAACAATGATAATAATATGATAATATTAATAGAAATAATTATATAAATGATTATAATGCAAATGATGGTAATGATAATAGTGATGATAATAATGATAATAATAATGATTCATCATAATGATATTAATGATGATAACTACTAATGATGGTAATAATAATGGGAACTATGATAATGATAATTGTAATGATAATAATATTGATGATCATCATAATAAAAATTATGGTAATAATAATGATCATAAAAATGATAATAATGATGATGGTGATAATAATAATTACATAAAAAGGATGATGATAATAGAAATGATAACTGTCATTATCATTACTTTTATTGTAATCATTATTATCATTATTACTCTCATTAAAATTATTATCATGATGATAACAATAATAACAATAACTGCATAAAGATTTTATGATGGAGATCTGCTCCTAACACCCTAACTAACTAATAATGGAAGGAAAGTATTTAGGGAATAATCGCAGTTAAATATAAAAACTGCTGATGGTTTCGTGTGAGATGACAGTGAAATGCGAGACAGCGTTAGACATGATTTTATTTTCGATCCTTACTTCTGCTCCGCCTTGACGTGTCAGATGATAACTCTCTGTGAATGCTTATGCAAGTGTATCGTGCAAGTTAACGTATGAACTGAATAAAAAAGTTGAACGAATAAGAAAAAGTACAAGAGATCTCTTCGAGCAGACGATTCAGAAAATTCCGTTCCTGAAAGTTGTATTCAGCCTCCCTTGCCATTGCGATTCGTTCTGAAAATGAAGCAGTTTAGAGAGGAACCGGCCCAAAGAAATGGCTCACACCCAGGTGAATGAAGGGCCGAGTCGGGAATCATACACATACAGTCGGTCGGGTTTCGGGGACAATTTGAGGCTTTGCGTCGCAGAAAAACCTACTGATTACA
>NW_028234423.1:11723433-11725933 GCF_977035675.1 Penaeus japonicus | reverse complement strand
CTTCATAGTGTTAGTAGTATTGCAACCAATACTTGTTGCTGTTAGCCTCATTATTTTTCTTCTTCTTTGTCTTCTTCTTTTATCATTTTCATCATTATCATTATTGTTGTTATTATTATTATTATCATTATCATTACTATCACTCTCATTATTATCTTGATCATCATCATCGTTATAACTATATATCATCATTATTCTTATTATCAATATCATTGGTACTATTGTCATTATTATCATTATCCTTTTTATCATCATCATTAACATAATTATCATTATTATCATCAACATCATAATGAATTTATTATGAGTAGGTGGTTACAGGCTCGTGCATCGTCGGGCACTTGGCCGCGGGTTTCGCTTCACCTAACTTCAAGTGTTTTGTGTTTATTTGATTTATTTTGGTGTAAGTGAAAATGAAAAGCGAAACACTTGTGATAAGCGAAACATGTATAATTGAAGTCAATAGAACTGAAGAAAAATGATGATACAAAACTAGAAGAGTCCCATGTTAGTTTCTAACATTATAAAATGTTAATTTTGAAAATAATTTTCAGACTCCATTTTTGGGCCTACTAGGCTCCAAGTTGCCCAGGCCTTGCAATTGCGCTTGAGGTCACCCCCTTCTGAACCTGAGGCTGAGGCTTGCTCAGGCCGTGACCCCCTGGCTCTGCGTCGTTCAAATTCTTCTCTCAGATCTAAACTACTTCGGTAAACAAGCAGCCAGCAATACAATCAAAGGTGTTGTTTTATGTTTTGAGTTTTGTGTAAAATGGAATGCGGCAGAAGATGTGTACATAGATTTTTGTTTACCATTCTGTCATTTGAACAAACTTAATGAATCCTCAGAATCATAATACTAATAATAAAAGAACCATTGGATATAATAAGATCTAATGTGACCTAACGCTGACATTTTTTATCACTATTACTACCATTATTACTACTATTATTATCATTATCATTATTACCATCATTACTAGTATCATTATATAAATATATATATATATATATAATATTACCATTATCAATATCATTATAATCATTATTGTCGTTGTTGCTATTGTTATTATTATCATCATCCTCATTATCACTTGTATCATTATAATCATCATTGTAATTACCATCACTATCATTATCATCACTATAATAATTTTCACTATCATCATTATTATTGTTGTTGTTATTCTTATTGTCATTATCCTTATTATCACTATCATGATAACTATTATCTTTATTATCAACATTATCATAAGCATCACCATAATCATTACCATAACTATGATCATTATCATTATCATGATCATCATCATTACTATTACCATTATAATTTGCATCATTATCAAAAGCAACAGTAGTAGTAGTATCTCTATTATTTTCAGCCTCCTTCTTATTGCTGCTATTACCACCAGTAGTAGCAGTGGCATCATCAGTGCCATTGGAATCCTCTTTGTCGTTCCCATTCTTAGGAGCAGCAGCAGCATGAGAGCCATTTTAGCATCATTGTCATTTCCGTAATCATTGGTTTAACTGAAGCGTATTTTCTTCGTTTTTATGTATAATTTTCTTAATGTATTCAATATTACTGTTGTTATTACTGTTCACAGTCACAGCAGATTTTGTATATCATGCATTATCATTTCCGGACATGAGAGATAGTATTGATTGAATAATTTTTGTGATAGGGAATGATTTATATCGACAGTGGAGACATTTGTTTCGTTATAGCTTTGATGTTAAAAGACCATGCTGACTTCAGGTGTAAATACGCTTAATCTTAATTCTGAGTTTGTAACCTCATATCAAAATTACCAGCCATGATAACAGCAGTATATCATCCATAAAGAGATCATACAATATATTGATAATGCTTGTGGCAATTACAATAAAAATAAACGTAACACTGATGACAGTTCATGATGTTGAGAACGTAACAGCTAAGAGAGGAGCCGGGAAGCATGCTTATGGCAAAGGCGTTTTCGTTACATTTCTTCTTTAGAATGAATACTCCAGTACTTCGTGTATTTCTGATGATGGAAGTGATAACAAATAGAGTAAACAATAATTGATGTTTAGTGGGATTAAATTTCCGATAAATATTATGAGTTGTCACTTTGTTTCCGGATTAAAAAGGCTAGTTTTATATGGAAGAAAATAAATAATCTCGATCACCTTCTTAACAACTCGCACCGGGTTTCATGGTGACTCACTATGTTACTTGGTCTTGAATCAATGTCTCTGGATTAGGACACGCACTCTTCTAATGAAGCATACATGACTATTTTCTTTCGAAATATTTTAATCGCACTTGATCGTTGGCAGATATATTTTTTACTTTGAAACAGCCATTGATGAGCAGGAGCTTTTCAAAGTATACTCCTTTCACATCAGATGCATTGATTAGTTATAAAGTGCAAAACGGTATGACGTTTTATAAACTGGTATTACAGGCTAATGGTGAAAGACTTAGACATTTATTGCTGATATAAAATTATTCTCTACA
>NW_028234423.1:11670933-11673433 GCF_977035675.1 Penaeus japonicus | reverse complement strand
ATATACATATATATATATATATATATATACATACATATATATATATATATATATATATAAATAGGGTTGTATATATATAAATATATATATATATATATATATATATATATATATATATATATATATGCATATATATATATATATATATATATATATATATATATATATGTATATATATATATAATATATGCATATATATATTTATATATATATATATATATATACATATATATATATATATATATATATATATATATATATATATATATATATATATGCATATATATATATATATATATATCACACATGGATATACTTATCAATGTTGCCTCTTAACATCTCCATTTTTTGCTCATTTGAGCTTTCGCATTAGCACCACGTGGTCATTCAGTATGTGCAGCAGCTTCCTGTTGTCTTAGTTAGAATAAAGAGTGCGACTGTGTATCGTTTGCACTTTGCATTTTGATTAAGTTGTTTAATAAAGTATTTAAAAGCGGAAAAGCCTCTCCAATATTGTTAAATGCCTCGGCAAAAAAATTTACTGTTGCAGTTAGTTGCTCATTTTTGGCAATGGAGTATAGTTGCGGCATGCCAGGTCTTGCAGTGCGACTGAGAAACTATGGATAAGAAGGAGTAATTGCTTGAGAAAATGACACTGAAAGAAAATATTTAGAGGAATGGGAGGACAAGGGGAATGGGTGGGAGAGAAAGACACGCCTTATTCATCCCCATCCAACGGCCAAACTAAGGGAGGTTTGCAGGCCAAACCACATACGTTAGCGTGTATGATCACTGGGGTGGGTTAGACGGCCACTAACCTTCATCCACCGCCGCCCACATCTGGTCCCTTGGAACCCCCGGGCAGGAGGGTGGGAGGTGGTAATTCCTTACTCCTACTTCATACTCTCTAGCTGACAGTCCTCACACCTTGCTCTTATTCTACGAGATAAGAATCTTTACCCCTTGCAGTATAATAGTCCGAGATAGCGGATGCCCGGAAAGCTTGGAGTTATGGGAGCAGCGCTAGGAACATAGGATAGAGACAACTGTTGCGATGCATTAGCCATCAGAAAATGCGATGATATCATCTCATCACTATATATAAGCCAGTCGACTATGTATATTAAGCATGTATAGCCAGAGTACGTGATATCTAGGAAGTAAATTCAATCCGAGACATTAAGGATGGTAAACAGAGCTAGTACAGATTAAAAAGAATATATCTGTAAATATATATATATATATATATATATATATATATATATATATATATATATATATATATATGTATGTATATATACATATATATATATATATATATATATATATATATAATATATATATATATATACACATATATATATATATAAATATATTTATACATATATATATATATATATATGTATAATATATATATATATATATGTATGTATGTATGTATGTATGTATATATTTAGAAAAAAGTCAGCAGACTGGCGCAAATGGAGTGAGAGGAAAAACTCCAAACATTTTGCCGCAACGACTCCCTACTCCAGCGGGCACTTGAGCAGCCATCTAACTTGGTGTGTCGTGACTTATCCTCTCCCCCGGGCGACCCGGGCTCACCTCAAGGAGACCCTGGGGCCACTAACCGATTAAATGATAGGTGGCAGTCTCTCAATTACCGCTCCCGGTCTCGCCATTCTCTTCGGCTCGCAGTTCTCGGTCCTCCGGCCGGCGCCTCTCACCTGGGAATGCACTTGCCTGCCCAAAGCTTTGTAGCGGAACTGGAGAGTGGAAGGAAGGGCGGCTGGCACCGCGCGTCAGCCTTTCTCTCATGAATCCCCGCCATCTTCCCTCCTTTCTAATCGCACATTTGTTTATAGACTCATATTCTATTAGTGGTGTTATGCTGTTGTTATTGCCATTATTGTTTTTGTTGTTCCCGTCAGTTTTGTTGTTCTTGTTATTGTGATTATTGTTGCTGTTATTGCTGTCATAGTTATCATTATCATCTTTATTATTGTTATCATTTTTATTATTACCATTAGTATTGTTGTTGTTGTTATTATTATTATTATCATTATCATTATCATTATCATTATCATTATCATTATCATTATCATTATCATTATCATTATCATTATTATTATTATTATTATTATCATTATTATTATTATATTTATTATCATTATTATTATTATTATTATTATTATTATTATTATTATTATTATTATTATTATTATTATTATCATTATTTTTGTTATCATCATCATCATTATTATTATTGTTATTATTATCATTATTATTATTAGTAGTAATAGTATTATTAGTATTAGTATTAGTATTAGTATTAGTATTAGTATTAGTATTAGTATTAGTATTAGTATTAGTATTAGTATTAGTATTAGTATTAGTATTAGTATTATTACTATTAGTATTATTATTGTTATTATTATTATTATTATTATTATTATTATGATTATTATCATTATTAATGATATCATTATTATTATTATTA
>NW_028234423.1:11660933-11663433 GCF_977035675.1 Penaeus japonicus | reverse complement strand
AGATGGCGTCCGGAAGTATCACGAATTTCAACGCGATGGGCCTCCCGATGTCGTACCCGTCGGCGCCGTCCTCGTACATGTTCCAGGGCTTCTCCGACCACGGCTCGAGCTTCTCCTCCCAGTCGCAAGGTCGGTGCTCATGGTCATGGGAGTGATAGCGGTAATCAATAAGGATAATGATAATAATGATAATGATAATAGTAATGATAATCATAACAATTCATATAACATATTCGTGATTATGATTGGTAGGAATTAATAGGAAAGATGATAATGAGGATATCATTATCTACAAGATCGTTGTCATTATCTCTGTCACTATTCTGTTATACTTATCTTCTTATCAAATTATAATTGACATAATGCTTATGTTTTTCATTATCATTACCTCACATATTTATCCTTTTACTAATATCTTAATTACTAATACTACTTTACTATTAACATTATCATTATCATTATCACTATTGTCATTGTTAGTAGTTTTTTTTTATTCATTGTTGTTATCATTTGGTTATTATTGTATTGTTATTAGTACAATCAACACAAAAAAATAATAATATTATCGTTTTTATTATCATTATTATTATTACTACAACTACATGTTATTGTTGCTATTACCAATATATCATTATTTTAACATTATTGTTATTGTTATTATCATTACTAATATTCTTATACTATTATCATTATTATCATTATATTGTCATTATTTTTTATCCTAGTCATATTATTATTGCTATTGTTATCATTTTTATTACTATTATCATCATGAGTATTATCGTTATCATTATCGTTATTATTATCATTATCATTATCATTATTATTATCATTATTATTATTATTATTATTATTATTATTATTATTATTATTATCATCATCATTATTATTATTATTATTACTGTTATTATTATTATTATTATTATCATTATTATTATTATTATTGTTGTTATTGTTATTATTATTATTATTATTATTATTATTATCATCATCATTATTATTATTATTATTATTATCATTATTATCATTATTATTATCTGTTGTTATCATTATCATCATTATTACTATTATTGGCAGTAGTAATAGTCGTTGTAGCTATACTATTGGCATTACTGATATCATTATTACTATTATTGGCAGTAGTAATAGTCGTTGTAGCTATACTATTGGCATTACTGATATCATTAATATTATTATTTGAACATCAACTAAATCGACAACAAAAAGAAAATTGATAATAATGATGATAATGATTAGAATAAGATTATAATAATGATTATATTAACAACAAAAATAATTTTGTCAATAATAAAGATAATGATTTTGTCAATAATAAAGATAGTGATTTTGTTAATAATAAAGATAATGATTTTGTCAATAATAAAGATAATGATTTTGTCAATAATAAAGATAAAGATTATGAGGAATAATAAAGGTGATAATAATAATCCCCATTGCCGTTGTTGATATTGTTATTAAACGTTGGATTCTTGCTGGCTGCAGACGCCAGCGGGCTGTACCAGGGGGGCTCGGGGGGGCTGCACCAGGGGGCCTTGGCGACGGAGGCGCGGGCGGCCAACATGAGCGCCGCCGCCGCCGCAGCCGCTGCCTCCTCCTACCCGTCCATGAGTGCTGCACTTTCCTCCTGCTCTAATTCTGCGTTTATATCGTCTCAAGTAAGTTCCTTTTCACTTGATTTGTTACTACTTTAAGGAAGTTTGATTTCTTAAGTACAGTTCGTTTCCTCTGCTTTGTTCTCGGGAACGTCCTTGCCCCTGGCTCTCTTTGTTAATACGCTCACAGGCGTACGCATGCTTTTGAAAGCGATCTGAAAGCGTTGCTTCTCGCCTCCTCAGACGTCCGGCGGAATGTGTGGCACCCAGGGCACTGGAGGGGCATCCTCCGGGGTCAGCTCAACTCTCGCTTCCGGTAACCCCGCCTCGTGGGCCTCCAATCAGCTCCGCGGTGCCATGGGTGGGCACGGTGGCTCCCCGCCCACGGCCGCGGCCACTCTCACGCCCTCGTCCTTTACCCACGGCTTGGCCCACCACGCCCGCACGCCCGCACAACACTTTCCCACGCCAGTCTATTCATGGTACTGATTCTGCCCTGGTGTAGGTGAGTCTTATCAAATAGGATGAACGCACTTGTATGAAATCAGATAAGAAATTAAATAAAGAATAGATTGTTAATCACATAAAGATAATCGTCATGATGTCATGCAATAATTCAGATTAATAAGTAAATGTAGATTAACATTATGTATCTTTTTTTTCATTCCAGGTTGGATTGGTGAGGGTTAGCAATGGAACCATCCGAAACGGAAAGTAATACTTACAAAGATATTCTAAGTGGCTGTCATTGTCATGATATGAAATATCTGGACTTTCCTATGCATTCAAATTCTCAAACATTGCTTGAGTCTTTAAAACTAGATGAAGCATCGAGGAAGGTATCTTCAAAAAAATATATATATAACATAGAAACAGTACATACTGCT
>NW_028234423.1:11640933-11645933 GCF_977035675.1 Penaeus japonicus | reverse complement strand
AGTTAGGATGTTGAGAGATATATTTGATGTATTTCAATACAGATCCAGAGTGAGATAGTGAGAGTGATTTATATTGTGTGAGTTGAGTGTGCCTAATATTACATAACATTTCGGGAATGAAACCAAATCCAAACTCTTTCTTAATCTGCCGCTTTTCAAAGTCAGCCTCGTCGTGGGCCGAGGCAAGACAAAGAGGTCGTGGCGCTGTTGGCAACGGCGGTGGTCCTGCCTCCTCGGCCGGGTCCTGCCGGGGATAATAGCGTTACAGCGATCACCCTTCGCCATTACGCTCCGCTTTATTAGATGCTGCGTTTCTTGAGAGATGGTGTTGGTGAGTGATGGGGCACGAAGAATGAGAAAGAGAGGGAAAGGGAGTAAAATGGATGGAAAAGTTGGCTTGGCTTTTGTTGTCTTGAAAGAGGAGGAAGAAGAGGGAGATTCAGAATAATTGTTCGGTCATGTGAAAGTTTTTATTTTATCTTTACTTTCAAGGAAAAAACTTCTTGTCAAGATAAAGTCTTCCGATTTAAATCTAATAGATATATAAACTGAAAAAAATCAACTGGATACAAAAGTTATTGATAAACAAAGACAATGAATAAAGACTAAAAATCAAAACAAAATATAACTATATATATATATAACTATATATATATATATATATATATATATATACACACATATATAATATATCTATAGTATATATATATATATATATATATATATATAAATGGATATATATATATATACAGTTTATATATATATCTATATATATAATAAATATATATATATATAAATATATATAACTATATATATGATATAAATATATAAATATATATGTATAACATATAAAATATATATATATATATATTATATATATATAATATATATAATATATATATATTAAACATATAAATATATATATACAACATATATATATACATATATAATATATATATATATATATAAACTAAAGTACGTCAATATAATATATAAAATAATATAATATAGTATATAACAAAAAGAAATATATATATATATCAAAATATTTAATATATATATTTATATATAAATATACATCTCTATACTTATATATAAAATAATACATATATATATATATAATATATATATATACATATATTAAATATATATATACTTATATGTATATATATAACTATATATCAAATATATATTTAAATGAATAAAAGTTATATAAATATATATATAGTATTATAAATAAAAATATATATATCCATATATATATATATATATATAAATAAATATATATATATAAAATATATTATACATATATAATCTATAATATATATAAATAAAATTATAATATATACATACAATATATATATATAGTATAAATATCTATATATATATATATATATATATATATATATCCAAATATATATATATATACTATAATATAAAAATATATAAAATATAAATAAAAAAATAAATCTAATATATAAAAATAAAAAAATAAATATATATATATATACATATATATATATGTATATTATATATATATATATATATATATATATAAATATATATATATATATATGTAAATTAATTAATTAAAAAAAAATAAAAATAATAAAAATGAAACATAAAACTAATAAAAAAATCTACAAACTGTACTCTAACTTTACAACCACAACCCAAAAACCAACACTACAATACAACAACCCCAAAAAACAACACACTACACACACCCACACAACCCTACACCCCACACAACAACACCCACAAATACCAAAAAAAAAAATATCTAAATAATCTATTATAATAAAAAAAAAAAAAAAAAACAATAGAAAAAAACATAATTAAAAAATTAATTTAAAATATTAAAATATTAAATATAATTAAAAATATCATATAATATAAAAAAAATAAGAATAAAAAAAAAAAAAAAACAACAAACAAAAAAAAGAATAATACCAATATAAAATAATCTATTAAAAACAAACACCCAAAATATAAATAACAAAAAAAAAAAAAATCATAAATATAATAAAAAAAAAGATAACAAAAAATAAAAAATAAATAATAAAATTTAAAAAACATAAAACCACTCACCCCCAAAAAACCCCAACCCCCACAAACAACCACACCCCCACACACAAACACAAAACACATACCCACCACACACACACCACCCACCCCACCCCACACACGAACACACACACAAACAAAAACTCACCAAACACACACAACCACAACCAAAAACCACCCCACACAAAAACCAAACCACACACCACACACTCCCACTCAACACCAGAACACTACACCCACCAACAAACACACACACTCTAAACACTCAAACACCAACCCACACACACAACCACACAACCCCCACACCACCCAAACCCACACAAAACACAAACACATCACACACCCCCACACACACACACCAAACACACCCCCCAACACCCCCCCCCCCCCCCCCACCACCCCCCCCCCCCCCACACCCCCCCCCCCCCACCCCCTCACCCCCTCCCAACACACAAAACACCAATCCACAACACAACAAACACCCCACCCCCCCACCCCCCCCACACCCCCCCCACCCCCCACCACCCCCAACCAAACAACACACATCACAAACTCACAATAAAACTACAACTAAAACCAATCACAATCAAAAACAAACAATCACAACAAACCACACAAAATCCACAAAACACACACAAAAACACACACAAACAAACACAAAACCCCACACACACCCACACACACACACACACAAACAAAAAACAAACAAAACACTTAAATAACACAAAACACACAAAAACACACAAACAAACACTCCAACACAACACAAACACACACACCACACAACAAAAAAATCAAAACACAAACAAAACAACCACAAACACCACAACCCCCACCCCCCCCCAACCACACCCCCCCCACCAAACCATACAAACATACTGAAAACACATACAATAATCACAACACAACCCAACACACACAAACACACACACACAAAAACACACACATCAAACACTAACAAAAACAACCAAACACAAACACAAACAAACACACACTCACAAACAATAAACACACAACAACACACAATAACACACACTCCCCCTCACCCCATTCAAATAAATATACAATCAAACAAACACACAAAAAAACAACACAACACACACCCCACAACCCACACACAACACACACCCACACAAAAACAACACATACACACACCCCCACCACCCCCCCACACACACCCACACAACCAAACACACACACACCCACACACAACCACACATACACCACCCACACATACACCCACCCCATCAAACCCACACCACCCACACACCCACACCCAAACACACACACACACCCCCACATACCCCACAAAACCCACAAAAACCAATCCCCCCCTCCCCCCCCCCCCCCCCCCCCCCCCCCCCCCCCACCCCCCCCCCCCCCCCCACCCCACCCCACAACCACACACACACCACAACAACACACACACACCCACACACACACACCAACCAACCAACCACACCCCCCCCCCAACCACACACCCAACAACCCCCACCAAACCCACCCCCTTTTAACACCAAACCCACACCACCACAAAACCCAACCAATAACCCCAAACTCCACTCAATATCAACGTCACAATCCAACACACTCTCTCACACAAAAATAAAACTCACCACAACACACACTGTCTAACATTGAATACACCAACACTAACACAACGTCCTCAATCCCACTAACACAATCTCACACTCTCCAACTCATTCTAACTCCACACAATCTATCTCACCCGCTCACTCACCACACATCAAACACAAAAACTCATACTCTTCTCTAAACAACTAACACTCAAACACAAATCTGAATAACACGCACCCTCAAACACTCCACGTCTCTCACACACCATATATCACTAGACACACTCACTCTATAACTACACACAAACTCTCTCACTGTATCTATAAATAAAAAAACCATATCTATGTCTGATATCAATCAATATCTATCTAAATCATCGATACAATCACAAACAATCTAAAAATAACCACCTATATACACAATACCCACACACACTATATAAATCTAGCAATATCTACACACAAACCAATCACTCATCCAATCTATGTAACTAAATTTCACTATCTACATGTAACACTATAAACAAAACAGTCTCTATTACTAAATATCAATCTAAATATACCTACTCTACTGAACACAACCTCTATAATTAAAACTAAAATATATAAAAATCTATACTCACTCTATATCTCACTCAATGTGTAAATCAAAAACACCTCAAACACTCACTCACACTCACTCACACTCTCACACACACACTCACACTGCCTCATCACACCAACACACACACACTCTACTCTCACAATAAACATCAAACACACACAAACTCACTCACACACTCACCCAAACACACTCACTCAAACCCACACAACCATACAACACACAACCCCAAATCACAAACTCCCACTCAGACACACTTACACTACAACTCAACACTCACACAAACACACACTCAACACACTCCACACACACACACAAACACCCACACACTCACACCACAGTATTATGAGATATATATTGCTATATAATTGCAGATATAGAGAGAGATATGATATAGAAAATATACACCCACAGACACAAACTCCATACACACAAATACACATACCACTTAGCCACACACACATGTACACACACACACACACACCACACACAACACTACACACACCACACACACACACACACACACACACACAGACCAGACCCACACACGACACACACACAACACACACACACACACACACCAAACCCACCCACTACCCCCCCCACACACACACACACACCCACACCCTGACACACACATAATCACACAAACACCTACATAAACACCCAGTACACACACACACACACACACACACACACACACACACACACACACACACACACACACCCCCCCCCGCCGCCCCCCCCCCCCCCCC
>NW_028234423.1:11628433-11630933 GCF_977035675.1 Penaeus japonicus | reverse complement strand
GTATGGGGCAAATGCTAAAGGTTTGGTGCCAAATTCCAGTGTATTTGATGATAGTCTGCCCTCTCATCTATTCGACATTATGATTCCTATTCCTAAATAAGGCTAGGGAGCCCAGAGGCACTTATGCAGACTATAAAGCAAAGTCTCCAGTCGGAGTTAGAGGGAGGCAACTTCTCACTTTTTGGGACTCACTTTTCCAGCATTTATAATTTCCCCAAACTACATTTGTATACCCGCGCGCGCGCGTGTGTATGTGCGTATTTGTGTGCGGTTGTACATGTACACACACACACACACACACACACACACACACACATACACTCACGCACACGCACACGCACACGCACACACACACTCTCACACACACACAAACACACACACACACGCCTCTCCCTTTTACCATGCGACAAGAATATCCGTTTTCGTGAGGATTCTTGGGCAGCCAAGGAGGCGGGCGGAGCAACGCCCCGGCCTGCGGCGCCCCACGCGTCATTACCGGAGCCCCATCGCGCGTCATCTGGACTCCCTGTGAGGCATGTCTCTAATGCCCATCTGCAAATGGGAGCTGTCCAGCTTGGCAATCACGAGCTACGTGTTCCAAGGGCAAGAATGAATGCCACCCACACTCTGCCTTATTTCCTTGTAGAACTAAGAACATTCATGGAAGCTGTGCAAACACAAACAAAAACAAACAAACACGTTTTATATGTGTGTGTACATACACACACACACACACACACACACACACACACACACACAAGACCACACACGAGCATATATATATATATATATATATATATATATATATGCGGAGTTCATATAGTATATATAGTAATCATATATATATTTGCACACACAGCACATATATATTACATTATATACATATACATACATACATACATATATATATATTAGAGTAATAGGGTGATAGTATAACTAGGTATATATAAAACTAGATAATTTAAATATATTATGCTTTATTACATATATATATAATATTATAATAGAATATTATATAATAAATATATATTATATATAATATATATTATATATATTAATGTATTTTATGTATGTATGTATAAATGTATATATATGTATAACATGTGTGTGTGAGGTAGGCGCAAATGTATTATATATGTTACTCTCTCTCATATATATAATAATCTAATATATATATATATAATATATATAATATATTGGTTATATATATATATGTATATATATATGTATATATGTATAAAAAAAAAAATATATATATATACTTATGTATGTATATGTATATATATATGTCTGTGTGTGTCTGTGTGTGTGTGTGTATGTGTGTTCCTTACAGAACAGGCTATATGCTCTAGGCGTTATACCCCTTGGTGCAAATGGGAGACTTTGATGCACACTTGATCGTGTCTATACCTTTGGCACTTAAAGCACTGAAGGGGCCTCGGGACATATGTCCTGACAGGTTGTTTGAAAACTGATGGGAGAGCCACAAACATTTCTAGGAGGGGGGGGGGGATAGGTCCAAGGAACCATCACTCTAGAAGGCTGGCCCTTCACGACCGGTTGATCAGGACTTACCTGGTTTGGGACAATTCTCTGGTCATGGGGAAGCTCTAATACCTTGGGTGGGAGATGACGACGTCAAGTCATACATGATAGGAGAGCCAAGAGGAACCCTCTTGACCTTCCTGCCACCGGGGGTCAGAGCCGACAGCTCACTTTCCTTCCATCTATGATCATTTTCCCTTAGGGACAATGATCATGCCTTTATCTCTGGCAACCAGGATTATCAACCGGAAATTCCTCAGAATATTCAATGCCCTCAACATGCGATAGGCAAACACTCGGGTAAGTACTAGATGAGCGCCTAGGAACCACCGGGTCATCCCTCCCCAGTGACACCACCACTGAGCCTTGCCCAACTTTTTCTCTATATTGCCAGGGGCTTTGTGGGGCTCCAGAGTAACTACCTTGGTTATGTTCGTGTTCAGGTTATTAGCAGAATCAGTCAGGATAAGCTTTTGAGGTAAATTTGCCATGAGAAGGCGCTCCAATTCATCCTCTCACGCAACCGTCCCCCCCTCCCTCCTTACACCCCTCGTTGACGCGCGCGCCTTACAACGTAACTCAGATTAGTGGAGTCCATCTCAATGGTAGACTAGTTGCCATAGGGGCGGAAGCAACAAGGGTCATAGCTATACTCAGAAACCACAGGGATTGACACTGAATATACACTGGTGGCACTCGCAAGACAATTGCGAGGCCTGCAAGATCCTAGCTTGGCTCAAGAGAACAGCCGACTGACCTGGCCGAACCGAGATCAGGCCACCCGTCTTGCTGGAATAGAGGACCAAAGAGGCATGTTGCTATCCGCAGGGCGTATTTATGCACGCCATTGTTTAGCCTCCAGGACTCCGGTCTCCCAGTGCACAGGGGCGCCACACACGGCAAACACGTTGGTAAGTGCGAACCCCTTGGAAGGAAACCGGGGGGGGGGGGGGCG
>NW_028234423.1:11568611-11570833 GCF_977035675.1 Penaeus japonicus | reverse complement strand
CATACTTCAGCTGCAGAAGTTTGGTGGTTAATACTCTGCAGGAATTGCTCCCAATGTTTACTGCGAATTTGAGCCTTTAATTCTCTGAATTCTTTATTAGCTCTGAGGAATCGTAAAATATTTTCTGATGTCATGTTATCCCTATAACAATTAGCAAGTTCCTGAACTCGTTTATGCTCCCTACTTAAGATGGGATCATTTATCCACTTTGGTGCGTGAGGGACTGGGGAAATTTTTTTCTTTGAGAGTTTTCTTGAGCAGACCCATGTATTGTAGTAGTCAGTGACAACTTTTATCAGGTCCTGAGAGTAATTTTCGACAGTGGTTACGACATAGGTGCTATACCAGTCATAAACACGTGCCTTGAAGTGATGCGCCAGTCCCGGTGGGATTGTAATTTTAGGTCTGGGTGCTTTGTGAGCTATGTTGTTGTCAACAGTATACTCTGTTAGGATTGCAAAGTGGTCACTGACTAACTCTCGAACCAGTGAAGTACAAACATTACCATGTACAAGATTTTTTCCAATTACATAATCTAACCTGCCACCACCCAAATGAGGCGTTTGATCTTTGTCATATACAGGCATCGGTCGTCTATTGACGAAATGTTTAAAATCCTCCCCATTGCTATTACTCTGGTGATCACCAAATTGTGTGTGTCTAGCATTGAAATCTCCCATACATAATGTTCCTTGATTATGGAAATTGGGTAGAGAACTAGTCAGAAACTTTGAGCTCCTGGCATACACATTATATAATGAGAAGAACCCAGAGGCAGTCTTAATTCTTAAATGATGAAACTGCACGTCGGTGTTCCCGGACTGTTTTACTAGTTCATGTGGCAGTGTTAGCTTTACATAAGTCAACAAACCCGTCATGGCTGTATTTACATATGAGCAATACCCTTTGAGTTTAGGCGCTATTTTCATGTTAGTAGCAGCTGCAAACGGTTCTTGTACGCAGATTACATCGACATTGTTTTTACGAATATAAAACTCTAAGTCATTAAGCCTAGGCTTAATACTACGCATATTCCATGATATGAATTTGATTGTGCGTTTATCCATAAATGAAGAGTTTTTTATTTGATAGTCTATACTTTATTCTGTAATATCCTCTGATGGTAACGCATTTTACTTTACAGAAAGCACACATACACATTGCTGTATAACCATACTTCTCCTCACATAGGACAGACCTTAATTTAAAAGTAAACTTAAATTACATTATTGTAAGAGTCATAACTATTACAATAATGATGAAAAAATGAAGATCTTTTTTAATAATTGTAACTCAAAATTAGTGAATACAAGTGTAGTTTTTATATCATTATTGTAATAATTAGGATAACAATAATAATGATTTTAGTTGTTATAATGATAAAAGAATATATTGTAGACAAAATAAAATTCGTTGTTACATCATTATTGTTATATTAATGATGATAGAAAATAAGGATGATTATTAATGATTATAAACAATTCAGTGAAATTGAACAAAAGTGATACGAAAATTGGGAAACCCCCTAAAACACACACACAAAAAAAAACATTGTAATAACAATGATTAATACGTACGATAACAATATCACAGACAATAATTATAAAAATGATAATGCATAATTAGTAAAATAAATTACTGCAACGATTGTAAGTATTATAATAATGATGATAAAAAATAAAAATAATTAGTAATAATTCTAACACATTCAATAATAAGAATAGTAATTATATCATTATTGTAATAATTGTAGTTATAACAATGATAATGATAAATAATGATAATCACCAATGATAATTTCAATAGAAGTGGAAACAATTGTGGATAAAAATGAGAAAACCCCGAAAAACACTTACACTTAAACGTTCTTATAGAAGAACTACACCAATGATTATTACGTATAAGAACAATAATAACAACGATAATAATTAAGATAATTATAAAAATGATTGGGGTAATTATTGCTGAAAACCTTTAATTATATTATAATTGTAATTCTTATTATATATGATAATAAATAGATGACGATAATTCCTAATAGTCATGAAAAAATCAATAGGAGTAAAAAAAAAAAAAAAAAAAAAAAAAAAAAAAAAAAAAAAAAAAAAAAAAAACTTGTAAAAAACATACACATTGCTGTTAGGGACAATGATAAGCCAGATTTTTAGAACATATATTTTTACCAGGCTCATATGCACTATGGCGAGCCTGCTTGTGACACC
>NW_028234423.1:11548611-11563611 GCF_977035675.1 Penaeus japonicus | reverse complement strand
TGGTAATAATAATAATAGTAGTAGTAATGATAATGATAATAATATTAAGAATGATAATAATGATAATAATAATAATCATAATCATAATGATAGTAATAATAATAATAATAATGATTATAATATCAATTATAGTAGTAATAATAATAATAATAATAATAATAATAATAATGAAAATAATGATGATAATAATAACGACAATGGTAAAAATTATGATATTAGTAGTGATAATGTGATGATAATAATGACAATGATAAAAATAATATTAATAATAGTAGTAGTAATAACAATGATAATTAAAATAATAATAATGATAATAATGATAATAGTAATAATGATAATAATAAAAATTATGATAATCATAATAATATTAATAATGATAATGAAAATAATAATGATAATAATGATAATGATAGTAATAGTAATGATAATAATAATAATAATGATAATAAAAAGAAGAAGAAGAAGAAAAATAATAATAAAGAAAATAATAACTAAGATAACAAAAATAATAACAATAATGACTATAATAACAACAATAATAATATTAATAATAATAATAATAATGATAATAATAATGATAATGATAACAATGATAATAGTAATAATAATAATAATAATAATAATATCATTATTGTTATTATTTTTGTTTTTATCAATAATATTATTATAACTATTTCCAAGTTAATGACGATAATAATAATAATAATAATAATGATAATGATAATAATAACAATAGTAATGATAAAACAACAACAAGAACAACAATTATGATAATAATAATAATAATAATAATAATAATGATAATAATAATGATAATATTAATAATAATAATAATGATAATGAAATAAAATATAATAACAGTAATAATAATAATGATAACAATAATAATAATGATAATAATAATAATGATAAGAATAATAGTAATAATAATGATAATGATAAAATAATAACAATAAAATAATTATGATAACGGTAATGATAATGATAATAATAATGATATCAATATTAACAGTAAAATAATAATAATAGTAATAATAATGATAATAAAAATAACAATGATAAAGACAATAGTAATAGTAATAATGATAATAATAGTGATGATAAAAATGATACTACTACTACTACTAATAATAATGATAATAATAATAATAATGATAATAATGATAATAATTATAATAATAACAATGCTGAAAAAAAAACTTTTTTCAGCATTCAGCAATATAACGATAATCAGTTAATTTAGTTATGATACTTTTCATTATCAGAATAATTGTAATTTGTGTCATTATTATCTTTGGTATTTTTATTATCGTATATAGTAGTTGTATTTTTTCCTATCCCCTTCCTTCACTCAATTCCTTTTTGCTCTAATATAACGATAATCAGCGCATTTAACTATAATCATTTTTATGGTTTATGGTTTTGATTTGTATTTTTATGATCGTTTTTAGTTGTATTTTTTTCTTTCCCCCTTTTCCCTCAATTGCTTTTTAATCATATATAACAATAATCTGCGCATTTAGCTATTATCCTTTTCATTATCAGAGTTTTTTCTAATTTGTATTTCAATGATCTTTGTTTTTGTTTATAATCGTATTTAGTAATTTTATTGATTAATTACCCTTTTTTTCTCTTAATTCCTTTTTGCTCTTATAAAACAATAATCGGTGCAATTAGCTATAGTGCTTTTCATTATCAGAATGGTATTGATTTGTATTTTTATGATCTTTGGTATTTATATGAGCGGATTTCGTAGTTCTATGTTGTGCTTTCTCCTTTTTTCTTTTAATTACTTTTGGCTCTAATATAACAATAATTAGTGCATTTAGCTATAAATGTTTTCATCATGGGATTTTTTTTTTTTTTTATAATCATTGGTATTTTTAGGATTGTATTTAGTAGTTGTATTTATTCTTTCCGTGTTTTTTTCCTCAACTCCTTTATGCTGTAATGTAACGATAGTTAGCGTAATCCTTTTCATTACAGGATGGTTCTCCTTTGTATTTTTATGATCTTTGGTAATTGTATGATCATTCTTACTAGCTTTTTCCCCTTTTTTCTCAATTCCTTTTTGTTCTAATATAATATATAGTTATAACGATTTTCATTATCAGAATGGTTTTCATTTGTATTTTTATAATCGCTCTTAGTAGTTGTATTTTCTCTTCTTTCCTTTTTTTCTCTTATTTTCTTTATGCTCTAATATAACGATAAAAAGCGCATTTTGCTATAACCTTATTCATAATCAGAATGTTTCTAATTTGTATTTTTATGATCTGTTTTTTTATGATCGTATTCAGTAAAAAAAAAAAAATCTTATCCCTATTTTCTCTTAATTCCTTTTCTCTCTTATAAAGCAATAATCAGTGCTCTTAGTTGTAATGCTCTTTATCATCAGAATGGTAAAAAGTAGTATTTGTTTTTTTTTTATCTTTGGTATTTTATCTTTAGTAGTTGTATTTTCTTTTTTTTCATTCCTCTTTTTCTCTCAATTCCTTTTTGCTTAGTTATAACGATAATCAGTATATTTAATTATAATATCATTCATTATCAGAATGATTCTAATTTGTTTTTTATGATCTTTGGTATTTTCATATCCTTATTTATTAGCTGTATTTTCTTTCTTTACCCTTTATCCTCAATTCCTTTTTACTATAATATATCGATAGTCAGTTCATTTACCTATAATAATTTTCATTATCAGAATAGTTTTAATTTGTATTTTTTTATATCCTCTTAATTCACTCAATTCCTTTTTGCTCTAATATAACTATAATCAACGCCTTTAACTATAATCAGAATGGTTTTGATTTGTATTTTTATGATCTTTATAATTTTTTATGATCGTTTTAGTAGTTGTATTATCTTTTCCATTCCCCCTCTTTTCTCAATTCTTATTTACTCCTATATAACAATAATCAGCGCATTTAGCTATAATTCTTTTCATTATCAGAATAGTTATAATTTGTAATTTTTTATCTTTGTTTTTATGATCGTATTTAGTAATTCTTTTTTCCCCCTTTTTTCTCTTAATTTCTTTTTGCTCTTATAAAACAATAATCAGTGCACTTTTCACTATAAGAATAGTATTAATTTGTATTTTTATGATCGTTGGTATTTTTATGATCGGATTTCGTACTTCTAGTTATTGCTTTGCCCTTTTATCTCCCTTTTTCTCCATTATAACGATAATCAAAACAGTTAGCTGTAATCCATTTTATTATCAGATTTATTTATGATGATTAGTATTTTTATTGTTGTATAGTCGTATTTATTTGTTTCATTTTTTCAAAAAGAAAGAAAAAATCACTACTGAATACAATCCTAAAAAATATCAAAGTTGATAAAAAATACAAATTAGAACTATTCTGATTACAGTTAAATACGCTGATTATCGTTATATTAGAGATACACGGAATTGAGAGAAAAAAAAGCATGTAATCAATACGATCCTAAAAATACCAAAGATGATATAAAAAAAATACAAATTAGAACTATTCTGATAATGGAAAGGATAACTTAAATGCACTGATTATCGTTATATTAGAGCAAAAAGGAATTAAGAGAAAAAAAGAGGGGTAAAAATGAAACAAATTTCCAAGACTATTTAAATACTAATTAGAAACATTCTGATAATGAAAAGGATTATAGCTAAATACGCTGATTATCGTTATGTTAAAGCAAAGAGGAATTGAGAGAAAAAAGGGAAAATAAAAAAATGCAAGTCATAAATATTATCCTAAAAATACTGAAGATGATATAAATACAAATATGAACTATTCTGATAATGAAAAGGATTACAGTCAAATGCGCTGATCGTTATATTAGAGCAAAAAGGAATTTAGAGAAAATAGATAAAAATAAATTTATAAATAAAACAACGATCCTAAAAATACCAAAGATGATTTAAATACTAATTAGAACCATTCTGATAATGAAAAGGATCATAGCTAAATATGCTGATTATTCCTATATTGAGCAAAGAAGCAACTGAAAGAAAAAAGGGGAAATGAAAAAATATATATATAAATGCAAGAAATAAATACGATCCTATAAATACCAAAATAAAACAACGGTCCTATAAATACCATATTGAAAAGGATTATAGCTAAATACGCTGGGTATCGTTATATTGGAATTGAGAGAAAAAAAAGGTAAATAAAAAAACGCATGCAATAATTACTATCCTAAAAATACCAAAGTTTATAAAAAATAGGATTACAGTTAAGTTCGGTGATTATTGTTATAAAAGAGAGCAAAAAGGAATTGAGTTAAAAAAAAAGGGGGGGGGGGGGGGAAAACAACGATCCTAAAAATACCAAATATATTTTAAATACTAATCAGAACCATTCTGACAATGAAAAGGATTATAGCTAAATACACAAATTATCGTTATATCAGGAATTGAGAGAAAAAAAACGGAAATAAAAAATAATACAAGTAATAAATACGATCCTAAAAATACCAAAAATCATAGGAAAGTACATATTGGAACTATTCTCATAATGAAAAGAATTACAGTTAAATTCGCTGATTACCGTTATATTAGAGAAAAAAGGGGGAAAACAAAAATAAAACAAAGATCTTAAAAACAACAGAGATGATCTAAATACTAATTAGAACCATTCTGATACTGAAAAGGATCATAGCTAAATACGCTGATTATCGTTATATAAGAGCAAAAAGGAATTGAGAGAAAAAGGGGGAAATAAAAAGATACAAGTAATAAATGCGATCCTATAAATACCAAAGATCATAAAAAAAATACAAATAAGAACCATTCTGACAATGAAAAGAATTGCAGTTAAATGCGCTGATTATCGTTATATTAGAACAAAAAAGAATTGATCCTTAAAATACCATAGATTATTTAAATACTAATTAGAACCATTCTGATAATGAAAGAGATTATAGCTAAATACGCTGATTATCGTCATATTAGAGCAAAAAGGAATTTTGAGAAAAAGTAGGGAGATAAAAAAAGAAAATGCAAGTAATAAATACGATCCTAAAAATACCAAAGATGATAAAAAAAATACAAATTAGAACTATTCTGATAATGGAAAGGATTATAGTTAAATGCGTTATATTAGAACAAAATCGTTATATTAGAACAAAAAGGAATTGAGACAAGAAAGGGGGAAAAATAACGGTCGTAAAAAAAATATATATATATATGATTTAAATACTAATTAGAACCAAAAGGAATTGAAAGAAAAAAAGGGAAAAAAATTAAATATAACTACTAAGTACGATCTTAAATATACTAAAGATGATAAAGATACATATTAGAACCCTTCTCATAATGAAAAGGAGTATAGTTTAATGCACTGATTATCAGTATATTAAAGCAAAAAGGAATTGAGAGAAAAGAGGGAAAAAAATAGATGCCTAAAATACCAAAGATGCTTCAAATACAAATTAGAACCATTCTGATAATGAAAAGGATTATAGCTAAATACGCTGATTATCGTTATATTACAGCAAAAAAATAATAATAAAAAAGGGGAAATAAAAAAAAATGCAACTAATAAGTACGATCCTAAAAATACCAAAGATGATATAAATACATAATAGAACCATTCTGATAATGAAAAAGAGTATAGTTTACTGCCTTGATTATCGTTATATTAGAGAAAAAAGGAATTGAGAGAAAAAAGGGGAAAGAAAGAAAGAAAAAAAGATGTTGAAAATACCAAAAATACTTAAAGTAAAAGTTAAAACCATTTTGATAATGAAAAAGATTATAGCTAAATACGCGAATTATCGTTATATTAGAGCAAAAAATAAATAAGAGAAAAAGAGGAAAAAAAATAAAAATGCTAAAAATACCAAATATGCTTAAAATACAAGTTAGAACTATTCTCATAATGAAATGGATTATAGCGAAATGCGCTGATTATCGCTATATTAGAGCAAAAAATAAATGAGAGAAAAAAGGGAAAATAAAAATAAAATGAAACTACTAAGTACGATCCTAAAAATACCAAAAATGATAAAAATACATTTTAGAACCATTCTGACAATAAAAAAAAATAATATAGTTTCATTCGCTGATTAAAGTTATGTTAGAACAAAAAGGAATTCAGAGAAAAAAAGAGAAAGAAAAAGAAAAAGAAAAAAAAAGAGATGCTTACAATACAAGTTCGAACCAATATGATACTGAAAAGGACTATAGCTAAATACGCTGAATATCGTTATATTAGATGAAAAAATTAATTAGAGAAAAAACGGGGGGAAAAGGGAACTAAAAATACCAAAGATGATAAAGATACAAATTAGAACCATTCTGATAATGAAAGAAAAAAAGTATGAAAAATTGCTGAAAATACGAAGGTTGCTAGAATTACAATGTAGAACCATTTTGATAATGAAAAGGATTATAGCTAAATACGCTTATTATCGTTATATTAGAGCAAAAAAAGAATTGAGAGAAAAAAGAGGAAAAAAATGTGTAATATATGCTGTACGATCCTGAAAATACCAAAAATGATTAAAATACATATTAGAGCCATTCTGATTATAAAAAGGAGTACAGTTAAATGCGCTGAGGAAATTAGAGGAAAAAGGGTAAAGAAAAAAAACGATACTGAAAATACCAAAGATTATCAAAATACATTAAAAAAAACAATTCTGATAATTAAAAGCTAAATACGCTGATTATCATTATATTACAGCAAAAAAAAAATAATAATAATAATAAAAGAAAACAAGAGAAATAAAATAAAATAAAAATTCCTAGTAATATATACGATCCTGAAAATACCAAAAATAACTAAAATACCTATTAGAGCTATTCTGATAAGGGAAAGGATTACAGTTGAATACGCTGATTATCGTTATATTAAAAGAAATTGGAATCGAGAGAAAAAAAGGAAAAATAAAAACGACCATGAAAATACGAAAGATCATTAAAATACATATTAGAACCATACTGATAATGGAGAGGATTAAAGCTAGATACGCTAATTATCGTTATATCAAAGATATAAAAAATGCTAGTAATATATACGATCCTGTAAATACCAAAAATTATTAAAATGCATATTTGAGCAATTCCGATAATGAAAAAGATTACATTTAAATGCAGTGATTATCGTTATATTAGAGGAAAAAGGAATTAAGAGAAAACAGGGTGAAAAAGCGATCCTGAAAATACCAAAGATTATTAAAATGCATATTAGAACCATTCTCATAATAAAAAGGATTATAGCTAATTACCCTAATTATCGTTATATTAGAGCAAAAACGAATTGAGAGAAAAAAGTAGAAATTTTATAAAATACATATAATATATACTATCCTGAAAATACCACAAAATTATTAAATTACATATTAGAGCCTATCTAATTATAAACAGGATTATTGCTAAATACGCTGATTATCATTATATTAGAGGAAAAAGGAATTGAGAGAAAGAATAAATGTAAATCATATATATATACGATCATGAAAATACAAAAAATGATTACAATACATATTAGTGCCATTCTGATAATGAAAAGGACTACAGTTAAATGCATTGATTATCGTTATATTAGAGGAAAAAAGAATTAAGAGAAAGGAGAAAAAAAGACTCTGAAAATACCAAAGATGATTAAAATACACATTAGATCCACTCTGATAATAAACAGGATTATAGCTAAATACGCTGATTATCATAATATTAGAGCAAAAAGGAATTTAGAGAAAAAAAGGGGGGGGAAATGCAAGTTATATATACGATCCTGAAAATACAAAAAAATGATTAAAATACATATATGAGAAATTCTGATAATGAAGAGGATTACAGTTAAATGCACTGATTATCCTTATATAAGAGGAAAAAGGAATTGAGAGAAAAAAACGATCATGTTAAAAAAAAATGATTAAAATACATTGTAGAGCCATTCTGATAATGAAAAGGATTATAACTAAATTCTCTGATTATCGTTATATTAGAGTAAAAGGGAATTGAGAAAAAAGGGAAATAGAAGAAAAATGCAAGTAATATATATGATCCTGATGATAACAAAAATGATTAAAATATATATTAGAACATTTCTGATAATGAAAAGGATTACAGTTAAATGCGCTGATTTTCGTTATATTAGAGGTAAAAGGAATTAAGAGAAAAAAGGGACAAAAGAAAAAACGATCCTGAAAATACCAAAAATGCTTATAATGCATATCAGCGCCATTATGATAAGGAAAAAGATTATAACTAAATACGCGGATTATCGTTATATTACAGCAAAAAGGAATTAAGAGAAAAAAGGGGAAATAAAAAAGAAATACAAGTAATGATTCCTGAAAACACCAAAAATGATTAAAATACATATTAGATCTATACCCTTCTCATAATGAAAAGGAGTATAGTTTAATGCACTGATTATCAGTATATTAAAGCAAAAAGGAATTGAGAGAAAAAAGGGAAAAAAAAAATAGATGCCTAAAATACCAAAGATGCTTCAAATACAAATTAGAACCATTCTGATAATGAAAAGGATTATAGCTAAATACGCTGATTATCGTTATATTACAGCAAAAAAATAATAATAAAAAAGGGGAAATTAAAAAAAATGCAACTAATAAGTACGATCCTAAAAATACCAAAGATGATATAAATACATAATAGAACCATTCTGATAATGAAAAAGAGTATAGTTTACTGCCTTGATTATCGTTATATTAGAGAAAAAAGGAATTGAGAGAAAAAAGGGGAAAGAAAGAAAGAAAAAAAGATGTTGAAAATACCAAAAATACTTAAAATAAAAGTTAAAACCATTTTGATAATGAAAAAGATTATAGCTAAATACGCGAATTATCGTTATATTAGAGCAAAAAATAAATAAGAGAAAAAGAGGAAAAAAAAATAAAAATGCTAAAAATACCAAATATGCTTAAAATACAAGTTAGAACTTTTCTCATAATGAAATGGATTATAGCGAAATGCGGTGATTATCGCTATATTAGAGCAAAAAATAAATGAGAGAAAAAAGGGAAAATAAAAATAAAATGAAACTACTAAGTACGATCCTAAAAATACCAAAAATGATAAAAATACATTTTAGAACCATTCTGACAATAAAAAAAATAATATAGTTTCATTCGCTGATTAAAGTTATGTTAGAGCAAAGAGGAATTCAGAGAAAAAAAGAGAAAGAAAAAGAAAAAAAAAGAGATGCTTACAATACAAGTTCGAACCAATATGATACTGAAAAGGACTATAGCTAAATACGCTGAATATCGTTATATTAGATGAAAAAATTAATTAGAGAAAAAACGGGGGGAAAAGGGAACTAAAAATACCAAAGATGATAAAGATACAAATTAGAACCATTCTGATAATGAAAGAAAAAAAGTATGAAAAATTGCTGAAAATACGAAGGTTGCTAGAATTACAATGTAGAACCATTTTGATAATGAAAATGATTATAGCTAAATACGCTTATTATCGTTATATTAGAGCAAAAAAAGAATTGAGAGAAAAAAAAAAGGAAAAAAATGTAAGTAATATATGCTGTACGATCCTGAAAATACCAAAAATGATCAAAATACATATTAGAGCCATTCTGATTATAAAAAGGAGTACAGTTAAATGCGCTGAGGAAATTAGAGGAAAAAGGGAAAAGAAAAGAAAAAAAAGATACTGAAAATACCAAAGATTATCAAAATACATTAAAAAAACAATTCTGATAATTAAAAGCTAAATACGCTGATTATCATTATATTACAGCAAAAAAAAAAAAAAGGAAAACAAGAGAAATGAAATAAAATAAAAATTCCTAGTAATATATACGATCCTGAAAATACCAAAAATAACTAAAATACACATTAGAGCTATTCTGATAAGGGAAAGGATTACAGTTGAATACGCTGATTATCGTTATATTAAAAGAAATTGGAATCGAGAGAAAAAAAGGAAAAATTAAAACGATCCTGAAAATACGAAAGATCATTAAAATACAAATTAGAACCATACTGATAATGGAGAGGATTAAAGCTATATACGCTAATTATCGTTATATCAAAGATATAAAAAATGCTAGTAATATATACGATCCTGTAAATACCAAAAATTATTAAAATGCATATTTGAGCAATTCCGATAATGAAAAAGATTACATTTAAATGCAGTGATTATCGTTATATTAGAGGAAAAGGGAATTAAGAGAAAACAGGGTGAAAAAGCGATCCTGAAAATACCAAAGATTATTAAAATACATATTAGAACCATTCTCATAATAAAAAGGATTATAGCTAAATACCCTAATTATCGTTATATTAGAGCAAAAAGGAATTGAAAGAAAAAAGTAGAAATTTTATAAAATACATATAATATATACTATCCTGAAAATACCACAAAATTATTAAATTACATATTATAAACAGGATTATTGCTAAATACGCTGATTATCATTATATTAGAGGAAAAAGGAATTGAGAGAAAAAATAAATGTAAATCATATATATATACGATCATGAAAATACAAAAAATTATTACAATTCATATTAGTGCCATTCTGATAATGAAAAGGATTATAGTTAAATGCATTGATTATCGTTATATTAGAGGAAAAAAGAATTAAGAGAAAGGAGAAAAAAAGCCCCTGAAAATACCAAAGATGATTAAAATACATATTAGATCCACTCTGATAATAAACAGGATTATAGCTAAATACGCTGATTATCATAATATTAGAGCAAAAAGGAATTTAGAGAAAAAAAGGGGGGGGGGGGAAATGCAAGTAATATACACGATCCTGAAAATACAAAGAAATGATTAAAATACATATATGAGCAATTTTGATAATGAAGAGCATTACAGATAAATGCACTGATTATATAAGAGGAAAAAGGAATTGAGAGAAAAAAAGGATAAAAAAACGATCATGTTAAAAAAAATGATTAAAATACATTTTAGAGCCATTCTGATAATGAAAAGGATTATAACTAAATTCTCTGATTATCGTTATATTAGAGTAAAAGGGAATTGAGAAAAAAGGGAAATAGAAGAAAAATGCAAGTAATATATATGATCCTGATGATAATAAAAATGATTAAAATATACATTAGAACATTTCTGATAATGAAAAGGATTACAGTTAAATGCGCTGATTTTCGTTATATTAGAGGTAAAAGAAATTAAGAGAAAAAAGGGACAAAAGAAAAAACGATCCTGAAAATACCAAAAATGCTTATAAATCATATCAGCGCCATTATGATAAGGAAAAAGATTATAGCTAAATACGCGGATTATCGCTATATTAGAGCAAAAAGGAATTAAGAGAAAAAAAGGGGAAATAAAAAAGAAATACAAGTAATGATTCCTGAAAATACCAAAAAGGATTAAAATACATATTAGATCTATACTGATAATGAAAGGGATTACAGTTAAATGCGCTGAATAATCGTTATATTAGAGGAAAAACGAATTCAGAGAAAAAAAAGGAGAAAAAAAACGATCCTGAAAATACCAAAAATGATTAAATTACATATTTGAGCCATTCCGATAATGAAAAGGATTACAGTTAAATGCGCTGATTATCGTTAAATTAGAGGATAAAGAATTGAGAGGAAAAAGGAAAAAAAAAATCCTGAAAATACCAAAAAATATTAAAATACATATTATAGCTATTCTGATTATCGTTATATCATAGCAAAAAGGAATTGAGAGAAAAAAGGGGAAATAATATAGACGATCCCGAAAATACCAAAAATGATCAAAATACATATTACACCCATTCTCATAATGAAAAAGTTTACAATTAAATGCGCTGATTGTCGTTATATTAGAGGAAAAAGGAATTAACAGAGAGGAAAAAAAGAATCCTAAAAATACCAAAAATTATTCAAAAGCCATTAGAGCCATTCTGATAATGAAAAGAATTATAGCTAAATACGCTGATTATCGTTAAATTAGGGCAAAAAGGAATTGAGAGATAAAAGGGGGAAATAAAAAGAATGCAAATAATATATACGATCTTGAAAATACCAAAAATGATTAAAATACATATTAGAGCCATTCTGATAATGATAAAGATTACAGTTAAACGAGCTGATTATCGTCATATTAGAGAAAAAAAAGAATTGAGAGAAAAAAAAAACGATCCTGATTCTGATTATGAAAAAGGATTATAGCTAAATACGCAGATTATCGTTATATAAGAGTAAAAAGGAATTGAAAGAAAAAGGGAGAAAAAAATGAAATGATATATACGATAATGAAAATACCAAAAATAATTAAAGTACATACTAGAGGCATTCTGATAATTTAAAGGATTATAGCTAAATACGCTGATTATCTTTATATTAGACCTAAACAGGAATTAAAAGATGATTAAAATACATATTAGAACCATATTGGTACTGAAATATGTTATATGTGGTAATTATCGTTATATTACAGGAAAAAGGAAATAAGAGAAAAAAGGGAAAAAAACGATCCTGATAATACCAAAAAATATTAAAATACATATTAAAGCCATACTGATAGTGAAAATTATTATAGCTAAATACACTGATTATCGTTATATCAGAGCAAAAAGGAATTTAGAAGAAAAGGGAAATAAAAAATAAATGTAATATATACGATCCTGAAAATACCATAAATGATTAAAATACATATTAGAGCTATTCTGATAATGAAAAGGATTATAGCTAAATACGCTGATTAAAAAGAATTGAGAGAAAAAAGGGAGGAAAATAAATGCAAGTAATATAACCGATCCTGAAAAAAAACAAAAATGATTTAAATACATATTAAAGCCTTTCTGATAAAGAAAAGAATTACAGTTAAATGCGCATGTTATCGTTATATTAGAGGAAAAGAGTATTGAGAGAAAAAGGGAAAAAAACGATCCTGTAAATACCAAAAATGATAAAAATACATATTATAGCCATTCTGAAAATTTAAAGGAATATAGCTAAATACGCTGATTATCGTTATATCACAGCAAAAAGGAGTTGAAAGAAAAAGGGAAATAAAAACATAATGCAATTAATATATACGATCCTGAAAATACCAAAAATGATAAAAAATACATATTAGAGCCATTCTGATATTAAAAAGGATTACAGTTAAATGTGCTGATTTTCTTTATATTAAAGGAAAAAAAGGAATTGAGAGAAAAAAGTAGGAAAAAAACGATCCTGAAAATAGAAAAAAAAAGAAAATACATATTCGAGCCATTCAGATAATAAAAAGAATTGCAGTTAAATGACCTGATTTTTGTTATATTAGAGGAAGGAGGAATTGAGAGAAAAAAAAAAGAAAATAAACGGTCCTGAAAATACGAAAAATGATTAAGATACATATTAGAGCCATTCTGATAATGAAAAGGATTATAACTAAATACTCTGATTATTAGAGTAAAAGGGAATTTAGAGAAAAAAGAGGAAATTAAAAAGGATCCAGAACATACCAAAAATAATTAAAATACATATTAGAGCCTTTCTGAAAATGAAAAGGATTACAGTTAAAGGCGCAGATTTTTTTATATTAAAGGAAAAAGGAATTGAGAGAAAAAAGGGGAAATAAAAAAAGGAAAGTAATATATACGATCCAGAAAATAACAGAAATGATTAAAATACATATTAGAGCCATCCTGATAAGTAAAAGGATTACAGTTAAATGCGCTGATTTTCTGTATATCATAAGAAAAAGGAATTCAGAGAAAAAAATATATAAAAAAAGGTCCTAAAGATACCAAAAATGATTGAAATGCATATTAGAGCCATTCTGATAATGAAAAGTAGGTAAATATAAATAAATACGCTTATTATCGTTATATCAGAGGAAAAAGGAACTGAGAGAAAAATAAAATCCAAGTAATATATACGATCCTTAAATTACAAAAAATTATTAAAATACATATTTGAACCATTCTGATAATGAAAATGATTATAGTTAAATGCGCTGATTTTCGTTATATTAGAGGAAAAAGAAATTGAGAGAAGAAAATAAAAATTTAAAAAAACGATCCTGAAATTACCAAAAATTATCAAGATTCATATCAGAGCCATTCTGATAATGAAAAGGATTACAGTTAAATGCGTTAATTTTCGTTATATTAGAGGAAAAAGGAATAAAGCAAAATAATGGGAAAAAAACGATCCTGAAAATACCAAAAAATTATTAAAATACATATCAGAGACAATCTGATAATGAAAAAGGACTATAGCTAATTATACATATTAGAGCCATTCTGATAATAAAAGGAATACAGTTAAAGGCGCTGATTTTCGTTATATTAGAGGAAAAAAAGGAATTGAGAGAAAAAAAGGCAAAGAAACGATCCTGAAAACAATAAAAATTATTAAAATACATATTAGAGCCATTCTGATAATGAAAAAAGAATGTATGTAATATACACGATCCTGAAAATACCAAAAATAATTGAATTATATATATTAGAGCCATTGTGATAATGAAAAGGATTACAGTTAAATGCGCTGATTTTACAGGAAAAAGGAATTGAGAGAAAAAAAAAGAAAAAAAAATCGATCCTGAAAATACCACAAAAGGATTAAAATACATATTACAGCCATTCTCATAACGAAACGGATTATAGCTGAAAGCGATGATTATCGTAATATTAGAGCAAAAAGGAATTGATAGAAAAAAGGGGAAAAAATGAAAGTAATATATACGATCCGGGAAATAACAGAAATCCTTAAAATACATATTAGAGCCATTCTGATAATAAAAAGGATTACAGTTAAATGCGCTGATTTTTTTATATTAGAGGAAAAAGGAATTCAGAGAAAAATAGGAAAAAAAAACGTTCCTGAAAATACCAAAAATGATTGTAATACATATCAGAGCCATTCTGATAATGAAAAGGATTAAAGGTAAATACGCTTATATAATATCGTTATATCAGAGCAAAAATGAATTGAGAGAAAATAGTGGATATAAAAAAATGCAAGTAATATATGCGATTCTGAAAATACCAAAAAGGAATAAAATTCATTCTGATGATGAAAAGAATTGCAATTATATGAGCTGATTTTCGT
>NW_028234423.1:11523611-11543611 GCF_977035675.1 Penaeus japonicus | reverse complement strand
CTAATCTGTTTACTCACTTACACATTCGTTCAGTTACTCGTTCGTACATTCACACATCTCATACACCCACCACGCCCAATCGGTTCGCAAGCTACCAAACCACTTTCATACACTCTTATTATACACACATACATCCACGCCCACACTCCTGTCTTTCCCCCACATTTTCTTGCACACGATTCTTATACACCCACACACATACACATAACGTTCCCAGACATAAATATTCTATGCATATACTCATCATCAAACATCTCCATATTATACTCATCTGGCATTAAGCCATTACACTGTCATTCCCTACATCTGCACACTACATTTAGCGGTAGGCAGGACGTTCTATTTGGTATTCAACGATACGACCCATATTCGCTACAGGTATCGGGCGTCCCGCCACACTACTAAAAGGATTATAGCTAAATACGGTGATTATCGTTCTATCAGAGCAAAAACGAATTAAGAGGAAGAAATAGAAAAAAAATGCAAGTAATATATACGATCCTCAAAATAGCCATTCTGATAGAGGAAAAAAGGAATTGAGAAAAAAAACGATCCTGAAAATACCAAAAATTATTAAAATACATATTAGAGACATTTTCATAATGAAAATGATTGCAGCTAAATACGCTGATTATCGTTATACCAGAACAAATAGGAATTGAGAGAAAAAAGGTAATATATACGATCCTGAAAATACCAAAAATGATTAAAATACATATTAGAGCCATTCTGATAATTAAAAAGATTACAGTTAATGCGCTGATTTTCGTTATATTAGAGGAAAAAGGAATTGAGAGAAAAAAGGGGAAAAAACGATCCTTAAAACACAAAAAAATAAATTATTAAAATACATATTAGAGCCATTCTGATAATTACCTATAATCCTTTTCGGATTATAGCTAAATACGCTGATTGTCGTTATATCAGAGCAAAAACGAAATAATTAGAGCCATTCTGATAATGAAAAGGATTATAGGTAAATGCCCTGATTTTCCTAAATCATCCTGAAGATACAAAAGATTATTAAAATACATATTAGAGCTATTCTAATAATGAGACGGATTATAACTCAATACGCTGATTATCGTTATATCAGAGCAAAAAGGAATTAAGAGAAAAAAAGGGAACTAAAAAAAAAAATGCAAGTAATATATGCGATCGTGAAAATACCAAAAATGATTAAAATAAATATTAGAGCCATTTTGATGATGAAAAGGATTATAACTTAATACGCTGATTACCGTTATATCAGAGCAAAAAAGAATTGGGAGAAAAATGGAGAAAAAAAAATCCAAGTAATATCTACGATCTGGAAAATACCAAAAATTATGAAATTACATATTAGAGCCATTCTGATCATGAAAAAGGATTACAGTTAAATGCGCTGATTTTCGTTATATTAGAGGAAAAAGGAATTGAGAGAAAAAAGGAGAAAAAAAGTTTCTGAAAATACAAAATTATGAAAATACGTATTAGAGCCATCCTGATAATGAAAATGATTATAGCTAAATACACTGATTATCGTTATAAAAGAGCAAAAAGGAATTGACAGAAAAAAAGGGGAAATAAAAGTAATATATACGATCCTGAAAATACAAAAAATGATTAAAATACATATTAGAGCCATTCTGATAATTAAAAAAATACAGTTAAATGCGCTGATTTTCGTTATATTAGAGGAAAAAAGAATTGAGAGAAAAAAAGAGAAAAAAAAGATCCTATAAATACCAAAAATGATTGAAATACATATTAGAGCCATTCTGATAATTAGCTATTATCCCTTTCAGATTATAGCTAAATACGCTGATTATCATTATATCGGAGCAAAAAGGAATTAAGAGAAAAAAGGGGGAAAAAATGCAAGTAATATATACGACTGAAAATACCAAAAAAAATAAAATACATATTACAGCCCTTCAGATAATGAAAAGGATTATTACTTAATACACTGATTATAGTTATATCAGAGCAAAAAGGAATTGAGAGAAAAATGGGAAAATAAAAAAAATGCAAGTAATATATACGATCCGGAAAATACCAAAAATGATTAAAATGCATATTAGAGCCATTCCGATAATGAAAAGGGTTACAGTTAAATGCGCTGATTTCCGTTATATTAGAGGAAAAAGTAATTTAGAGAAAAAAGAGAAAACAACGATCTTGAAAATACCAAA
The DNA here is from genome assembly GCF_977035675.1 of Penaeus japonicus. Taxonomy (NCBI): domain Eukaryota; kingdom Metazoa; phylum Arthropoda; class Malacostraca; order Decapoda; family Penaeidae; genus Penaeus; species Penaeus japonicus. Next base: position 11,541,437 of record NW_028234423.1, on the reverse strand, counting down.
AATTATTAAAATACGTATTAGAGCCATCCTGATAATGAAAACGATTATAGCTAAATACGCTGATTATCGTTATAAATGAGCAAACAGGGATTAACAAGAAAAAAGGGGAAAAAATATATATACATATGTATTTGTATATAATATATATACATTATATATATAGATAGATAGATAGATAGATAGATAGATAGATAGATAGATAGATAGATAGATAGATAGATAGATAGATAGATAGATAGATATAGATATATATAATCTGCACTAAGGAAGCGGAAATAAAATAAATGTGAATAGAAACAGCAAAACATAAAATAATTTATTCAACGCACACACAAAAAATGAATGAATAAAAAAAGAAAAAAAGAAAGAAAAAAAAATGCATATATGTATATATATATATATATATATATGTTAGTGTGTGTGTGAGTGTGAGTGTGTGTGTGTGTACAAACACACACATGTATTCCATGGAGCAACTGAATTCGGCAATGCTGGAGAGATGGGGTTTTGGGCGGACAGACAAGGCATCACCATCCTTGGCGAAGTGTGGGGCGTTGCTGGCGTCCATGGTGAGGGTGGTGAGGGGGCGCCGGGGCTCGGAAACAACAATGTTGTTGCCGATGCGAGGGCGCTCTTAGGGGCGTTGTTGAAGGGTCCCATTGTGTTGGCGATGCCGGGGAAGAAGCGTTGGTATTAGTTTACCATACCAACGAATTCCTGGAGTTGCTTGAAGGAGGTTGGCATCGGAGACAAGGGGACGGGTGCCGGCGGCGGAGAACTTGTGACCGGAGAATTCCACAATGGAGGTGCTGAAAAGACATTTGTCTTAATGCAGTAGTAGTCCGTTGTCCCGTAGGAGTCGCAGTACATTCCGGATGTGGTCAAGGTGTTCAGTGGCGTTACTGGAGATGAAGATGTCGTCTATGTAGCAGTAGGGGAGATCGCCGAAGAGGCCGTCCATTAGCCACTGAAAGATGGTCCTGAGTTATAGAGGCTAAAGGTGGAGTAGGAGAAGGTGTATTTCCCGAAAGGCGTGATGGTTGCTGCCTTCTGGGTGCACGGGGACTTGGAAGTAACCTTTCTGGAGGTCAAGCTTGGAGAAAATCTTTGCCTCATAGAGGTTTGACGGTTTGAAGGTAGTGGTCAGGTTCATTGATGGGGATCAGGCGTCGGTAGTCACCACATGGTCACGTTCCGTCCAGCTTCTTGACGAGGTACAAAGGCGATGCCCAAAGGCCCAAGGGTTTCTGGGAAAGGCACATGTGCTTCACTTCAGAAAAGGCTTGCTTGGATGTTTGATTTTTTTCAGGTGATAGGCTTGGAGTGTACCAGGTATCCCATGATATTTCTGTGGTGGAATACGCTGTGTTTGACGGCCTTGCCAGGTTGTTGAAGGAGTGTAGGTAGGAAACTCTTAATAGAGACAACCAAAGCGATCGGGGGGAGTGATTATTGTGACTTAGATGAGGAGAGCCGTGTGGGGTTAACTGGAAAATGGTCACGTCAAGGAGCTTGCGGTTAGCGACTTCGACGACGAGACAATGGTGACTAAGGAAGTCTGCTCCTATAAGGGGTACCTTGACGTTAGCGATGATAAAGTCCCACGAAAAGCTTGAATGAGTATGGTGTGAGTACCGTGGGAAGGAATCTCGCTTCCGTTGGCAGCAATCAGCTTGATGTTGGAATTTGCGGCGGGATACAGGATCTGTGATGTAAAATCCCGGTTATGGGATGCAGAAAGTGTGAACGTCTGTAGGAGCGTTGGTCGTGACGGGCAGCCGCTAAGATAGCGCAATGGATAGTGTGCCGACCTCATATTCCCGTGGTCGGCAGAACGAGCCCCGACCAGGCTCGTGAGTTTCCACTATCGCTTGGCGGTCACCGCCATGCCTGGTCAGCACGGTGGGTAGGGACCAAGCTCGGATCGAGTCAACACTTGTTGGCACATTCTCACACGTGTCAGCACAAGCTGACACAGGCGGGCTCGCCTCCATGCACATAGGCCCGGCGAAACATCTGCTTCGCAAATCCAACATATCCTTATCCTTATCGTGACGGGCGGCGGCCCTTTCACGCGTTTTTTGGGCTGTGTTGTCGCCCAGTGTGGTTGCTGTGGCATGCTGAGGAGTCGCAGAGCACAAGCGCTGACTGTCAGTGATGATAATGTATGTGATAAATCACTTAATGATAACGACTTATGCGAGAATATTTGGAACAATTACAGGCGTTATCTGCAGCGTCTTTATCTGCAATTACTGCCAATCACTCGCAATCATTCGCTGTCGTATTCCCATCTTTTTCGAGAGAGAGAGATAGCTCCCTCCGCACGCGTGTCAACCTATACAGTAAGACCGCCAACACGCATGCGAGAACCACCATCGATGACGAAAATGCTAAATGTCACAAATATCACAGCAATATTTATGTAAAAATGAAGTAAGATTATGGTAATTAGCATATCTTATATTTCAAACAAATACCATCATAAGTAGCTTTGATGAATGGGTAATAAATAGTTGTTTGAATCCTTAGACTAGGATTACATTTATTCTTGAAATCGTTAGGAACTGAATTTACCTAGTTTTGGATATGGAAAATATATACACGAGACCAAAAAGTGTACTGGATGTATTTTTGTAGTTAATTGTAGCTGAACAACGGATATTAAAGTATATGGTCACAATCAGAGGAATACGTTCGAATTTTATTTCATTTTGATTAAATGATTAAAAGTTTACCATTTCCCTTCTCTTTCATGCATTGTCATGCAACCATGCCAAGATGAATCAAAACGGTAACTCATGTAAAACAATAAAAGAGCTGAATTTAGTTCAGTTACAGAGATGACCTTTATTTTTAGCATGTAATGTGCGTCGTGTAATGTCCATTTCCAACACTACTTCTGTAATGCACGTATAATATTATCCAGATTTAATCGCCATTAAAGTGAAAAGTCTACCCTGATGTGAGGATAACTTTTGTCGTTTATTACAGTGGAAATATTATGAAAATATAAAGTATAGCACACCTAGGTAAATGAACAAAAATATTAAAAGCCTAGAATATTTTTTTATCTAATTGATGTGTCATGGAATATTTGCACAAATAAAGTCTATTTACTGACTGCTAATCTTCACATTTGCTATTTGAAAAAGTAAGAACTTTTTTCATGCTTACAGAATCATGATGTTAACATATTCAACTTCACTTCACATGAATGAATTAAAACAAAAGTATTATCAGGCATTGAATGAAATCATATTTACTATTTGACATAAACTATCCTAGGCCTGAGTGTCCTATGAACTGAAATGTGTTTTTAGTAGAGGAAGAAACAAATAATCGCAAAGATGACCATTTCCAAGATGCGCCGCAGTGGCACGGGGTCGGCCGACGGTGTCTCTGCTCCACCCCGAAGTGGTAATAGGTGACGCTGCAGATAGCGCATTATAATTCTGCAATGATAATAATAATGTTATTAAAGGTAATGATAAAAATGATAATGATAATAATAATAAGAAGAATGATAAAAAATCATAAGGCAATCAATGATGATGATAATATAAATGATAATACAAACAATAATAACATTGATAAAAATGTTACTACTAACAATTATAACAATAATCGAATTGATAATAATAATGATAATGATGATAATAATGATGACGATAATGAATAAATATGAACAAAGACCAAAAACCATGCTAATAGTAATAACGATAATTGCGAATATGATAATACTAATGACAACAATGATAATTATGATAATGGTGAAAAAAACAATAACAAGGGAAGTAATGATAATGACAATAACAATGATGACGGTGATAATGACGATAGTATTGTCATCAGTAATGACCAAATGAATGATGATAATAATAATAATGAATATAATAATGATAACAATAACAATTATGATAATAATAGTGATAATATCATGATAACAAAGATACTACTACTAGTAATAATGACAATAATAATAATGATAGCAAGAATAATACTAATATAATTAATAATGATGATAATGATAATGATGAAATTGATCATAGTAATGATTATTAGCTATGATAATTATGATATTAGGAATAGTTACGATAATAATATAAATGATGATAAGGACAACACTGAATATAATTGATGACGATAATGAGAATACCAATAATAATTAAATTGATGATAAAACATATAAAAATAATGACAGTACTGACGTTAAAAATGAAACATTCGATAATGGTAATAATGATAATGATAATAATAACAAAAATGACGATAATGATAACAATAATGATGATGGTAATAATAATGATTACAGTAAAATTATTAATGATCAAGATTATGATAATAATTTTGATGATACTAATGATCCATGATAACAATAATAATGTTGATAATTATAATGATGATAATGATAACACTAAGTTTATTAAGGATAATGATGATAATAATAACAGAAATATTGTAATGATTCTAATTTTCATAATAATGATAATGATGATAATAATCCTATTGATGAAAATAATAATACTAATGATAATAATGATATTTATAAATAAACAATAATGATAAAAACGAAAATAATGATATTAATAACAGTTATTAATATTTTCAAACAATTCCTTGTGTTTGTATTGAATAAATTTCGTCTGCTTGCTGGCACAGCTTGTAACCACAGGCTATCAACATATATCTATCTATCTGTCTGTCTGTTTGTCTGTCTGTCTGATTTCGAGTCTATATATGAATAAATAACAGACTGCCATAAGTTGATTACAAAAAGGACGTCGTCTATAGTCATTGATGTGACTGTATTGTGTACTGATTATGGCAACAATTCGTAACATAGGTTCTACGGAATGAACATCTTGTCTTCTTCTGGATTCAATCCCATTCACGTGAGGTTGCCGGTGCGGATTTTCGCCCTCCATAGTGCATCTTCCCCCTTTAATGCCTTTGCGTTCAGATCTTCCTTCACACAGTCTTTCTATCTCCTCTTTGGTTTTCCCCTCCTTCTCTGCCCAATCACCTCCTCCCTCACTCTATTCCCTACGTAGCTCTCCTCTCCCCGCACAACGTGCCCCAACCACTTCAGCCTGGCCTCTCGCAACTCTCCCACTGCTACTCTTTCTCTCGACATTTCCTTCTTAATCCTATCCTTCTACGTCCTGTCCTTCAACAAGAACGGAAGAAAAAAAATGCCCAGGAAATCATGACAGAAAAAGCCGAAGACAAAGAAAAGGAAATAAATCCAATAAAAGAAGTAGCTCAACTCAAAACGCCTGGAAACCATTAATAAGCCATGACATTAAAAAAACAAAACAAAAAAAAAAACATATATATATAACAGACAGTGCAGCTGGCACTCCCAGTCAATCTTTCTAAACAAATTCTCCATACCCACATCCAGAACCTAATAAACCCGACAGTCGATTTCAGACAACATGCAAAAAATACCCTTGCCCGAAACAACCTCCCACTGCTCGACCTGGGAGAATGACTCATGGAGATTCTAAAAGCAATCCCTCCAAATACAAACCTCAGCACGTCGACAACCATGGCTGTAGACAATCAGATAAAGCTTATACATTACAAACAATACAATCAGTCAGACGAGTAACTGTAAGATCACCGACAAACGTCTTCCAGTCACCTGAACAAGAGGCAACAGCACATCTCCCACCACAACCACCTCGACACCTTGCCAAACAAACCAACAAACAAAAGTAGCAGAACTGATGGTACAAACGCCGCTTCAGGCTACACAAACCGCTGTCAGGCCGAAACAACCCACACGCAAACAACAAACCACACAAACACATCTTAGGGACCGCAGTAAATCCAACTCACGCAAACGGTAGATTAAAAGAAAAAAAGAAAATCACAGGGCCCTGCCCAGAACACCAAGCAGCTTGCAGCAACAAGCACAGCAATAACAACAGCCCTGTAAGGCTGCTGGACGGCATAGTACCTGATGCGTCCTACTGAGCATTCGACTGTATGCCCAAGAACCTCGCAAATACGACTGGCAGAGAAATCGCCAAAGGTAACGTCAAATGTATTTATTCCGACTCATCCAATGCAGACATGGTCACAGCCAACACTTTACACAAAAACCTCCTTGCTGGTGAGATGGACATCTACATACACTTAATAAGGTACAAACATATAAACGAGCTGAGCAATGGATACCTTCCTGCAGAACAACAGAAATCATGAATTTGTTCCCTCTGATAACTAACCGCCTCACAATAGTACGACAGTGGACGTTCGACCGCCGCAATAAGCTCTGTAACATGTATAGCATATACGACCCACACATATTACTGTTCAACAGCCACGACCTCGACAACGCAAGCAAAATAAAGATACACACATATACAACATACCAAACAGATCACACAGGTGAACGAAGCGCCATTCAATCTAACTTCAAACACAAAATACACAACAACTTCACATCAGAGCTCGTGGAAATTAACACACCACGTGGTTCCATCCTCATAGCAACAACATACCTACCGCCACGACGACCTTATATACCTGACCAGGACATTCCAGCTCCTCAGACACAGAAAACCTACATATATATACTCGGAGACTGGAATGCACAACACCACACATTCGGCCACAACTACACAAACGCCTCCTCGACGGCACACTACAATACGCTACACTTCCCAACACGCATAAACAACTGGTCAGCAACCACACCAGACATCGTCCTCACAAACAAACATGCGCACCTAAACATTCACCAAACACTAGACGACATCACATCGAGCGACCACCTCCCCATCGTTGCCACAATATCAACAAACGCAATAATATACTATTATGTATTTCCTCTACTCTGTGTGTGTGTGTGGGGGGGTGCGGTTGTGTAAATGAAAGTTGGAAGAATGCAATAACGCATTTTAATATCGAAATACATATATACGTCTCTGACCGTGACTCGAACTCGGGACCTCATTATGAGAATCCCGGCTCCTAATCCCCAAACTATTTATTAAGAGGATTGATTCTATGGAAATTGCCTATATACTCTTAACTAAAGTATTTGTGAAGGTAGCATTTCTGTTGCTACACCAATATGTGGAAGCTGTGGTTTCTAGATAGATTTACTACTCTTCACACAGACTAAGGTTGGCGTAAACAAGTTATTACGTCAATATCAATACATTATTTCATGACATATAATACTATATACAAGTACAAATGAGGCACAGTATGTACACAATAGATAAGCACTGCAACCTACAATCGATACTAGAGATACATGAGATGTAGAGCTTGGCCTAGCGTCGATTGGTCCTTTAGTGGACCACAGTACATCTCACAGCGGTCCCTACTTCGATTTCTAGATACCCGCCGGTGTGCACTGTCGTCTTCTCGCAGTGTGGCTAGAGTGTCGACCTGTGAGTCAGGAAGAAGATGAAGGCCATAAGAATTCGCATAGTAACCCCCTCCTCCGTACTCTTCCTCAAAGAAAACCCCTTGCGCAGCATTACAGAAGGGGTAACTGATTTATCTTTTTTTTCTTTCCTGTTTTTATTTTATGATGAGATTTGGTATTTGATTCATATCTGCGAGTCTGTATATTAGGTTGTTTCTTGATTTTTTTAATTATCTTTTAAAAGACCAGGCAGGTTTTTATTGTTTTCAAACTCTTTTTTATGATTATCGGGAATTGATCGTTTTTACTTGTATATCCCCGTCCCTTCTCAATTCTGATATTCCATTATTTTACACTATTTTGGTTCTAAATATGTTCAATATCACCTTTAGTTCCATTTGACCCTACGAGTTGCGGTTTCGCTTCAGTTCATATTCTTTTCGAAAATCCAAGTGTGGCGGGAGCGGAGAAGAAAAAAGAAAGAGGAGAGAGAGGCAGATCGCAGATGTAAACTCGCTTTCTCTCTTTTCCTCCGGTCTCTCATCCCGCATTTTATTATCATTATTCCTTTATTATTCTACTGTACTGTAATTTCCTGTTGTTGTTGTTGTTTTTGTCCAAGCTATTTTAGCTGTGTTTGTTTTATCAGTATATTGAATAGAAGTTTTGTGATAAAGTTCAGATCTTTGTTGTGCTTAATTTGCATTATTTTACTTTCCTATTGGAGAGATAATGATTGTGATAAAAAGGTCATAGACCCTGAAGGATACGAATGACCCGGTCGACCAGCCTTTTATGTGGGTGAGACTCCCACACACACACTTCTCCAAATAAACCGCTAAGGCTCACGCATACCCATAACACTCAAATACGCACTTACACTTTTTTTTTCTCTCTTTTCCACACTTCTTTCATACATATGTATCCTTCCACACGCCACACTCGTTCCCGTACGTACTAAACGGGTGGTGGCGGCAAATTTTGAACTCTATGAGTGGCTGGCACTTAAAGCATTTTATGGTGGAGGCAAGGTAATACAGAACGACCCAGTTAGAAGGATTTTATGAAAGGGTACGCTAATACCCGTTAGAACAGACCCCCGACTTCGCGACAACCCGAAATCTTCTATCGGTAGAGGTTCGCGCGAGACGCCAGGTATGATGTTTTGTCCAACCCCTTACTGAGGTCACATATTTCAAGAGGTCTGATGACTAATTACATTATTATCAATTGAATGTTTGCCCAGATTTATTGATAATATTAGCTACCTGACCGTAACTCGAACTCCCACCTGTTAGCTATTACACCTTAAGTATCATAAAAATGGGAATTAGAACCATTATGATACCGAAAAGGATTAAACCTAAATACGGTCTAAATACGGTGATCGTCAAAAAGGATTTGAAAGAAAAAGGGGAAAGGAAAAAAAATACAATTACTACATATGATCACATAAATACCAAAGATTTAAAAAATGATAATTAAAACGATTCTGATAATGAAAAGGATTAACGCTATATTAGATGAAACAGGAATTGAGAAAAAAGGGAAAAGTAAAACTATTAAATATGTTAACAAAAAATACACAATTTGATCATGAAAATAATTACAGCTATATACGCTGATTATTGTTATATAAGAGCAAAAAGGAATTGAGAGAAAAAAGGGGGAAAAAACTACTAAGATGATAGAAATACAAATTGATATTGAAAACGCTGATTATCATTATATTAGAACAAACATGAATTGAGAGAAAAACAAATGAGAAATAAATAAGTACATATACAATCATAAAAATACCAAATATCATAAAAATACAAATCCAAACTATTTTGATGATGAAAATAAGTATAGCTAAATGCACCTGATTATCGTTATATTATAACAAAGAGAAGTTGAACGAGAAAAGGAAAAAGTACAACTACTAAATACGATCACACAAATACCAAAGACCATAAATATAAAAAATAAAAATATTCTAATAATGAAAAGGATTATACCTAAATGCACTGATTATCAGAGGAAAAAGAAATTAAGAGATAAATGGGGAAAGCAAAGAAAAACAACTAGTAAACACGATCATTATGATATCAAAGACCATAAAAATACAAATAAAAAACATTTTCATAATTAAAATGTTTATATCTAAATACGCTGATTGTAGTTATATTACAGCAAAGATACAATCATAAAAATATCTGAGTTTATAAAATACAGATTAAAACCATTCTGATAATGAAAAACATGGTTAGATACGCTCATTATCGTTATATAAGAACAAAAGAGAAAAGAGGAAAAAAATACACCTATTAAATAAGATAATTATAAATAAGATAAACAATGAAAACGTTTATAGCTTAAGACGCTGATTACCGTTATATTAAAGAAAAAAGAGAGAAAAATACGATCATAAAGATAGTGAAGATCATAAAATTGCAAGTTAAAACTATCCTGATTATGAAAGGGATTAAATCTATATACGCTGATTATCGTGATATTAGAGCAGAAAAGAATTGAGAGAAAAATGGAAAAAAAAAACACAATAAGAACGATCATAAAAATACCAATTAAAATTATTCTGATAATGAAAAAGATTATTAATGATACGCTGATTATCGTCATATAGGAGTAAAAGGGAATTAAGAGAAAAAAGGGTAAAAATAAAACTAATAAATACGATCATAAAAATACCAAAGATCATTAAAATACAAATTAAAACAATTCTGATAATGAAAAGGATTATAAATGAATGCGCTGATTGCCGTTATATTAGAGGAAAAAGGAATTCAGAGAAAAAAAAGGGAAAGAAAAAGTAATAGGACTAGTTAGAAGGTTAATAAAAATAGATGGGTTTATTATTGTTATATTAGAACAAAAAAGAATTGAGAGAAAAAAGGGAAAATTGCAACTAGTAAATACGATCATAAAGATACAAAGATCATAAAAATACAAATAAAGATAATTCTGATAATGAAAAGGATTATAGCTAAATACGTTGGATATCGTTATATTAGAGAACAAAAAAAGGAATTGAGAGAAAAAACATACAACTACCAAGAACCTACATAAAAAAGATAATAAAAAATGCAAATTTAAATCATTCTCATTATATAAATGATTAAAGCCAAATACGCTCATTATCGTTATATTAGATCAAAAAGAAATTAAGATAAGAAAGGAAAGAACAAGTATTTTAGAGAAAAAGGAATTCAGGGAATAAATAGGAAGCAAAAGAATATAAAATTACTAAAAATGATCATATTATTACCAAAGACCATAAAAAACAAATAAAAACAATTTTGATTATGAAAAGATTATGGCTAAATGCGATGGTTATCCTTATATTAAAGCAAAACGAAATTTAGTGAAAGAAAATTACAACCACTAAGAACGTTCATGAAAAAAATAAAAAGATCATAAAAATGGAAATTTAAATCATTCCGATAATGAAAAGGAAAGATTAATCAGGATTTTAGTTAAATAGAATTGAAAGAAATAAAAAAGAAAACATACAACTACTAAATGCGATCAATATAGTACGAAAGTTTATGAAAATACAAATTAAAACCATTCTGATAATAAAAAGGATTATAACTAAATGCTCTGATTATCATTATATTACACAAAATGGAATTCAGTGAAAAAAAGGGGAAAGAAAAAATATACAACCATTAGGAACAATCACAAAAATATCAAATATCATAAATATACAAACTAACACTGCTAAATGCAATCATAGAAATGCCAAAAGCATAGTAACACAGGTTAAAAGATTCTGATAATAAAAAGATTTCTAGCTAAAGTCGCTCACTATCTTTATATTAGATCAAAAAGTCATTGAGAGAAAAGAAAAAGGGGCGAAAAATATAACTACTAGGCACGATCATTAAAATACCAAAGATCCATAAAATATAAATTTAAACCATTATGATAATGAAAAGGATTATACTAAAATACGCTGGTTATCATTATATTAGATCAAAAATAAATTAAGAGAAAAAAGGGAAAGGAAAAAAATACAACTACTAAAATCGATAATAATAAAAAAATAGAATTATTCTGATAATGAAAAGGATTTTGATATACGCTAATTATCGTTATATTAGAACCAAAAATAATTCAGATTTAAAAGAGGAAATAAAACTACTAAATACAATCAAATTAAAATGATAATGAAAAGGATTTGAAAATGCATCCAGAGAAAAAATGGGAAATAAATAAATATATAACCACTGAAAAAATATCATAATAATACAAATTTGAACCATGCTGATTATCGTTATATTAGAAAAAAAAAGGATTTTAAAGAAAAAAAAGAGAAAGAAAAATATATAACTATCAAATAAGATCATGAAAATACTGAAGACAAAGATATCAATAAAAACCACTCTGATAAAAGAAAAGGATTATATCTAAATACAACTACTAGGAATGATCATAAAATTACCAGATGAAGAGAAAAACATATATAAATGAAAACCATGCTGCTACTGAAAAAGATTATCGTTAAATTCGAGAAAAAACGAATTCAGAGAAAAAAAAGAGAGAGAGAAAAGATATAGAACTACTAGGAACAGTCCTTAAAATAACAAAGATCATATAAATGATTATTAAAACCATTCTGATAGTGAGAAGGATTATAGCTAAATATGCTGATTATCGAGGAAAAAGGAAGTGAGAGCTAAAATAGGAAAGGATAAAATACGACTACTAAAAATACAAATTCATGAAAAGACTAGAAATATAAATTGAAATCATGCTGTTGATTATAGCTGAATTATCTTTTATGAGAGCTAAAAGCAATTGAGGATAAAAAGGAAAAAGAAAAAAATAAATAAATACGATTATAAAAAATAAAGATCAAAATTGTACAAATTAGAACCATTCTGATAATGAAAAGGATGATTGATAAATACGCTGATCATCTTTATTTTAGAGGAATGCGGTATTCAGAGAAAAAAAGGTGAAAAAATATAACTACTATTTACGATCATGAAAATAAAAAAAAGTTCACAAAAGTATCAGATAAAACCATTCTGATGATAGGATTATAGCTAAAAGATCATAGCGAAGTGCGCTGATTATCGTAATATTAGAACAAATTGGAATTGAAAAAGGGGGGGGATACAACTGCTAAGACCGATCATAAAAATACCAAAGATCATATAAATGAATATAATAACTATTCTGATCATGAAAATAATTATAGCTTTATTCGCTGGTTATCGTTATATATGAGCAGAAAGGAAAAGAGAAAGAAAGAAAATACAACTACTAAATACGATAAAAAGAAAACGAAGATCATAGATACTGATATTAGAACCACTTTGACTTTGAAACTGATTATTGCTAAATGCACTGATTATCGTTATATTAGAGCAGAAAGGAATTGAGAAAAAATGGGAAGCAAAAAAAAATATAACTACTTGATACGATCATAGAAATACCAAAGATCACAAAAAAAAAAAGATAAAAAATAAAACCATTCTGATAATGAATATGTCAAATATAAATATGCTAAATATGTTGATTAATGTTATCATATAGCAAAAGGGAAATGAGATAAAAATGGGGAAAAAATGCGCTGATTATCGTTGTTAGAACATAAAGGAATTGAGGAAAAAGGGGGAAACATATATAAACTAAGAATTTTTATAAAAATACAGATCATAAAAATACGGATTATAGCTAAACTGATAATGAAAAGTATTATAGCTAAATGCGCTGATTATTGAGAGGAAAAAAGAGAAATGTAAAAAATACATCTACTAAATACGATCATAAAAAAACAAAAAAAAAAACATAAGAACATAAAAATACAAAATAAAACCATTCTGATAATGAAAAGGATTATAGCTAAATCAGCTGATTATCGTTTTTTAAAGGAAAAGGTAATTGCGATAAAAAGGAAAATAAAAAATAATAGAATCACTAAATACGATCATAGAAATACTTATAAAAATAATTCTCATAATAAAAAGGATAATAGCTAAATACGTTTATCATCGTTAGCTTAGATCAAAAAAGAATTGTGAGAAAAAAGGAAAAGGAAAAAATACTAATACTTAGAACGATTCTAAAAATTGATAAGATCATATAAATATAAATAACAGCCAACTGGTAATCAAAAGTCTTATAGCTAGAGACGCTGATCATTGTGATATTCTCATAATTAAAAGAATTGAAGCTAATGATGCTGATTATCGTTATATTAGAGCAAAAAGGATTTGAGAGAAAAGGGGGAAAGAGAGAGAAAAAAAATTAAGAACAATCAGATATGAAATATGAAATATGAAAGCTCGTAAAATTATAAATTAGAATCATTCTAATAATGAAAAGGATTTTAACGAAATCCGCTGATTATCGTTATATCAGACCAAAAAGAATTTGAAAGAAAAAAGAGGAGAAAGATATTACTAAACACAATCATAAGAATATATCAAAGATCATTAAAATACAATTGAAAACCACTCTGATAATAAAATTGACTATAGCTAAATACGCTGATCATGGTTTTGATAGAGGAAAATGGAATTGAGAGAAAATACGGTGGAAAATATACTATTAAGAACGATCCCAAGAAATACCAAAAACAATAAAAATTAAAACTATTCTGATAATGAAAATGTTTATAGCTAAATTAACTGATTGTCGCTATATTAGAGAGAAAAGGAATGGAGAAAAAAAAGAAAAAAAATCTACTAGCATAATAGCTATATACGTCGATTATCGTTATATTAGAGAAAAAGGAAAATGAAAAAAGGGAAAGAAAAAATATGACTAAATACGTTCATAAGAATAATCATACAAAATACAAATTAAAACCATTCTGATTATGAAAAGGATAATAGCTAAACTATATTAGAGAAAAAAGGACTTCATCCTAAAAATACCAAAGATCATAAAAATACAAATTAGAATCATTCTATTAACGAAATGCATTATAGCTAAATGTGTTGATTATCGTTTCATTAGAGGAAAAAGAAATTAAGAGAAAAAAAGGGGAAAGAAAAAAAAATAGTGAATACGAATCAATCTGTTAATGAAAACGTTTATAGATAAATACGTTATCTTATTGAGAGAAAAAAAGGGGAATGAAAAAGTACAACTACTAAATACCATCATAAGAATACCAAAAATAATAAAGATACCAATAAAAACTATTCAGATAACGAAAAGTATTATAGCTAATAAAGTTTATTACAGTAATATTAGAAAAAAGAGAAAAAAAAAGAAAGAAAATACAAAAGATCATAAAAATTCAATTTGAATTCATTCTGATAATAAAAAGGAGTAGCTAAATACCCTTATATTACAGCAAAAAGTTGAAAATGATGACAATAATAATTATTACTATCATTATTATCAATATCAATATCAAATCATTATCATTATCATTATCATTATCATTATCATTACTATTATCATCGTTATTATTATCATCATTATCATTATTACTATTATCATTGTTAATGTTATAATTACTATTATTATTATTATTATTATTATTATTACTATTATTATTATCATTATTATTATTATTATTATTATTATTATTACTATTATTATTATTACTGTTATTATCATTATAATTATCATCATTATTATTATCATTATTGTTATTGATTTTATTATCATCATAGATATTGTTATTACTATTATTTTTTTATCGCTGTTCTTTTATCATGTTCTTTCCTATTTTCCTCTCATTTTCGTTTTGCTCTAACGATAATCTATTATTTACCTTTTGTCCTTTTCATTATGAGAATGTTTTTTTTTTTTTTTTTTTTTCTTGGGTATTTTTGATATCGTATTTAGTAGTTGTATTTTATCTTTCCTTTTTTTCTCTCATTTCCTTTTAGCTCTAATATAATGATAATCAACACATTTAGCTATAATCCTTTTCATTATCAGAATGATTCTAATTTGTATTTTTATCATCTTTGGTATTTTTAGGATCATTGTTTTTCTTTCCCCTTTTTTCTCTCAATTCCTTTTTGCTCTAATATAACAATAATAACCCGTTTAACTCTAGTTCTTTTCATTATCTATATTTATCAATTTTACGATATTTATGTTTTCTTTCCCCTTCTATCTCTCAATTCCCTTTTATTCTAATGTAACGATAATCAGTGCATTTCGCTATAATACTTTGAATTATCAAAATGGTTCTAATTTGGATTTTTATCATCTTTGGCATTTTTAGGATCGTATTTATTAGTTGTACTATTTTGTTTCTTTCCCCTTTTTCTCTCTGTTCATTTTTACTCTAATATAACGATATACCAGCGCATTAACGGGATGTTTTGATTAGTATTTTCATCATCTTTTATATCTTTAGGATCGTTGTTTTTTTTTTTTGCTTTTTGTTTTTTCTTTCCCCTTTTTTCTCTTAATTCCCTCTTACTCTAATATAACGATAATCAGCGCATTTAACTTTTTCTCTCAATTCCTTTTTGCTCTAATATAGCAATAATCAGCGTATTCAACTAATTTCCTTTTCATTATGAAAGTGGTTCTAATTTGTATCTTATTATCTTTGGTATTTTTAGGTTCGTATTTAGAAGTTATATATTTTTTCCTCTCTCCTTTATTGTCTCAATTCCTTTTCGCTCTAATATCACGATAATTACCGTATTTAACTATAATCATTTTGATTATGGGAATGGTTTCAATTTGTGTTTTTGTCATCTTTGGTATTTTTAGGATCCTTTTTTTTTCTTTTCCCTTATTTCTCAATTATTTTTGCTCTAATATAATGATAATCGGCACACTTAATTATAGTTCTTTTCATTATCAGAATAGTTCTATTTTTTATTTTTTTATCGTCTTTGGTATTTCTTGGATTATATTTAGTGGTTGCATTTTTTTTTTCTCTCTCTCAATTCCTTTTTGTTCTAATATAACGATACTCAGCGCACTTAACTGTTTTCCTGTTCATTATCAGAATGGTTCTATTTTTTAATTTCATAATCTTTGGTATTTTTAGGACCATATTTTGTAGTTGTATTTTTTCTACCCTTTTTTCTCTGAATTCCGTTTTTTCTAATATAACCATAATCAGCACATTTAGCTAAAATCATTTTTATTATCAGAATGGTTCTAATTTGGATTTTTATCATCTTTGGGATTGATATGATCGTTGCATGTTTTTTATTTTTAACTTTCCCTATTTTCTCACAATCCCCTTTTGCTCTAATATAATCAACGCATTGAGAGAAATGAATTGAGAGAAAAAAGGGAAAAGAAGAAACTACAGCTACTAAATACGATCATGAAATACCAAAGAGTATAAAAAATACCAATTATAACTATTCTGATGATGTAAAGGATTATAGTTAAATGCTCTGATTATCATTATATTATAGCCAAAAGGAATTGAAGGAAAAAAAAGGGTAAAGAAAAAATATAAAAAAACGATCCTTTAGATACCAAAGATGATTGAAATAGAAATGACAAGAATTCTGATAATGAAAAGGATTATTATCGTAATATTAGAATGAAAAGGAATTAACAGAAAAAAGTTGAAAGAAAAAAAAGACAACTACTAAATACGATCCTAAAAATACCAAAGATGATAATAATACAAATTAGAACCATTCTGATAAAAATACAAAAGTTGTAGTTGAATGTGCTTGTTTATCATTAAATTAGAGCAAAAATGAATTGAGAGAAAAAAGGGAAAGAAAAAAATACAATTACTAAATACGATCCTAAAATACTAAAGATGATAAAAATACAAATTAGAATCATTCTGATAATGAAAAGGACTATAGTTAACTGCGCTTATTATCGTTCTATTAGAGCAAAAAGGAATTGAAAGAAAAAAGGGAAAAGAAGAAAAAAAATGAAAATACTAAATACGATCCTGAAAATACCAAAGATGAAAATACAAATTAGAACCATTTTGATAATGAAAAGGACTATAGTTAAATGTGTTGATCATCGTTATCTTAGAGCAAAAAGGAATTTAGAGAAAAAAGGGAAAGAAAAAAAATGCAACTACTAAATACGATCCTAAAAATACCAAAGGTGATAAAAATACAAATTAGAACCATTCTGACAATGAAAAGGATTACAGTTAAATGATCTGATTATCGTAATGTAGTATTTGCTTTAACTTTTATGGTCCTTTGACTCTGCGGACATATATTTCATCTTTTATTACTCTTTATTAATTATTTATTACTATTCATTATTTTATTATCTGTCGTTAACTATTCTAATGTCACATTTCATTACTATTCATTGTCATGTCACTTTCATTTATATTTATTACTTTAACAAATTTTAATTTTTATCGTCCGGGTCAAATAATTGGTAGCGTTTGGCCCTATTCAACATGCTGATATTGTTTTGTATTTTTTTTCTTTTTTTTTTTTTACAAAATAAAACAGAATAGAATACTTGACTCAAAATAAAAGTTGATACAA
>NW_028234423.1:11493611-11506111 GCF_977035675.1 Penaeus japonicus | reverse complement strand
AATGAATCTGCCAGACTTGTTTGCAACCTTTTTCCTGCAATATCTTTCTTTCTTTACTATTTTCATAAACTAAAACTTTTCTTAGAATATGCCTATCTGTAAATATAGGATTTTGATATTAGCCCATCTTGGAAGGATTAAGAAAAAATCCATTTTAACCAAAATGTTTTTTAAGTCAGGAATTTTACCAGAACAATTAATTATTAATTTTAGTAGTAACAGTGATGGTAACACTACTTGTTTTTACAGGTTGGGCAGAAGCATGAAGGGACTCTTGGGATTATAATGTCTGTGTTAAGCCGAGCTTCAACACATGTCTGGTTTGAACGCACAGATGCAAAAGACAGATCTTTTGTAATAAAGAGGTCAGTGATTTTATGTGTCTGGAGCTTTCTTTTTTCTTTATTGCTATTTTTATCATAGTAACAGGTGTAGGTTTAAGTGCCTTGTACTGTGTTGCTGTTTATATGTAATGTGTTTTTTCCTTTTGTATAAGTTATAGGGGCAAGATATTTTACTGGTCCTGGCATCAGAACTTTTAGTCTGCATAATATTTTTTCTTATTCCTATTCATTTCTTTTTTCTTCTTTTCTTTTCTATCATCATCATGTCTTCCTTGTCCCTCCTTTTTGCAGACTTCAAGAACATGCTCATGATCCCAATCTGCCCCCCATTCTCATCTTCCCAGAGGGTGTATGTGTTAACAACACCTCAGTTATGCAGTTTAAGAAAGGAGCCTTTGAGGTTAGTGTACTGTTTAAAATTATTAAATGGTATAATAATTTTGAAAAATTAAATCATAAAGAATGTTATTCCATAGATTTTGACATTTATTCAGCATACATGCACATGGAACCATTCACTTCAAAAGTTTCATTTTTATACTCCTATTTTCAGGCTAACTCTGTAATCTATCCCATTGCCATCCGCTTTGATGCACGGTTTGGGGACGCCTTCTGGTGGCAAGACAAGTTTTTCCACTTCATACTGTATATGTTGACATCTTGGGCAATAGTCTGCAATGTGTGGTACCTTCCTCCCATGGTGAGGATTCCAGGCGAGTCTACAATTGCTTTTGCTGACAGGTAAGCCACATCCACTTTATTACCCTTTTCTGGTGTTGAGTTTCTATAAGTTACTTATGACTTCACAGTAAAATGTGCTCTATTTTCTTTAGCAGAGAAATAAAATAATAAGGACAGCACTCTTTTTGTACAAAAAAAAAATCATTGATTTCCTAGGCTCACTTGAATGAGGGAGTATTTTCAGTAGTGCACAACACAGTTGATTTCTTTATGCATTACAGCAAAAGGTATGAATGAGACTAAATATATTTGCAGTGCAAGTGATGTATTTGATATGTTTCAAATTACATCATCAGAAATACATGATGATACATCCTCTTGTGCTGTTAAGTAATTCAGTCTCATTTATACCTTTTTCTGCATTTGATGTACATTTTTCTTAATTTTCTTAGGGTAAAAGCCAAAATTGCCCATCAAGGTGGAATGATAGACCTTACTTGGGATGGCTTCCTGAAGACAAAACCAGTAAAGGAGGAGTGGAAGAAGAGACAACAAGAGGAATTTGCAAAGCATCTCAAGGCCCAAGATGGTACATATATCAGTGAATGTGATAAAGAAAAGGAAGAATAGTAAAGTCCTTTCCATGGCCATTGACTACAGGATCCTGCCTTCTTAGAAACTAGATTCTCAGGATTTTTTTGAGTCCATTTACTGAAACACATGACTCCTTTAAGATGTGTGACTTAACAAAGAAGTTAGTGTTTTAAAAGAGGACAACTGCACACGGGCTTCCAGAAGTAGGACAATTCTGATGTTCCTGTGAAAAGTTATTCTGATTTTAAATTACAGACACCATTAGTGCCTCCCAGACTATAATCATATCTTTGGGATACAAGAATGGACTGACATAATTGGATTTTACCTTTAATATTTCATAGGATTCATTTTCATATCTATTTTGGATGATTATTACTTTGTTCTATTTATTTTTTTCATTATTCTCATACTGCTATTGATATGTTACCTGTATTGGAAGTGATTTAAAAAAGAATAAATCTGTGATTATGTGAATTTACATATATAGGCTGTGTTTAGGTAGGTTTAAAGGTCAGTGTTCTAATAAGAGTAGATTAGGATATCTAGTGTGAGTCAAAATGTAGTCTTCCTACATTCACGAAGTTCCTTAGCAGTTTCTGTAGGCAAGGGCAATTTTCATTCATGTCTATATGTCTTCATTTTTTGTAGGCTTAACCAAATGACTGCAGCATTTGGTGTAATCATGTTTTCTAGGGAGAAAAGAGACAGAACATTGTGCTTACATGATTTAATGAAAATACAGTGTTAATATTTTATTGGTTCAGAAATGTTTTAACAGTCAAGAATAGGCTAGTCTACTATTCTGTCTTCAAAGTTTATCTATATAAGAGCCATTTTTTCTAAGGCTTTAAGATTTTAGTAGCTTTACTTATTTCATTTTCAAAAATATTCTGACTTGAATTATTTTATTTCAGCATTGAAAATCCTTAAAGAAAGCTGACAAAAATAGAGTATACATAATGCTCTCATATTTTCAGAACAGACACAATTAGATTTTTCTCCTAATTCCACAACCTCATTTAGATTTGGAACTTAGGTATTTAAAGGAAAGTGAGAGCACAGAACTGCACAAAGTGTATTTCATATTATCTCCATTATTTCTATCAGAATGATTAGCTTTATATATCATGGGAAAGGTGAGGTTTGCACAAATCCTAATTACTTTTTACAGTCTTTGTTAGCAAAGGCACCAGTGATATTTTCTTGCCCAGACATCCGAAGTGTCAGTGCAACTTTGAAATGATCCATGAGGCATTGATGAGGACATGTGAATCCCCTCTTTCATGCTAAAGCTTCTCTTTAACAAATTTGAATAATATATTCCACTATTTCATATTTTCTGTTTCACATACATTCTCTGTATTCCTGTTGCTATAAATTTCTTAGTCAGTTTCAGTCTAGTCCTTTTCTTGATGGGTTAGTGGGTAATATGTCCCTGTAAGTATCCTCCCTTGTTCACTGCTGCTCCTGTTTAGATACTGGTTACTTCTATACACTGTCTCAGTAAATTCTCAGCTGTTTTACAATACTTATAAAACTTTTTTGCCACTAAATTGGCCTATCTATTCACCTGTTTGCTTTGTCAATTCAAAATTTTAAATAACACAGCCTAGTAAGTGTAACAAAGGCCAACCATCACAACTGCTATTAGGTAACTCATTGTGAGACTTGTACTCACTCGGCCATTTTACCTTAAACAGCTTAGCCACATTGCCCAAGCAACAACTTTCTCGTCTCTGTGGCATATAAAATTCACAATTTTAAACTTGAGTGTCATACACATATGATTCTCTTACTGGAACCTATAAGAATTTTCAATCTGAAAATTTCATCTTGCTGTTGCTATAGGTGCTACAGGCTGGGCTATACAACTATCAAGGCCCCATAGAGCACCATTTATTTGTTACTAATACTACCCTGTGACATCTCTAGTAGAATTATGTGAACAATTGGTTTATATTTTTTTATTTATTTTTATTGTATATATAAAAAACTTAACTTCAGATGCATAAGTGTGCATAATTTAAAGTAGATGTAAATGATACGAACACACACACACGCACACACACACATGCACATGCTCACACATACAAACATGCACATGTGCGGACACACACACACACACACACACACACACACACACACACACACACACACACACACACACACACACACACACACACACACACACACACACACACACACACACACACATACACATACACAAACATTCACTCTCTCTCTCTCTCTCTCTCTCTCTCTCTCTCTCTCTCTCTCTCTCTCTCTCTCTCTCTCTCTCTCTCTCTCTCTCTCTCTCTCTCTCTCTCTCTCTCTCTCTCTCTCTCTCTCTCTCTCTCTCTCTCTCTCTCTCACTATATGTGCCCTTTAAGACAAACACACAAATCTATTTTTAGTTCTTAAAATGGTAGTTCTCCCCTTTCTTTACTCCTTTGCCACCTGAGAAATAGTGGACTTTATTATTTGTTTTTAAGTTTTAGATTTGATTCCATTTTGCTACGGGATAACCATTTTTTGAGGTAATGAGTTGAGTTTGATATTTGAATCCAAACTAGACAGGAAGATACTTTTGTGTAGAAATTACTTATATCATTAATTTTGTCTGCAACCATAGTCAGTCATATTTCAAGGGAATTTACAGCTGAAACACATGTTTGTTCAGTCCTCATTAACTTAAAAGAACTAGAAAAATATTTTTGCATTACATTTAACTTTTGACAAAAATCCAGAAAAATATTTATAGCTTTTAGAAGAAAAGATCCACAATATTCACAATTTAGAATTTACCTTAGTAACTTTAGTAACCTGTTTCTCATAGTATTTCTGCTAGAAACTTATGGTAGTCAGACTGCATTAGACATTTTTGAGATTTTGCTTTTAGTAAGTGTTATTAGTTACAGTTTCAGCCATGATAGCATAAAATTATACATGCCAAGCATTATACATTGTATAGATGACTAAGTTAGGGGTAAATCCACTGGTTAATGAAAAGTAATTGTAGTTATTAATCTTGATATTAGTATGAAGAGTTTGCTTTTCAGTTTTTGAAGGAACATGAAGTAAACTAGTTTCAACTAAATAAAGAGAGTGAGCTTTGATCAGGGAAGATTATGATTTATACACAGTATATGTGTTTTTGGCCATATAGTGCTCTACATAGCACTTTCATTCATCTTTTAAAGTCATTAGCACCAATTCCTGCAAGTCAATCATTTTATTTCTCCCTCTCCCTCTCTTTCCCTCTTCCTCAATTTAAAACTCAGAATCTACAGCTTAGATCTTGTTTTTCATTTATTCATGCTTTAAGAAGTAAAGTATGAGAATTTATCTATTTAGATAATGTTTTGAGTCGCATTTGTTTTTAGGAAATGCAGTGTCATAAAAGTAATTAGCCCCAATTTTTTTCTCCCACTTGCAAATCCTTTCTGCCTCCTTCTCCCTCTCCTTCTCCCCTCCCCCCTCCCTCTTCCTCTCCCCTCTCCTTCTCCCTCTCCCTCTCCCTCTCCCTCTCCCTTTCCTCTTACTTAATTTAAAACTAAGAATCTACAATTTAGATCTTATTTTTCATTTATGTATGCTTTAAGAAGTAGAATATAAGTATTTATCTATCTAGATAGTGTTTTGAATAGCATTTGCTTCTAGGAAATGCAGTGTCAAGTATGTTGATGTTATCATTGTTAATGATATTTAGGGATTTTTAAGAAAAAAAGTTTATTTTTCAATTTGAACACAGGATTGTTTCACCCCAAACCACCAGAACCCTTTGGAAGGTTATTTTTATCTAGATGGACATGGGATGAGTCTGTGACAAGAGATGTTTTGTTTCAAGTTGGATGCTTTTGAAGGTAGATTATGTATTATGTAATATGCTTTCTCTAATACACAATCACCTACACACATGGACAAGCACACACGCACACATATATACATACATACATATACACACACACATATATACACACATACAAGCACACATACACACACACATACATACATACATACATACATTTTCTCTCTCTCTCTCTCTCTCTCTCTCTCTCTCTCTCTCTCTCTCTCTCTCTCTCTCTCTCTCTCTCTCTCTCTCTCTCTCTCACCTCCTCTCCTCTCTCTCTCTCTCTCTCTCCTCTCTCCTCTCTCTCTCTCTCTCTCTCCTCTCTCTCTCCTCTCTCTCTCTCTCTCTCTCTCTCTCTCTCTCTCTCTCTCTCTCTTCCTCTCTCTCCTTCTCTCTCTCCTCTCCTCTCTCTCTCCTCTTCTCTCTCTCTCTCTCTCTCTCTCTCTCTCTCTCTCTCTCTCTCTCTCTCTCTCTCTCTCTCTCTCTCTCTCTCTCTCTCTCTCTCTCTCTTTTGCACTATATGTATGTATAAGCATTTTACTACAAGTAAGTTTTATACAAATCATAGTTTGAAAATGATTATAAAGCTCAAGAACTGTTCATTGTTTTTGAACATCATATAGGAGCCAAAAATGTCTTTTAAGAGCTTGCTTTTGGTATGAGCACAAAGACTTGATAACTAGAAATGAATAAAGAGAAATTTTTACGAACAGTATCCTCTTAAATCTTTGATTTCTGAACCTGATTTTATGGAAATTCTTGAGGAAGTTGGTAAACTTATTGTTCATTTCATGACAATATTTTTTCTGTGAACATTCACATTTTTATTAGAGAAATCATGTTCATCATTGGCATAGCTTTGTAATAGTTAATAAGGCCTAAGAAGGCAAATACTGCATTTGTGTAGTAAATGCTTAAGGTATCTGAATTAACATGTACACCGAATCAAACTGCTTAACGTTTAACGTTTGATTTAGGGATTTAGTAAATACATTTTCATATATTTAGTTTTTATTGTTATCCTCAAGATTTCAGCATTCTACCTGGCTAAAGTTCTGGTTGATAATGATACAACCATAGTGTAAATGTGTAAATATGATGGAGTTAAACCAATTATTGATCAATCTGGCATTCTTCTTCTTTGAGTGCCAAGTCAGGACCTGACGTTGGCTCTCGTGTCTGAAGCCAGCTTAATGAAGGTCAGGGTAGACTTGTTGACCAGCTGCATTCCGACCGAGTGAACGTTCACTGGGGGGTCGCACAGTGACCATATTTACGCTGTACTTGTTTTTTTTCTTTTGGCTTCATTTACATGACTGTACAAGGGAAAAGTTCTGGAGTAGTTTCCCATTGCTTTCTCCAGCAGCAGTAGTCTTCACAAAACTGTTAACCCTGGCCAGTGTCTAACTGGAGACATCCTTTCCCTAGTGTCTATGGAGGAGAAGCCATGAACTGAAACTATCTTTTTGTCTTCCCTCCATCCACCACCTGTCTTACCGTGGCTTCACCGCGACCTTGCCAGCTGCTGTGGCCGGGAGGCTTAGAGGTTACTTTTGCTTGCCCAAGGGCATACCTCAAAAGACTGGAGGAGCCAAGGAGACCTCTCACTGCACCTTTGGTAGCGGAGGTCTAGCTTACCCCTCTAGGGTAAATCTGGCATTAGGGAAGGATAATCCTTCTCAAAGCAATGTTGATACTTCACATGAAGACCCTCACCCCCACCCCAGAGGTTCCCAGCAGAACATTCGCTCTGTACCGACTTGGACTTGGTTTTGTGAGAATCTCCCCACCAAACACGTACCTAACATTTCTTTCATAACACAAGACAAGGTACAAACAAAGGCAATCACTCAAGGTATTCTTAGGTAATGTGGTTACTTTCAGTAGATCTCACAATTATTATATGGGGTATTGGACGATATGGGTATATGTACTTTCAAATGCATTCCCTGAAAACCGGTCACTTCCTGCATTGCTTAAGTTATGAATAAAGGAACTCCCGGCTGCAGCCTCCGTTCCAAGTTGATTTTATGGTTTCAGTGGTTAAACTAATTTGCTGATCCCTAGAATTCAGTTAGTGGTTCACCGTCCTGTGTGGTCCAGTGCATTGACTGAACAGTAGAGTGTGTGTGAGGTCAAGGCCTGTGAGATTGTATTGTATTTGTCCTCCATTCGTGAAGTTACCAGGGTATTTATCTATTTATTTTATATATATATATATGTATATATATATATATATATATATATATATATATATATATATATATATATATATATAAGAAGAAGAAGATTGGTACAATCTCTATATAAGTTTTAGTGGGCCATATTATGATACTGATTATGATATAATCGTGCAACCCAGGAATATATCTAGGGTTGGAAGGGGAGGGGAGGGTTTTTTTTTCTGCAGGTCGCATAGCACCATCGACATTCTGTTACCTAATCAGAGCGCTTCTCCAAAAATATGATTGCCCGATGTACGACGATTTTCATTTTAAAAAAATATGAGATATGGCAGTCCTATAACAAAAAGAGATAGTCATAACATTTTTGGTTATATAATAATTTATCAATGGCAAAATTGTTAGCTAACGTGATTGAAACAAAATATTGCAAAACCGATTATTAAAAAAAAATACTTGCCCGACGGCCCTAGCTCTGTGCATTGTATATTAATGCGAGTCTTGTCACCAGCATGTCCAATTATTCATAATAATAAAATCAAATTTACAATATTTACATAATCAACACCGTAACACGATTTTTATCCTTGGTAACTTATTTGCTATCGCTAATGATGCATGAAAGGTGGCTAATATTTGCCCAGTGGGAAACCGGGCAAATGTGCACTTTCATTTACTCAAAACAAAGCAACATATGATTCAAACGTTGCATTATTTTTTCTATATGGTACGAGAGACCACAAAAAATTAAAGGAAGTAGTTTTTTTCCTGATTTACAGTTATATTGTAAATTCCTTTCATGAATCGGCTCCTAAATATAGTTTCCCACCATGTTTTCATAATGCGACCATTGGTAGTATATATTCAGCTACACTCTATAATTTGGATCAACGACTTCCTCCGCTTCTGATTTACAGTTCTATCGTTAGAGGAGTGGCTACGGGGAGCACAGGTTAGTGTGGCACTGCAACATGGTCGAAATTAGCCGTTTTGTGATAAAAAGTCAACGAAAGTGAAGATTTGAGATATGTCTGTAATATAAGCATTTATCCTTTTTCTCGTAAATAAAACATATAAGACTACCGAATCATTTTTGATTAAAAATTATTAGGAATATAGTTTTCATCATTCAAACAAACACACGGTTGTAGGGTCTGGATGACATGCGCCAAATTGTTTGTGTAATAATTTCACCTCAAGGAGCAAGCTTGAGCAGCAACATGCAGTCCTGTCGGACATATTGTTTTAAAACTAAATACATTGGTCTTGATAATAATGTGAACACCGTTGAACATCGTTTTATAAACTGAATTTACTAAGGGACTTCCTCTTGCAAATACTACAAATCATGCAATAAATTCATCACAGTTACATCAATATGTATTCTACATAGAAGTTACATGAAAAATAACGGACAGTATGAAAATTGGCCTTATATTTTGATAATTGAATTAATCGAGGATGAAAGTTATTTGTAAGATCATACTTGATCCGATGGGTATGATATACTATAAACATTCAAATACCAAATAACATATATCATACTGTAAACTAGACTTCTGATCACAAAATCGCAATTTCTGACCATTGCACTGTGGTGATGGATGAATTGGATATATGATAGGCGCATTCTTGTCAGTTGGTTCCTTCCAATTTCGTGAGATTGTGTATACCATGGTTCTATTTTCCTCTCTGTACTATCCTTCAAAAGAACAAAAATAAATTTATGAGTACAATATATAAATATGTTGTACTCATGACTAATGCATGATTGTTGAAACGCATTTAATATAGACTTTTTCAATAACACTGCAATGAAAAATAGAAGTAAAGACAAAAAAAAACTAATAAAAATCTTCAATTTAAGATTCCCCTATCCAAACAACCAAACTGTCCATCTTCCCATCTAGAGTTCTTTTGCAGAAATCGCAGGTGAAGTGCTGAGCCCGCACCTTGTCTTGATGCCAAGATATATCACAGTTGGCAAAAGAACCTTGTCTTGATCTTAAATGCGATGGTAAATGGTGGTTGGGATTTATTGATTCATTTATCCATTTAATCTACGTTCTTTGTCCATTCTTGAATAATGGAAGAGACAGTGGTTAAAGTTGTTGAAGGGAGAATTGAAAGGAAATTTAGAAGGAGATACAGTGAGAGTTGGAAAGTTAAGCATAATTGAAGAAAATATCAGCTTTTTATTGTATGTCACCGAGAAGAAAGAAGTAAGAGGATAGTATGCAAGTGCGTCCTTTGGGAGGCAGTCAAGATGCTGGAACACCGAGCAACGACTATCTTGGGTAATTGGAGGGATAGTGGAAATGACATGTGCGACGAGGTAAAGTGATAGAAAGAAGACTCAGAAGAGCCGGAGAAAGGAGAGTTTCTTAAACCAGGGGAAAGAAGTTGCAGAAATAACATACATGTGCGCCTCTCGGGAGGCAGCCAGATACCAGTATACCTAGCCTTTGAAAGGATTTCTTTTCCGAAGCTCTCGCCACTATACTCTCCGTGTCACCTGACACTATGGGTTAACTTATGGTCTTGATGTTCAAAATTGTTAAGCTTGAAGGTCCTCTTCCCAAAATTTTTCTGTATCAGAAATTGTATAAGACGGCTTGACTTATTTCTTCCATTTTATCTTATATTCTTGCTAATCTTTGTTTAATTTCTGTTGTATCTATTTGTATTTATTTCTATTGTTTCTATCGTATCATTACCTCCTTTTCATCAGTTTCCCCTGTCTGATGCCGGGAAGATTGTCTCAACGTCATTTTCAATAATCCTGATGAGGGTTTTGGGCCATCGGGCATGTGGGAGTTCAGGGGATTGAGTTCCTCATCAATGTCTTGAATTCTTCTCCAAGTTCTTCTTGTTCGCTTGTGGAGCCTCCTGCTGTTCGCCTCGACCTTTCGTCTTGCACGGATCTCTTGTGCGGCCGCTGGCTGAAGGAAGGGGATGTTCAGAATCCGCTGCTTGGTTCTGAATATTCTGTAGCTTTATGATTTGTCTTTTTGACAGGTATTGGCTGGTATGCCATGATCTTCAGGTCTTTATAAACGTTGATCTTGGCTTTAGAACTTAGAATGTGAAACCTTTTGATCTAGGTAATCTGATGTCTTGCTGTCTGTGCTCTTTCATTTATGTGCGGGAGAATTATTTCCTCTGCTTATTGTATCTTTCCTCTGTCACATTAGTCGATGTGTTCCTTGTCCACAATTAGTTCAAACGTACCGAATTTGGCTCCAGGATTATTTTGATCTTTCTCATGTTTGTTAGGGATATCTTGTATGATTTGGATTTTTCAGAGGGATTGCTCATGCAGGACTAGGCCTTTGCAGTAGAGGAGTTACTGTACTGTATATAAATTGATTAAAGCCACCATGCTAAAGCTAAATAAAATAGTAAAAACATGCAAACATTCTACAAACAGTCCTTTTAAACAGCTACTATATGATAAAATGAGGTGTAGTGTAGTACCAGCACTGCACAGCACTGCACATTATCCCTAACAGTGCTAACACTCAATATATATGCAGTTTAAGTAAAGTATATATTGTATAATGAACTGTACAGTAGGCCTACGCATTTCCAGATATAATTCTTCTAAATCAAAGACCTTGTAACCTGTAAATCACAGCTAGATGCTCCTCTGAAAAGCTGCTTAGTTTGGAACAAATCTATCAAAGACAGTAGATTAAGCACAATTAATTTGTAAGATATGACAGTCACAAATGAAGCACAAAATCTGCAGATCTCAAGGTTAATTTACAGAGGTAGCAACAAGACATTACCAAATAAAATAGTGGTATATCGATGCGCAAAAAGATACCGACACAGTGTAATACCAAACCTAAAATACAGGTATTCCAGTATACCGATTACCGGTTCACATCTTATATATATATATATATATATATATATATATATATATATATATATATATATATATTATATATATATATATATATATATATTTATATATATATATAAAATATATATATATTACATATATATATATATATATACGCATACTATATAATACATATATATAATATATTTATTATATATATATATATATATATATATATATATATATATTATATATATATATATTATGCATATGTGTGTATATATTATATATATATATATTTATCATATATATTATAGATTCTATATATATCGCATATGTATATATATTCTATATATTAATGTTAATATATATACATATTATATTATATATATATGCATCGTGTATATATATATATATATTAATTTTATTATTATATAGTCATATGATAGCGTGAGAATATGTGCTTAATATTACAGTATATATAATATATATCATACATATATATAATATCCCAACAGATATAGGTTGATGTATATACATATACATATAACAGAAATATTATATATATTATAGCTTAGTATTATATATTAAATAGATAATTCGAAATGTGTACTATATATATAGTATATCAAATATGTATATATATTAGTCATATAATATATATATATATATAGTATATATTGCATATGTTATGACAATTAGCAGATACACACCACACACATCGCGATCCCACACACACCCACACAACGACACTCACAACAGATATATATACATATAATATATATATATTAATAAACTGGAAGTGTATTTTGAGATATAATATTTTTTGAGTTGGATGGTGTGATAGTGTGTTGTTTGTGAAGTGTGTTGTGTCGTGGTGCGTAGGATTTGATTTGTTAGGTGTGAGTATCTAAATATAGATTGCATATGGGAGCTGAAGTTAGTTGTGTCGATAACATATCTTTATCAAGAGTATTCGCTAGGTATAGACTTAT
>NW_028234423.1:11446111-11451111 GCF_977035675.1 Penaeus japonicus | reverse complement strand
GATCCAAAATTACTCGGAAAACTGGTCATTCAGACTAAATCAAGACAAGTATCACAAATATCCAATTAGTTATATACCAATTTTACCCCACAATTTCCCAGGGATACTTTATCCCCTGCCCACCCATCAGGTCTAATATTGTCATTGCTATCAGGTTCTATTGATTGAAATCACTATAGATACATCACAAAGAACCCATCGATACCACACCTATTCTAGAAAAACGTTAAACAATAAAATGATGAATTCTCTGAATGTCGTGCACATATGGACTCGCCTACAATTTTAGGACTCTACCCCATTTGACCCTTGTTATAGGCCAATGTGGAAAGTATGGCAACCTGAGGTTGTTTTTTCAATTTTAAACAAGACCTTAGTTGGAAAGGGCATATCTGGCAGATTAGGTTATGGTAAAAGCATGCATACATTACTATCTTGACCATAGTAATGTTCTTTAGATAGCTAGTAAAGTAATTCTTACAAAGTTCAACTTATTCAGGAAGCTGTGTGCACTTGCTATAATGCCAATGGGAGCAAAATCAAGTTTTGAGTGGGTTTAGTAAATCTTATTTGATTACACTTCCCTTTCCCTTATCTTATCAAGATAAATATATTGAAAGAGGAAGACTGAAAGAAAGGAGCACCACCAGCGGTGCTTCACCCAAAAGAGTTTGTGCTTCCTGATTCTTGTGCCGAATTTAGATAGATCATACCAGATATGTCTTAATTATTTTAATTTGGTTCTTTTATTTTATATTCTTAGCTTTATCAATCATACCACACTAAAGTGCAACACTTCACTTGTATTATAGATGCTTTTATAATAAATAGTGTAGAATCCCAAGTAACAAGGAAAATTGTTTGTTTTTGGATTTTCAGAGTATAGTTAGTCTATATTGAGTATGTTTTAAGCCATTGTAGACCTAACGATCTAACTGGTCGTCAGGGCAGGCGTTCTACAACAATATTGGCACCGTCTAAAAATTAGAGGGATGGGGGAAGGGTTTTCTCCACCCTCTGGGTAATGCAGACTAGCCCAAACAATGTTTTTCCATAAATCCATCATAAAATGCAGGTTTAGGCTGTCTTTGGAACCCTGTAGCTCTGGAGCTAATGCCGTTAGTCATAAAACATCATGACTGTGAGCATGCTTCAACTGTGAGCAGATTCCGACGTTGCATCATGTACACATTGACTCCTGTCGTGTAAGCCTAATCAGTGCTGACATGTATGTCATGACACCCGTACGCAATGGGTTAATCATATCATAGTAAAGCACGTGTCACTTTGTTCTTTGCCACTTAGGACCATAATGCTATTGCATTATCCTACTTGCTACAGTGATTGTTGAATACTTATCATAGATTTATCCTTTAGCTCACAATTTTCAGTTGAAATGTTACAATTTAGTGTAGGTTTAAAGAGCTTAGTAAATGAAATGAAAATTGGGAGGAGCAAGTTGAAGTTAGTATGGTATGTATGGTTGTATTGCTGCATTGTTGTTAAGTTGAAAAGTTTGGTATGCTTGAATTGATGGTTCCCATGACAATATAATTGCTTCAAGTGTCCTGGCAAATTTCTTTGTTTTCCCATAAACATTAATAAATTTGGTATTAATGAGTGGCATTTGAATTTACATTTATATTGGAAGCAAACCATATTGGCCATGATTAGAATGACAGATTCATCTGATAACGACTGCCCTTCTGACTTTCACCGTGTAAAATCCTGCAGTATAAAGCTTGAACAGATTTCCCGTGAGGTTTACAAGCCCAACCTTGCCAAGATTATTCTTGGTGAAAAATTGTTTATCTTTGCTGGATTTCAATGCCACCTTGATTTTTTTTTATACAGCCCTAATCTAATTATTGTCAACAATATAAGTTCAGTTTTACATGGACTTGAATTGATATATCTAGACCGTATACATCTATCCATTAACCCACACAGGACGGGTGGTACAGCATGTGTACCGCGCATTCAAAAGCCCAGTGGCCGGGCGGCACAGTATTGTGCCAGCTATTCAATTGATTTAGGCCTAATAATTTGAACGCCCCAGCATTTGGACATTCAAGGCTAGAATTCCCCCGTCGGGGATGGGTTAATACCAAATTGGTAGTATTTCAGAGGAAATGGAGTAAATTACTAGTTTCATATCAACCACCCATTGGACTTGGGGGCAACATGTGGATGCCATTAGTGTGTTTGACCACAGGAAAAGTGTTTAAAGTAGTAAATAATTTGTTTTTTCCTTATACAGTGAAGTATTTTGCAAAATTTTGTACCTCCTCTTCCAATAATTTGTTCTGGTAATATTGAATTGAGTGTACTTCATATATTCTTCCTTTATGGAGACAAAAGACAAAACTATAAGAATTATTTGTCTAAACAATGTCATACTACCTATAAGTTGCACATGACAAGACAGTACTCTTATTTTTAAATGGGCAGGAGTTTGGCTGAAAAAAAACATTTGTGGGGCGGAGCTTGAGGTTTCTTCAATGGCCATGCATTAATTATGTATGCCTGTCTACAATGAGTTAAATAAACTGTGAAGAAGCTTTTGAGAAAGCTAGTGTTTTCACTTAATTCTTATGCAAACCCACTTCTTTGATGACACACCAAGTCAGGTTTTTAGTTTGCATTTGTAGACAAGAACTACAAAAAACTGTTCAATAGATGCAATTCAATGTTAACCAATAGGCTGAGATAACCTTTTTTCTGAGGGAGGCACACTTAAATGTGCCTCAGAAAAATAGGGTCAATTTTCCAAAATTTGAGTAGAGAAAAAACAAATTGTCCAGAAGAGAACTGCACCATG
The DNA here is from genome assembly GCF_977035675.1 of Penaeus japonicus. NCBI lineage: Eukaryota > Metazoa > Arthropoda > Malacostraca > Decapoda > Penaeidae > Penaeus > Penaeus japonicus. The sequence goes on along the minus strand of NW_028234423.1, from coordinate 11,448,290 downwards.
CAATACTTTGGTATCTATGCTCCATGCTCTGGAAAATGCCAACAAACATCCACTATATATAGGCCTAAGTTGCAAGATAGAACTTTGACTGATTTTTTATTGCTTGGGATGCCAGTAGATGGGATCCATGTTTACATTCTTAACAACTGGCAGGCAAATTAGTTATGACAGCATAGCTGCCCTAAGTAAAACACTTACCTTTTTTTTTATAAAAATATTTGCTAAAAGTACATTTCTCCTTTCTGTAATATTTTGGTATTTTCTGAAATGTTTTACTTGGTCTAAATATTTCACTGCATTGTCGGAAAATTAGAAATGGTATAAATCAAAGCTTACGCTTCACTTCACTTCTCAGGTGGTCATATGCTCCAGGATCTGTGCATGCCAAAAACACCACAAAAAATTGATTTACTACTGGTAAAAGTTTGATTTAAATTGAATTTTATAGATAGGTACCACAGGCTTGAAAGCAAAAACTATTACTTTGATTAATTTTATGGCAATAAATGTCTAGAGCATTTCTAGCCTTCAAAGATTCACTTTAGGAAGAGCTTTGTATATTCATTAAATAATTGTAAATATCACACCACATGATATCAGTCTGCAAATTAACATTGTTATTCCATTTTATTCATGCAGTTTATTTGGATCAGGAAGCATAAGCCTTGATTTATACAATTTCTGATGTTCTGATCTTGTAATATTTAGAGCAATAAGACATTTCAAGATGTACCAAAATTAAACATAGACAAAGGTATATTCTTTGGCAAGGATCAGCTGATGGAAAGTGTGACGTTTTGCATATGCGCACTACACCACTGGAATAAAGTTGCTTGCCAGCCCCTGCACTGATGTATAAATGTAAACTTGGTACGTCGGCTTGAATTCTTCTATAATCTTTGTTTTGCCTGATTGTACATGGTAAGGGTTGGTGTGCCTTTGATGGAGCACATTGGCCTATTCATCAAAGGCTTTTTATTTGTTTTTTGTTTTTTTATTTTCTTTTTTTCCTCTCTCCTTTTTACCAAAGTGCTTTTTTTTCTTTCATCATTATGACTGCTACTTTAGATTATTTCTCATCTCATGGACCTCCACTTGACATTTACCAAATTACTGTAAATGTATGGACGAGCACAAGTTGAATTATATAGGAAAGCTGAGAAAAATGTATGTTCTCATAGAAAAAAAAAAAATTTGGTATATACTATATTATATTGTTATTGTTTAGCTTCAAGAGAGAGAGAAAAAAAATTGTGGCCCCCATGTTAGGAACCCCCAAATATAAGGACAATCTGGTTAAAATTTGGAAGGAAACTAGAAAATCACATTTTATTAGAAATTTTGTAGAATGACATTACTACTGTCCTTTTTGTCTGCCTAGTGATATCAACGATGAGCTTGCAGCAGTCAGAGATTGAACGAGCACATCCCAGATTTAGTGAAAGCTAGGTCAGTTTTTGTTGTACTACCATCAAGATAGATAGAAATTAATATTTTTCACCAAATTTAATCAGTTCATTGAATTTTTTTTCAGAGCTATGGCGGCCCACTTTGCACCAACATTTCGTACTCCTCTGACAGACCTCACAGGTGGTATTATGACACACCAGTCCTTTACAAAGTGTGCAGATTTTGAGATGCGTGCCATGGAATGTCTAGAAGCATATGGAGTTCAGGTTGGGAGGTCAAAATGCCAAGACTACCTTGATGACCTCAGAGAATGCATGTTCCAGACAAAGCAGGTAAGTTTGGAATTTGTCCCCCACCCCCGTCCTCTCTCTCTCTCTCTCTTTCTCTCTCTCTCTCTCTCTCTCTCTCTCTCTCTCTCTCTCTCTCTCTCTCTCTCTCTCTCTCTCTCTCTCTCTCTCTCTCTTCTCTTTTCTCTCTCTCTCTCTCTTCTCTTTCTCTCTCTCTTTCTCTCTCTCTCTCTCTCTCTCTCTCTCTCTCTCTCTCTCTCTTCCTCCCTCTCTTTCTCTATCTCTCGCTCTCTCTCTCCTCTCTCTTTCTCTCTCTCTCTTCCTCCCTCTCTTTCTCTTTCTTTCTCTCTCTCTTTCTCTCTTCGTCTCTTCCTCTCTCTCTCTCTCTCTTCGTCTCTTCCTCTCTCTCTCTCTCTCTCTCTCTCTCTCTCTCTCTCTCTCTCTCTTTCTCTCTTCCTCTCTCTTCTCCTCCTCTCATCTCT
>NW_028234423.1:11418165-11426011 GCF_977035675.1 Penaeus japonicus | reverse complement strand
AGATACCGGAGTGAGTGGGTGCCTTCGCAGCCTCGGTGCTCGTGAGTCCCAAGGAGAGGTGGAGAGATGCGGGCTGGAGCGAGACCCCGTACTCGTCACGAGAGCATGGACCATCGTGTGCCCTGATCAGTGTTGACTGTTCCGCTGCATGGCAAACGACTGACCGCATGACTGGGCCTTCTATTTTTGTTCTGACTCCTTCGCGAGAACCAAAATGCTATTGGAAAAAGTTTTTAGTTCTAGTTTAATAACAAGGCTTTGGCATAATTGATATCAGCTCATCACTTCCTTGTGTTTCCTAATCAGATACTATAAAAAATATAGTCGTGGGAAATTAATGATGAAGATTAAAGAATGTCACAGTACCTTTTGATTCCCGCTGGTTCATCCTGAAGCTAGACAAAATATTTCCCTTCCAACATGAAGTCATGGGACCAGTTAGTACGATCCGCAAGTACTGATATCAAAGAGTCTGAATGGTCATCATAAATTTTTGGGAGAATAGTCACGTTATCCGTTTCTTACAGCGTCTGAAGAGATTTCCCATCTCTCCTCGAAAACCGTGTCTCGGCTGTACGACAGGGCAAGTTTCTTCATCTCAGACGTGTATTCATATTTGACCCTCCACGTCAAAGGCGACTTCCAGGTAAGTAAGAGTTCCTCGTGCGTGTTTTGACTTCAGGTTAATATTCAGGTTTATTTTACCTAATCAACTGAGGATCCAGAGTAAATCAACCAGAATTTCGAACTTATTCGCAGGCGATATAAGAGAACTGGTTAATGGTCGAAGTCGTCGGCCTTGGAACCCGGGAGCTCCATTGCATATGTTCGTGATCACCGTATTGTCTTCGTCGGATGACGGTATATCTCCAAGAGTTGCAGAACTCCAGACCTAGAACATTATTCCACCAGTTCGGGAGAACAAACTCAACCTCTCTTCATAAGGTGACTCATGATGCTGTCCCTCCCACATCGCCCTGTACTTGGATGTATACAACAGCACATGCACTGAAGACGTACTTGGCCACATCAAGTTGTAGGTTTCAATGCGAATGTCAACAACCTGGCCGTCTTCACCTCAATCTTGCCGCCCAAAGGATGCTTGCGCGACTTGTGGTAGTGCGCCGCCTAATACCACTGGCAGACCATATCCATCCACCATGAGCGTCGCATCAAGGCCAAAACGGCAGAAGGTTGAGGCGCCCTGAAATGAAGCATGTTGCCGTCGTCTGTGACCTCGAAGGTTTCCTTCGCGATTGAAGTGACAGCCAGTAGAGTTTTGACTGTTAGTCGTATCGGAAACCGATTAAGGTTGAAACTGACATACTCTTGGTTCAGTAGCTGCAATATGAATACGATGCCGTTATTTTCCTCATTGTGTTAATTAAATATATCAATTTATATTCTATACTATAACGAAAATAAGTAATAAGAGAGAAACCCTGATAACCTAAAAAATTAATCGTTATTCCTAATCACCTGTCAATTACTGAAATAAACTGAAATGAAAAAATGGGTATCCCAAAGAGCTCCTGACCTGAAAGACCTCGTACGGAGAAATTCCTGATTAAATCCCCTGAGTGCTTGTAGGGGGTCTGCCTTTAAGGAGGTTTTCCATGTAGAGACCCTCATTGCCGAAGATTCCTGAAGAAGACCGACGCCTGGTCATATGCCTCCTGGTTCAGCCCTTCCTCGGTCAGGTCCTGCATCGTTGTACATCCTTTGAATTCTCAATCCTCTCGTCCTGCACTCCCCTCTTCTCGCCGCAAGTTTCCCACAAGAGTCCTGGATCTCCGGTTTTTCGAAGTAGCCGCCCTCCCCGAAGACCTCTCAAATGTGTCCTCACATGCCGCGGAAGTCCCGGCCGACCTCGAAATATTGGAAGGACTTGTCCAGGAAGTCGAAGTAAAGTTGACGGAGGCTGGTCGCGCAAGTAGGAATCGGATGAAGAAACATCACTGTCGACAGATCCCCGAGTTGAACTGTGGAAAAGGGATCATTCAAGTCAATAGCAAAAACCGCTGCACGTCAGTAAAAGACAACATGCCAAACACACACGCATATATATGTGTGTGTTTATATTATATATATAATAGATATAAATTATAATATATATATAATATATATATAATATATATAATAATATATACATATATATGTGTTGTGGTGTGTAGTGTGTATATATATACACACGCCATACACACACACACACACACACATCACACACACACACACACATAATATATATATATATATATAGATATATAGAATATATATATATATATATGTATCATATATACATATATATATTAAAAAACACAGGTGTGTGTATATATGTATATATATATATATATATATATATAATATATATATATGCGTATATATATATATATATATATCTATGTTGTGTTTGTTGTGTGTGTGCGCGAGAGCTTGTGCGAGTGCGAGCGCGCGTGTGTGTGTGTGTGTTGGCGTGTATGTGTATTTTTATGCATAATTATATTATGTAAGTATAATTATATATATATATATATAGTAATATAATATATATAATATACTCTAAGATATATATTATACAACACACACAGATATACACTTTATAATGAACTTACCATTTCGCGAAATTGGCATAACGATAGTTGGTGAAGTCGGAAAGCATTGGTGTTGAACTTGGAGTTGAAGTGTTTGAGATGCAACTTAGCCAGCTCTTGCTCGGCGCTGCTGGGCCAGGCTGTTCGCCAGTTGCGCACGTGAGTCCAGATGAAAGAACCCCTGCAGGACAGAGAAAGAAAAAAGTAGTTTAAAAGGACACTTCCCCATATTTCAAATTTTGACTTCGAAAGACGTCTTCCGCTAACTTCTGTAGAATCAGTCGTTACCTTGATTGCCCCTCCTCGCGCCTCAATAGCTGCCTGGATTCAGGTGAAAATCCAGGCTTTTCAGTGGCGCCACGAACAATAGCGAGGAAGCTGCTAACCGAACCTCGACGGTCATCTGACCATCTTCCAGTTCTATAAAAGCGACCCGCTGTTAATGTTAGGTTTAGAAATAGGTATAATTTGACTGTAGAAACTGAAATATTCAAACTGTCTAGAAGGGAAAACCTAAGCAAGTCATCTAACCTTCCATGATCTCTTAACTGGGCATCCCACTTCGCTTACGTTTGCGGGGGCAGCTACACGCAGCTCTCTTTGTGCATTTGTTCTAACAATCAATAAATAGTTGTCTAGTGTTTATAAATACCAATTCCAGAATGGTCACTAATAAGTAATTTTAGCACTGGTACAGACAGCCTTAGTAAGTAGTTGCCCCGTTTCACTATGATTTGAAATATACTTACCATAGCGACAAGCTTACTCCACCTGTAACACATTTCAGGGAAAGACCATCGTAGGAAGTAAGCCAGCGTTACCCAGGGCGCGCAGCATGATTTTTACTTTGTCCTGACGTGCCTGTCCCTCTCCAAAAACCACACTTGTTCCCAATCTTTTCCTGTAACGTACTCCAGGAATGGCCTGTGATTAAAATCGATTAAAAAAGTTAAGGCAAAGCATGACAAAATACCAGTAACCTTGTCCTAAAGCGTTGATATCTATAATTGTATTATGTCATTAATAAGTTTAAGTGCGGGCAAATGTGTCCTATGTGTGTTCTACCATCTTTCACATTTCCATATGCTCATGTATGATTATAATTCAAAATATTGAAACCTATTATTTTCTTATATTTGCATGCATTTTCTGGTCACGCATTACTTCTTATGGCCACGGAGACACATCTTTTTTTTGCGGATTTTGCTGACAAAGACGTGCACCATGCTGGAGCCTCCATCACAATCTCGTCCTCCATAGATGACTTGGTGCGCGCCAATTACTGTTGATCAATTTGATTTCTTTCCACAAATACCTTCCTATCACTACAGATCTAGAGTTACGTTATAATCGAGAAATTCAAGTGAAGCATGTGAAAAACTAGTAAAGTCCTAGAATAAGATGATATGAGAGGCAAGCGAGAAAATGTGCTTGCTGGGGGAAGTTCAGCTACAAGTTTTAAAAACAACATCGGCCATTAGAGGACGGTATTGGTAGTGTCGTACCATAGAACTGTACGGATTCGGGGATCGCTTTAGCAGGAAATGGTAACCCGCATGCCAGGCCTGAGGCCGCGTGTCGAAGAGGTTGTCGAGTCCTCCGCTAAGCGAGTCACAAGACGAAGCAGTGGGATCCTTCCGCAGAGCAAGACGGCGTCCAACAGAAACCTCTGCGGATGTGGCAGTTTACAAATGAGTTCAGTTCACTCATTCAATTGAATGTTGGATGTCATTTTGCTATACTGTAAGGCTTATGCACATGCGTTCTTTGAACTGAAATAGTCAGTCTTATCACCTGTAATTATCCCGCTGCCAGTATGCTTCACAGTCGTCGAGAGCTCCTTCTGCGCGAAGACGACCCAGGAGGTTCACCAAGTTGGAAAAGGCATGAGGACGTCCATCATCGAGCCGGAATGTGGTGTCATGGTTGCCGACAGGTACTCAAGGATCACGTCAATCTGAAAAAAAAAAATACCTTGGAGAGAGGAAGAGAGAGATAATAACTCAGGCAATAGACGCAAGAAACACACTCACACCCACATTACCTGATCGCGAACGTTGGCGTCATCCTGATTTCGATCTCAGCTGAGTCTACATCACCCTCCAATCCATGCGAAGGAGACTCCCTTCTCTTCAGATATTCACCTAAAATGAATAAGTAAAAACAGAGCGTAAAAAAAAATTTGCAGATGTAATAATATGTACATAATGTAGAACAGACACCGAACACAAGGGGCTTTATAGAGGGGCCCGTCTGATTTATAACATACACACGTGTGTGCGTATACAGTTCACATACACACACAACCACAAATGTGTGTATATATATATATAATAAAAATATATATATATATATATATAAAAAATAGATAATATATATATATAAATATATATATAATGATGTATAAAATATGTAAATACATACATTTATACATACATATATAATATATATATATATATATAAATATGTATATATAACATATATATAATATAATATATATATATATATTTTTTATATATATATAATATATCTGATATATAACTATATATATATATATATATATATAAATATATATATATATATATATATATGTATATATATATGTTGGTGTGTAATAACCTATTATAATATATAATATATATATATTATATATATATAAATACAATCTAAATATATATATAAATATATATAACATATATATATATATATATATATATATAATATAATATAATAAAAATATATATATATAAATATAATACACTGCTTAGCGGAAAGAAGTCGTTACCTTCATAGGAGGAGCCTGCGCCTCCTCTGGTCCTGCCTGGATTTCAGACTCGAGTACATGGTCATGGAAGCAAGGAGGCCTGCTCCCACCAAGGACGGGAAGGGACCTCTACACTACTTCCTCTACGCACTCAACTCTCTCCCGTAGATGTTCTCGCTGCGGAACATCATGCACTCTGATCCCGCCTGGTAGAAAATCGCCAGACAAAGGAACATGTTAAGAAGAATTACATTGAAAGCCTTAACATGAACGAGAAGGTAATCGGGCTTAATACTGATTTTGACAACAAATCAATAGAAGAGAATTATTCCCACCGAAGAAAGGCAGCTCCCTGTGATCCTCTCAGTGCTGTATATGGGAATGGGCAAGTACGGAAGGTGAGCGTTTGCCTGCGGCAGGTCGCCTTTGGTCTTGTTGATGACGAGTCATTTACGTTTGCATGTGATACCTGGTCTCTGCACTCGCCCCCACGTCGGCCTGTGTGTTGGGTAGAGTTGCAAGGTGAGCTCTTGGTTGAATTTTGTTTTTGGTTGAGACATCAGAGCCGTATTCTAAGTCCTAGCGCGCAGAGTACATGCATGAAACAATGCCGCGAATGATAATATAAAGCGGGTGTTTGGTCAAAAGCGTGCAAAGTTGTGGAAAGTATTGAACAATCGTGGAAAATTTGTGACACGGGGAGGCCTTATCACATAGTTTACCGGCGAAAACAAATCATACTCTTTCTTACCACTACTTTCATATGAGCATACTACGTTTTGGAAAGGATTATCTAATTGGGTATATTAGGCATCATTGTCCTAGACCTGGATTACAATCCCTTTTAGGAAAACATGGATTCTCTGTTGATTGTGGAGGGGGGTTGGACGCTATTGGCGACTTTTCGAAGGAGAGGAAGTAAATGAAGGGTAAAAGTAGTCAGGAACGTAAGTCAAGTATATGATTATAGAAATAGTAAACATTAAATCTATATGTTTGACATATTAAAGATACGCATATGAGTGTACAGTATATACACACTAAATTAAGGAAGATCTGTACAAAACCACAACATCCCTCTCATCCCCGTTTTTGTTTTGATCGAGCTAGACTGTCAATTCATTAACTAGGAACAATACAACGACTGATTCCTACCAAATTTGAACAATCTTTTGTTATGCTACTATGACTGTAATTTCTCTTATGATTTTGTCCCGTTTGGACAGTGCCATTCAATCCGAAACATGTTAACTTTGGAACGGTCGGTATACCAGAGCAGCTGATACAGACCCACACTTTTTGCATCCTAGATTACCGCCTTCGTGACATTGAACATGACATGGCCACAACACGCAGAAAACGTCCTAAATACGGCTGATAGAAGCATAAGTTATGATTGAGACAGAAATGCGAACAAAGGATAAAATTGTAAATGCACACAACACACACACACACATAAATATACATATATATATATACACATATATATATATATATATATATATATAAATATACATATATATATATATATATATATATATCATAAATAGATATTTATATATACACATATATGAGCATATATCGAACTAACAAGCCCCATAACCACCCAGTAAGATATGCAAAGGACTCACCACTATGTATGCAAATGATCATGCCACTGGCAGGGACACAGTCTTGGCGGCGCCGAGGCCTGAATGAGTCCCGCAAATCAATTTTTGCTTCGGAGCTCATAGTGTCCTTGGCCCGACCCTGCTATACTGTACGCTTGCGCGTGTGTGTGGGGGTGTGTTGTTTGTATGTGTGTTGTGGTGTGTTTGTGTGGTGTGCGCGCGCTGTGTGGGCGTGCGGGTGTGTGTGTGTTCTGTATTTGTCTTGTTCTGTGTTTGGTGTGTGTGTGACGTGCAATGCATTTAGTATAATTAGTTGAATCGTTAACTGAACACACTTGAAGACGACCTCCTGCAGAACCACTTCAAACATGTCATCCACATAGGGTTCACCGAGACTTTAAGGGCCACAAGATGCCTCGCTTGAAATTCGTGGCGGCGCGTCTTCGTCTTGTGAGACACAGGTATTCGATCCTCCGTCCTTTGGTACTGTGCAAGGCAACGGTAGAGGAACTGAATGAAGACGAACACGAACGCATACTCTCCCTACTTTCCTATAATACTTTCAAATCATGTCAATTCATGCCACCAGTACATTGACTGGATAATAAGATGTTTATTCAAAGATTGGAATTACTTGCATACAGAATTAATATTTCTTATTTTTTAGCGTGACTTTATCTTAGAATGAATATCAAGGATCAAATTCATAAGGAAGGCTTTCTGCGTTCTGGGCCTCACCCTGTAGTGCAGCTCGTGGCTCTGAACGGCATCGCGGAACCAGAGACCTCGTTTCGGGCGGCGGCACGTCATGACGGACAAACTCATCACTGTAAGGCAATATCAGTGCATAAGAAAGCCATCAAATATTCAACCTTCATATA
>NW_028234423.1:11383165-11390665 GCF_977035675.1 Penaeus japonicus | reverse complement strand
CTAATGTCCCTAGCTACAGATTTGATTCATTGTATGGTGATATAACTGTGTTCAATATTGAAGCAGAGCAATACTCACCATTTGCCTGGGAACAAGTTGATGTAAAGTTAAAAGTTAAGTCACAGTACTTTGAAGATGTTGAAATCACGTGGAAGCACAACTTCAAATCCAACAATCATATTTATCTAAACACCACTTATGGCTCCCAGTACCATATACAAGGAGAGAGCAATCTGCAACTTGAGGAAAGTTACTTTGGCCCTGGAGCTTTCTTGATGTATAATTTCACGGCTAAAGCAGATCTCCTTGACCAAGAGGTACATTTCCAGACTGGTTTGAGCTTTGATTCCCAGTATCGCGGTGACCTGGAAGTAACCTGGGGTGAATACATCGTGTCTTTCAAGACTGACGTACCAGAAGGTATTGTGTTCAAAGTGCTTGTAGGTGATTCCGAGGGTGATAATGTGGCCGAATTAACACATCACAAAGGTAATTCTGATATTCCAAACCTTAAATTCCGCCTCTCGAGAAATGATTCAGATGTCTTTCTTTTGAAATCTGAGATCGAGACTTATTATCCACACTTCGAAGGTATGTTTATTGCAAGTTATTATCCATATAATGACTCTCCACATCATGCAGAGATGAAGGTCACAGCCGACATGAGTAACCTAGAAGACTATGGATTTAAAGGAAATTTCAGGATTAATTCAGACTATGAAGGCTTTGAAAACTTTGTGGGAGACTTGGACTTTGATTTGACTTTTGAGAATGGTTACACGGCTGGGCATCTTACTAACCAGTTTGAATTTAACGAATGGCACTACAGTTCTAAGGTTAATTGCTCCCTCAATACCTTTAGAGAGTTCCAATTTGAGTATCATAGTGAGTACGATCTCAGTTTTCAAGGTAACCTTTATGACATGAAAGAACTGAGCTTTTTGCTAAGTACAAATCGCGAGGTTACCCAAACAAAGTTCAACATGAAATACAGTCCTGATGCATCTGAATGGTCGTTTTTCTCTTATTATCACCGCTTAGATATGGACTTTAAAGGATATATCATACCTGGCAATGCAAGAAAGTATGAGCTAACAGCCAGAATTGCAAACAGTACACTGACTCTGGATGCACAAAGAACTGATGAATTTGGTTCGAGATTCACAGGACTTAAAGGAAATATCAACTGGAATATCAAGAAGGTCAAGAAACAATTCACAGTGAACATGAACTCAGACATCCCTGAGATTAAGAAAATAACTTTGCACCTAATCATCCAGCAAAGACGAGGACTCACGGCAAATGCCAAGCTGAAAGTTAACCAAGAAAACTTTGTTGGCAGCGTGAGATATATGAGTAGAAATGCAGGTGAAACAGGGCGAATTATAATAAAAATGGAAAACGAAATATACTATCCCTTTAATACAGAAACTACGGTGCAGTATTCATTAGCACCAAATGACTATCGAGCTAATGTCGTCGTGAACCTCAATGAGAAGAAATGGGCTTCTTTAGACATGAAAGCTAGTCTGAAAGAGTCTTACTTAAAGATGCAGTCTCCTTTCCCAGCTCTTGAAAATGTTGATATTAAAGTGAATCTTCTAACTGAAGAGGATTTTGGCCTGACAGTGGCAATGACTGGGCCCAAATTTTGTTTTAATTTTGAAGGTTCTTTGAACCATGCATTCATATCTGGAGAAATCAAAGCAAATTATCAAGAAGAGTGCAGTGGAGCTTCGCTGTTTGACTTCAGCGCTAAATACGACTATCCATCGCACACATTTGAAGTTAAAATGCATATACAAGATATCGTCAGTTTCGATGTGTCTAGTATTCGAAACTCAGACGAGAGAACATTTAAAGCTGAAATCACATTTAGTAATGGACCCTCCTACGGTGTACTAATAACCGGGGGTTACAACCCTGATAACAAGAGCTATCACTTTGAGTTGCGTGTATACAATCCATCATCTGACTCAAATTACTTCCTGTTCACATTTTTCGTGTCTGAAAATAGATTCGATGTCAGTGTAGAAACCACAAGAAAGATCTTCCATACTGGCGTCACACACAATTTACAACGAAAGCAGTTGATGTTAGAAGGAAAATACTTCAGTGATTTCTTTGAACCATTTAATGCAGAGCTGTCTGTAAAAGGTAATTTCGACCTAGACATGGGTGAAATAGAAGTATCCCTATTGTCAGATGACAATACAGTGAATTCAGAATTCACCATGAATTATGATCTCCGTAAGCAACCTAAATCTGGGAACTTTAAGCTAAGCTCACCAATAGGTGATGCTGAGGGTCATGCAGACTTCACATTGACCAATGGCTATTTATCAGTTACAGGTGAAATGTTATCCACCCTCCATTCATTCCATGAATATACTTTCAAATTTGAGGGAAATATAAATGAGCCTCATCCACAATTTCAATTCTTAATTACTCAAGATAACAACACTTATGAGATCACAGGCGATAAAACAGTAGTAAATGAAATGATGAAAAGTAGCCTTTTTGTCTCAACACCATTCCATGGCTATGAACACTTTGAATTTAGTTATGGCAAACCTGTTTCTGACTCAGAACAAAGAACGTACCATGCAGGACTCAACATGACCATATCAGGTGACTCGTATGGGATTGACATTGGCCACAGCCACCACATTGCATGGAGTGACCAAGAAACAGAGATCTCCATTTTCACTCCAAGGAAGGTCATCGATGCATTCAAGATAGGCTTCATGTACAATGTCGAAGGTGAAGCATCAGTGAGTTTTGACCATGCTCGCGGGCGTCTTGGCTTGGCTGCCTCTTTCCGTCCTTCAGACACTAACATCTCCATGGAAATCCTTCCGGATTTGACCTTCTTCAATGCTGGGGAGTATCTCTTCGTGGTCAACATCCCTCTAGCGATGAAGGAAGGAGGTGAAATTCGCTTGGAACGACATCAAACAGACTTCGATTTTGTGGCAAATATATCTCTTGCAAGAGGATATAAGTCCGGGCAAATTGTCCTAAAAATGATAGAAGGTAATTCAGAGGAGTCAAACACATCATACAGTCTAGGCTATATGCTAAGGAATCCTCGTAATATTCAAGTGGAAGGAGTATTTGAAAATTGGGAAATAACATCTATTATCAAACTGAAAGGAAAGAAAACTGCTGCATCTACAGGCAACATTACTGTAACCACCAACATACCTGGATATGAAGACATGGATGCTGCTTGGAATATAGGGAAGAAAAAAATGGGTTATTTTATGAACTTACAGTTGGACATGAAAGGAAATGGGAATATGGAATTTAAAGGTAAAGTAGATAATGGAAGCCTTGACATACAGTTCACTTCAACATTCACTAGGGATCACCATCTTCTTGCTGAATATCAGATAAATCCTCTAATCCTCAAGGCGAGTTATCAATATGGCTTGGACAAATTTGAAATTGATTTTGATTCTCAGTTTGGTTCACAAGAAGGTATGATGAAACTGATAGCCAATTTGCCTTTGCCTTATGTATCTAAGTTCCAGACTGGGATTAAGTACAGTTTCTCAGATAATTATGATCTTCACATCAATGCTGTAATTGAACAAATTCTTTTTGAATCTGGTTTCAGCTTCGCATCTGATGGAAGTAATGGAGACTTTGTATTTAATCTAATTACTCCTTTCACCAATCCAACCAAAGCCAAGATTAGTTGGTCAGTAGAAGGAAGCCCAGTGAAATTCGAAGCATTTTATATATATGGACATCAAAAAGGTGGACTGAAGCTTGATATGGAACACACCAACAGTACTGCTGATATGAACATTAATGTCAGGACACCTTTTGATGGAGCTTCTGAAATCACCTTCAATTTGAAATATGATGGGGCTGGCCCTGGACCTATTGAGGCCTCTATTGACTTGAACATGGACTATCATAATATTAAAATATCAACAAGCTTTGCAGAAGAGAATGATAGTATTGAAATACTTGGCAATGCATCAATGGATTTCTTTGGATACCAAGGACATTTTGAGTTAACATTCAACCGTAACGGTCTTGAATACAATATGCATCTACTTGGAACTCTAAAGCAGTACGATCCAGTTGATTTCAGTATTAGTATCAATGAACACAGTTTTCAATCAGATTTAAAATATGGAGATATTAATGTACTTATGGCGAAGCTAGAGTTTTATAGTATCAGTATTCAGTCTGCTTGGTCAGAATCTCATTACTTTAACTTTGATGGAAAATATGAGTCCAGTGATAATAACCATCAGGTTGAACTTTCCATAGAAGCATCCGAGATACAACCTGTTACAGTACAGGCAAGTTACTCTAGCTCAAAGGGTCATGAAGGTAATGTGAGCATAAGCTATGGAGATAAACAGTATGATATAAGTGGTAATACTGTTATTCGCAAGAAAAAATCAGGTTTTGAACTGCATTTTACTTCATCTGAAGATCCTTATCATCCATTCAATATGGAAGCTCAGTACAATGTTAATGCATTTATTAAAGGCAATATGAATTCCATGGACGATTTAGCTGCCATTATGCTAGAGTGGGGGGATAAAATAGAAGTTTCTGTTACTGGGATGCGTAAAGGAGACCGGGCTAAGGTGAATTTTGAAGCTATTACACCTTTTAAGACCTTGCCCCAGCTGAGATTTGGTTGGGATGCCGAATTTTTAGACAAGAGGAATCTCACACAACTGACAGTAACAACATTTGTTGAGTGGACACAGCGTATAACGTTGTCAGGCTTCTTTAAATCTAAGAATAATGAAGTGGTCTTTAACTGCAGTTTAAATACACCATTTGTAGAGGTGCAAAAACTGTCAGCTAACTTCACATGGAAACCAAATCAGGCAGAGGCTTCTTTCATATATAATGATGAAGAGTGGAAAATGACATGTAACTACCAGTTTTCGCAAACTTACTCTGTCGAGTTAACTGCCCAAACCCCTCTAGATGGTTATGAACTAATCACCTTCAATGCAACAACAGAAGTCCAAAACAGTAAGTTTATGTTCTCAGCAGAAATGACCTGGCCTGAAGAAAACACTATCCACCTTGAAGTGGAGGCTCAGATGTGGAATGTGGAGATGAAGTTCAGTAGCCCCTGGGCGCCCTTCCAAGAGGTCACATTTGAGATGTCTCTGCAGACAGAGAGTGAAGAGGGAAGGTTCAATACAAAACTTGAATGTGATGTTTATATTTTCTTCATGACTGTTGTCTTCTCACCCATGCAGTCACATTTTGATGCGAAGTTCCAGATAGAAAACAATAATGTCTTCGGTGTCGCATTTGAATACAACTTTAGTGAAGATGAGTTTAGATTTGATGGTGAAATTACCACACCTGTGACCCCCTTCGAGAAGATAGAGGCTAAACTACGTTGGAGCTCTTCCAGTGGCAAATTTGACATGTCAATTGAAGATTTTAAATGGGTTCTGGAAGCTCAGAATGAATGGAGAGAATTTAGTGCTCACATATTTGTTCCCTGGGTTGAAGAGCCTTTCAATATCATATTCAAATATGAAGTCCAACCAGAGTCATATAAGTTCTCCTCCAATTTCGAGGTTTCATCAATGGAATCAAAAGAAAAGTGGGTGTTTATTGATATAAACTTTGAAGATCCATGGACGATTAAATCCTCCATTTTTAACACAAATATAGAAATGGAAGTGACAAAACCAAATCGAAGGAAGTTTAATGTAAATGTGAATATTGAGTCCCAAGAAATGGGATTGGAATCTATGGTAATAGATGCAGCTATTAATCACAAACAAACTTTCAAGATATTTAGCATCACTTCAACCATGTCGGTAAAACCAACTCATGGTGAGGCAACCAAGCATGAACTTATCATGGACTATGAAATCATTTCTAACCACTTTTCCATGAAGGCTGAGGTTCACAGTGATTATATTGATGTTCCTTATGGATTTATCTGTAAGGTTCCATTGACATTTGTGTTTGGACCTGGAACATTCAACTTTGCTGTGACTAGAGAAGGAGAACAAGTTTATAAGGTATCTTTTGATACACTATTTCCGGATGATGAAACTGAAACTAGAATCCTTAAAATCAAATCTCCTGAATGGTCACTCACAATGACAGTGTCTTACAGTGTTGAGAGCTTCAGCTTTACTTTGTCCTATCCTGATGCAGCCACTGAACATACACTTCAAATCAACTGGAATGAGGACATTAGTTTTGAGAAGGTCATATTCAGTCTTGAAATGAACTCTCCGTACTTGAAAGAAAACACATTCTTGTTTGAAATGAATTTCAATGTTCGCGCCATGTTCTCCTTTGTTATTGATGGAAAAGCTGCACTAGGGTCAAAGCAACTTGATTTCACCGGCCAGTTTCAGTATAACAAACAGCAGCAGCAGGTGCAGTTTGATGCACATGTGTCCTCTGATTGGACAGGTAAACATTCCCTCAATTGCAACATTCAATGGCAGAGGGACTTTGTATTTACTGTAAACCTAAAAGTAGATGGTGAGGATCACAAGGCAAAACTCACCATAGATTCCACCACATATACCATGCGAATGACAGTCACCTCATCTTGGATGCCAAACGAAGATATTGTGATCGTTGGAACGGTAAATGAAGACTTCACACCATCTAACATGAATGTTGAAGCTAGGGTAACAAGTGCTGGTGATACCATTCTAGAAGGAACTTTCGAAAATCAAGGGTTCCAGATGATCAAGTCAGAAATCAGAGTGAATAACAAGCAGGAAGTCTTCCATTCTACTTTTGAATTTGAGAATTCTGACAGCAAAGTACTATTGTATTTTACCATGAACAGCATTGTTCCAGAGCTCAATAGTAACTTGAGAATTCATTATGATGATCGCAATCAAATGCGAGAATTCAATGTATATGGTAACAGTTATCTAACTGGAAGATTTAATGTGCGCATTGAAAACAATAGAACATGGTATAAGAATCAAAAACTTTCAGTCCAGCTGGCTGGCCACAGTATATCAGTAATATCAACCCATGGGGAAAATGGCCGTATTTCTATACGGTATGATAAGTATGCTATAACAGTTTCATATGCTTTGCAAAACAAGTATGAGTTTGAATTTTTCATTCAGAGTCCTCTACCATCACTCCGAAAATCCTGGGTATCTTTCAACTGGCCACAAGAAAGAAGAAAAAAAACATTGGAAATTGCATATGTAACAGAAGATGACGATTTCGTCTTTACCATGTCTGTCATGCCAGATCCCGTTATGGGGTGGGCCAGTAAAGTAACTGTCATAACACCTTATAAAGGACATGAAATGTATGAGTTGCAGACTCCACATTTTGGGGAAAACAGTCGTGACTTTGTTGTAATGATTGAATATCCAGGAGGAAAGGTGGGAGCAGAGGCCAAGTATGACTTCAAGCGATGGACCTGGTGTGATGTCAGATTCGCTATAAATCTGCCCTTGGAAAAATATGAAATTGTTTCCCTGAAGTACATTGTTGGAAAAA
>NW_028234423.1:11365665-11370665 GCF_977035675.1 Penaeus japonicus | reverse complement strand
GATGATGGTAATACGAAGAATCATAGTAATGATGATTATAATGATAATAATAATAATAATGATAATATTAATAATAATAATGATAATGATAATACCAATAAGGATGATGTGGAAAATAACAATAACAGTAATGATAATGATAATTAAGATGAAAATGATTTTGATGATGGTGATGATAATGATAATGATGGTATTGATAACAACAATAATGATGATAATGAAAATAGTAATGATGATAATGATAATAATGATGATGATCGTAATAATGACAGTAATAATGATAATGATGATAATGTCAATGATTATGATGATAATAAAAGTGATAACAATGATGATAATGACAATAATGATGTAATGAATAATGATGGAGAGAAAGATGATAATCATAATATCAACAATACTAATAATGATAATGATAGTAATGATGGAAAGCATAAATGATAGTAAAATGATAACGATAAAGATAATGACAATGATGATGGTAATAGGTATAATAATGATAACAAGGGTAATATAACAGTATTAATGATAATAGTAATGATAATGAAAACGGTGAGGATGATGATGATGACAGCCATTATAATAATCATGACAACGTAAATGTAATATCAGGATAATAATAGTCATGATGATTGTGATAATAGCAACAGTGATAATAATCATTATAATAACAGTAATAATGATAATAATTGTGAAGATTATAAAAGTGATAATCATTATTATTATTATTGTTGTTATTATTATTATCATCAGCAGCAGCAGCACTATTATTATCATTATTATCAACATTTTTATAATTATCATTATTTTGATAATAACAGCAACAGAAATTCTGACAATTCAGATAATAGTGATGATTATGAATGCAATGAAAATGGAAAAAAGAATAAATGTAATGATAACAATAACAATAAGGATATTAACGGTAACTACTGGTAACGAAGAAAATAGCTATAACAATAGTGGCAGTAGTGATAGTGATAATGATAAAGTTAATAAAGATAGTAATGGTGATAATAAGAATGATGATAATGATAATAATGATGATGTTCATTATTATTATTATTATTATTATTATCATCATCATCATTACTATTATTATTATTATGATTATCGTTATTATTATGATGATGATGATAACGATAGTATGATAATGGTAAGGATAAAAATGATAATGGTAATGACCATTTTTGTTATATCATCATTGTTACTCTTAATACTACCATCACGATTCCTTTTGGATGAATGAATTGGTTTTGCGCCACGAGCTCCTTCGGCAGGGCTCGTGCAGCGCCCTCTTCGGCAGGGGCGCCCCTTTGTTTGGACACTGATACCCGGTTAGGCCTTGTCATTGAGCTTGTTATCGTCTCATTTCTTCGTAACATGCTACCATTTTCTCCCAGCGTTATGAATATCATCTTAACCATATCCTTCGTGCGTGATGTTGTTGCCACTGAATATGCTGTTATTAGTTTTCTATCGTTCTTTCTTTTTTTCTTTTTTTTTCCTCAAATCATTCCTCCAATTAATTCATTTCATACAGTCTGAAAGTGTTTATCTATTTATGTATCTAGCCATCTATCTGTCCTTCTGCATGTATGTATTTCCTTGTCTGAACTGCTGCTGTTGCAACTCAGACGGAAGGGCTTTCGTGCAACAGCCACCAACTGACTCTCGCGTTGCAGGTTCTCTCCGGAGGCGACTACTCGGCCGTGGCCTTCGGCGGCCTCTTTGTAACCTGCAACAAGAACACTCAAGGCTGTTCGATAACGGTCAGCGGGAAATATTTCGGAAGGTAAACGGCTTCGATTTCTGAATGGATTATTATGTCAGTTAGTGTTGTTTTGTTATCATTATGATTTTTACGATTAATGTTATGATTATGATCATATTATCATCATAACTATTACACTGATGATTATTACGTTATGAAATAAATGCACGCTAATGTATTCTCTCTCTCTCTCTCTCTCTCTCTCTCTCTCTCTCTCTCTCTCTCTCTCTCTCTCTCTCTCTCTCTCTCTCTCTCTCTCTCTCTCTCTCTCTCTCTCTCTCTCTCTCTCTCCCTCCCTTCAACTTCCTTCCCTCTCTCCCTCCCTCGCTTCCTGCCCCATAGGTTAGCCGGTCTGCTCGGAAACTACAACTACGAACCGTCTGACGACTGGCGAGGACCCGACGGCACCGAGGCTTCGGCGAGCACCTGGTCCGTCTCTCCTGAGGCTTGTTATGAGGTACGTGACTCTGAACGGAACTAATGTTCGTTTTCCTATGTTCGAGTTTTCGCTTTGTCCTCTTTCTGCTCGCATCTTCAATGCTTTCGAGGGGGAAATGTTGGATCAATACCGATCTATGAAATTCTGGAGAGGACATTGACGTGGTAGATATTAATACTTCTTCCTTTCACCTGTACCCACAACTACCAGGCTAACCAGGCTATACGTTTGGACAAGCTCCGCCAGGCAGAAGAAGGCATTGAAGAATGTTCTAGTATTTTCCTAGACTCTGGTAGTAGATTCAGCAACTGCTTCGAGGCGGTGGATCCCAGACCATACTTCTGGCACTGCGTCAACCACTTCAACCGACCGGAGTTCGATCTCTCCAACGCCGATTCCGTCTGCAGCGTTGCGTCTGCTTATCGCACGCAGTGTCTCACCCATAAAATTAGTTTGCCGAGCCTAGTAGAATGCGGCCAAGGTAAGTTGGTAATTTACCTTCTGCGTTAAAAATATAATTGTTATTGAATTATTCATATCACTTCTGTTATTTTGTTTTATTGGTGCTATCAACGAGTGAATATTAAACGAGCGAATAAAATTTATTTTTGCGTCCTCAGTAGAAGCCCCTGTGTTCCTAGAAAAGCCGTTGCTCCCAAGAGTTGAGGGTCTAGTACCCACGTGTGATGTGGAGGGCGAGGAAGTACCCCTCGGATGGAGCCAGAAGTACGAGGCTGTGTCCAAAGGCTCGGCCGATGTCGCGCTGGTCATAGAACTTGCTGCTTGTCACAAGGGAAAAGACATGCAGAAACTCTTCAAGCTTTTGAAAGTCCAGATGAAGAAGGCAGGAACTCGTAAGTGTTTGAAATCCCTCCATCGCCTTTTATTTTCCTATTTACCTTTTTTAATGTACTTGTCTTCTCTTGTTCCTCATGTCTCCTCCTCTTTTTAAATGAATGTTCTTTGCATTTCGCAGAGGACGCCCAGTACGCCTTGGTGACGACGGCCGGGAGGGTCTCCAACGTCTCATCCTTCATGACAGGGGACGAGATTGAGAGCCAGCTCTCCGGGCTCCCCGTCGATGGGGCTAAATCTGCGGACAAAGGATATTCGGCCGTTCTCTCTGCTGCTAAGGAACTCAAGTATGTCCTAAGTCAGAATCAGTGGTATCTACATTACAATATCATTTCACGTTACTTGAATGCGTTGATTTATATTTGCCGATTCAGAGACTATGGTTATTTTATTTCTCATGATCATCGTATTGTAATGACAAATCTCTTCATCAAGATGGCGCCCAGGAGTTTCCCGAACGATTCTTCATCTCTCATGCCAGCCCTGTGAAACCGGCGAGAATTTGGCTCAGGTCCTGAAAGAACACGACATCACTTACCACATTGTCACGAAGGTCAAAATTAATGTAGAAGCTCCTACTGAAAAGCGAAGCAAGGCCATGGCCGCAAAAGTCTTTGGCTTTGATGAGACGTTTGTGTACACAGCTGGAGGTAAGATTGACTTCTCTTTCTTAGTGAGCTTTCCTCGTTGATATTTCCAAATGTCTGTTTTCTCAAAGGAAATTCTCTCGCAAGCTGACTGTGCCTTGTCATTGGCAGACTTCGCTACGTTCCGTGGCAACACTAAGATTCGGGCCTTGATGCAGCAACCGGGAGGAGCTTGTATTACAGCTGCTGAAGGATCTGGAGGCTCAGTTTTCAATGGAAATAAATGGGTGACCAGCAAAGCGGTAGGTATTGAACAGGCAAGGTATATAGGATTCATGGCCATATCTTCTTGACTTGTCACATTGAAATGTACAAGTTGTGTTGTAGATATAAACGCAAGTAAATGCAACATTCTGAGCTGCTTTCTACATTTAACATTATTAACATTGCAGTGAACAACGGATTTATACAATGCCACTGCTTCTCTATTTCAGTTGTTGGAGAAGAAGTTCCTAAGAGTAATGGCGCAGAGGGTGTCGATCAGTACCTCAGCCCCTGACTGCCAGGAGTGCCAGTGCACGGGAGGTAGTCGTGGCACAATGGTCAAGTGCTACCAGTGTTCTGAAGCTCCCGATGTCTCGGAAATTAGCCCGCTCGACTTCATCACGCCCAGTGCCAAGTCAGGGGACGATATGGACGCCGATGAAGAGGTTTGCTTCTATTTGCTTATTCTGCTCTCTGAATATGTCTGGTTCCTATTTAGATGCAGACCTTTACAAGCAATTAAAAGAGACACAGATCCTAAATGGACATTTTTGGTGAAATAGACTTCTATTATTGAATTTTTGCGATGCAAAAAATGTTGTACTTCTCCTTTTCTCTCTCTCTTTCGTTAAGTTTCCCCGTGCTGAAATGTACATTGACATTTCCAGATTGAAAACGCCATTATCGAAGACATACGAAAGGACTTTAAAGAACAATTCATAGAGGAAAATACTGCGCTCGAAAACTTCAGTGATGCCGATGAGGAATATTCGGACGAGAGCGAGAGCGACGAGGATTATTCAGAGGAAGAGCAGTACGAGGAGGAGGAGGAGGAGGCCGCCGACGGAGGCGAGAACTACGACTATTACGAATATTAAGTGAGTCTCCGCCAGCCCGCAGGCGGCTCAGAGTGTAGGTCGAGTCATGAAATCTTTTTTTATTTTCTTCATCTTCTTGTCGTCAAAACAACATCAACATTCTCCAGCTACCTTAAGAAGGAGGGTTCAGCGGCATGTTTCGCTTCCTGTACCCACTGCTTGTCGAAGACAAGCAAAATTATTGTATATTATAGACATAAGTA
>NW_028234423.1:11340665-11358165 GCF_977035675.1 Penaeus japonicus | reverse complement strand
GTAAGCAACCAGCTTCAAGTAAATTTACAGGTTGCTCATATGGAACAATATACCCCATAGAGACAGATATTTCAATAAATACAATAAAGGAAAAGATCAAGACATCATGGGGAGTAAACTCAGAAATTCTGGAAATTATCAGAATCACAAAAAATAACAAAGATAAAGATAGTGACCAAAAAATAATCCCAACAAAATCTTTAAGGATCACATTTTAAGGCCCTCTTCCAGAAAGAGTGGCTACAGGTCACACTTCATATAACGTATACCAATATACTTTCAAAGTTCCCAGATGTTCCAACTGTTTATGTGATGTGATGTGATTTTAACATATAAATCTAGAAAAAAGGTGCAGCAATTGCAGCAAATATGATCATAATTATGAAGATTGTACAAATCCCCCATTGTTTTTATTGTAAGGAAGCACACTCACCCAAAGATAATTCTTGCAAAATGCACAAGAAAGCATTAGAAATTAACAGAAATAACATAACACCAAACAATATAAAGATAAAATTGCAAGTACAACAACTGAAACTTAACGCAAAACAAGAAGAGGTGATGACTAGAAATAGGGAAATAATAAACAAGGCAACACTCATTCAGACACAAACAACAATACACAATCAACAAAATCAAGCACAAACGAGAAAACCACCAAACTTAAGAACAACACAAACATATGCAGAAATCATAATCCAAAAAAACAGAATAACACCAGGACAGAAAACACCAGAAAATTACAAAAGCAAACTCAAAATTCGGCAAATCAAATTCACTAAGTTTCATGAAACGCATAAGACAAGATAACCAAAGAAAACAAATCAAAGGACAAAGAAACAACAAAGATCAAAAAAATAAAAATTGAATTATACAGAAAGTTCCCCAATAACGTGGACATTACCAACGCCAATCAAACAAATACAAAAGAAAGAGGAATCAAAAGAAGAAGAAAGCCCAAAATGGTTAATTTTGACAACAAATGTAATCAAACCCACCAGGAAACTGATAAACAATTTAAACTCAGAAAACTCAATCTTTGAAACAATTAAAGATTTTCAATAATTTTCAAACAACTAACAATTGAGAAAGATTATAATGCGGAACTCACGATCAATACATAACAAGATAAGAGACCTAAATTACCTAATACACACAAAAAACAGACATATCCACATTATGTGAACCTTGGTTAAAAAAACAAGAAGCAATTTAAAGTAAATGAAAATATGATAATAAGAAAATATAGAGAAAACGAAATGGGAGGGGGAATAGTTTTTGGAATAAAACCTAACATTCAATTTCAAAAGATAAATTTGAGAGATATATACGTAAATAAAGTAGAAGTACTATGTATCAAACACTATACAAAAACAGATGGCTCAACATATTATTTTACAATCCTTGCAACAGCATAAATAAAGAAGTAATTCAATATTGCATGGATCAAGTAGAACAACCAAAAATGCTAATAGGAGACTTTAACGTACATCATACTAGTAGGAATCCAAACATGCATATAAGTAATAAAACAGGGAAAAACCTATATGAATTTATAGATGAAAATTATTTATTAATGATGACGCCACCAGGTCAGATAACCGCCGCACAGGAACCGCCTTGTCGTGGCGCGGGGGCTTGAACTCCTTCCTCGGACAAGCCCGCTCTGGATCTGGCCAGTCTCTTCCTCCCATTGAGGTGGCCTATCAGCGGCGGGTTCTCTGGGGAGGATGTCCAAGATGGTGCTTCTTGGCTTCCCTCTGATGTATAACCTTGAGGTCATCACGTCTCATCCCAAGTCCTGGTCACTTTGAAGGGACCCCCAGTTGCGTCCTTAGACCTTGGCAATTGTGGCTCCTACAGCCTCAGGACATACGTTCCTGGCCCGCTCCGCTGCTTCACGTGCCAGAAATACGGGCACCACCAGGCCACTTGCTCTGCAAAGCCAAAGTATGGTGTCTGTAGTCAGGCACACAGCACGGAGGTGTGCCTCAAAGCACACAAGGAGGGCAAGCGGGACACCACTGCCAAGTGTCCCAATTGCCACAAAAAGCACCACGCCTGGAGCCTTGGCTGTTCCGTAAGGAAGGAAGAGGCTCTTCGGCAGCAAGAGGTCGTTGCAAAGCGACCAGACTTTGTTCCCGCCCCTCCAGGCACTTATGTCTGGGGGCAGAGCAAAGGGGTAAGGGCCCCCCCCCCCCCCCCCTCCTAAGAGGATGGACGCATCGCCCAAAGCGAAACCACCACTGGACACCTCCAACACAAAGGAGTTTCCGGCTCTGGTGGAAGTTCCAAGACGGAAACAGACCCGGGAGGGGTCTGGGAACACCACAAAGTCTACCCCAAGAGCGGAGAGACCAACTCTGTGACGACAGTCGTCACAGCAGTTGCGACACCATTAGATAGGAACAGTGAGGAGACGGAGAAGGCAGTCAAGGTCACCATGACGGCAATGACACGGACTGTCGCTGCTCTGAAGGAGAGGGAGATGAGTCCTATGGTCTCAAAACCCACTCCAACTCAAAACGAGACTCCTCTCCCCACAACCCCCCAGGGCGATACTTGTCTCCCCACCCAACCTGCGGCCAAGACCACACTGGCAGAGCCTGCACACAAAACCCAAAGGGTGAGGAAGCCACGACCATCCAGAATGAAGGTCAAGGCGACCAGGGGTTCACCACCTCCCAGGAGACCCAGCCCTAATAATGGCTCGACCTGTCCTGACGATAGTGACGTGTCGAGTGAGGAAATCACGCTCAGTGAGGAACTCACCAAGGAGTTGTCAGACTCCGAAATGTCTGAAGTTACCCACAATGGGGCGTCGGACACTGAGATCGACTATGTCGACGTCGTTGACGACACAGACTTAATGGACTTAGATTAGCACAATGGCTTCTCATCTAAGCATACTGCAGTGGAATATCAAGTTTTTCCTCAAGGAATGCCCTTTTCCACGCGATCGTGCGATCTCGGAACATTGACGTTGTCATGCTCCAGGAGACCCTAACAGGGGAATCTGTTCGCTTCTTGATTACCCTTGTGAAGTCGACTATCCCCTGCTCCTTGATTGCCAATCCTGTGCAGTGTGGAGGTGTCGAATTCCTTGCTGTTGAGATCCATTTGGCCAGGGGTCCCCTCAAGCTGTACAATGTGTATAGGAGGCCAAAATGTAGGAGCTTAGATATTAGTGAAGTCTGTGCTGCTGCGGCACACGAGCCAATTCTCATAGGGGGAGATTTCAATGCCTATCACCCCATCTTGGCTCCCACTCGGAGTCGTGATGCGGCAGGATACCACATAGCCGAGATACTAGAGTCGTGCCCCGATATTGCTCTTCTCAACAGCCAGGAGCCTTCGCATGTTGGCGGGGGGGGTCCTTGACCTTACCTTTGTCACTGCAGCTCTGGTCGAGAGAATTAGTTGGTCTGTGGACAACACTGCCACAAGCGATCACTATGGGATAAGCACCACCATCTTGGACGCTGGCCCGGCACCCGTGCCCCGGCACAATCCTCGATGGAAGGTGGACAGGGCCAACTGGAAAGCTTTCCAGGAGGCCCTGGCCAGGTGCCTCAGAACCAGTGACTTCTCACTTAACGATAATGTGGATATACATGAGACTAGACTAGTAAATGCCATAGATGAGGCAACCTCAGAGACCATCCCCAAAACTCGTCCGTGGTCCAGGTGTTTCAAAGATGCCTGGTACTACAATGATGAGATTAAGGAATCAATATGTGCAGAAGACACTTCCGCAGACAGAGAACCCCTGAGAACCACGCTTTTTTTGAGAGAGGCTCTCAGGGATGCTCAGGAAATTGCTAAGAGGATAAAACAGGAAAAGTGGCTGGAGTGGTGTGAGTCTTTTGGCCACCAAACCTCCCTTTCAGAGCTGTGGAACCCTATCAGATGGGCCACAAATCGCTCAACCCCCGGAAAGACCCACTATGACCCGTGGTCATGGTGGGTAGCATCGGCCTACCAGCAGAGTTGAGGGCATGTCAAGAGGAATTGCTTTCAGGCAGGCATACCCTCATCATAGAAAAGGCGGTCGAGTTTGATGACACAGATGCCATGTTCTCTCTGAGGGAGTTACAACGGACGTATAAGATCAGTTCCCGGTCAGCCCCAGGTTGTGATGGGATCTCCTATCCCATCATTTCCCACCTAGGACTTGAAGGTGAGCTTGCACTTTTACATCTCATCAACAAGTCCTGGGAGACTTCCTCACTTCCACAGTGCCGGAAGAGGGCTGACATAGTTCCCATCCCTAAACCAAAGGAGCCGGGACGGTACCGTCCCATCTTTCTACTCATCTGTCTGGGAATGACGGCAGAGAGAATGGTACTGAACCAGCTCCAATGGAAGTTGGACCTCCACATGAACACATATATGGGTTCACAAGGGGTAAGAGCACTGCTCACAGCATGGCCACCTTACTGAGCACTGTCAGCAACACCAGCTCTGACACTGTCTTCCTGGCCCTGGAGAAGGCTTTTGAACTGGCGAGCCCACTCGCCATTCAGATCTTGATCTGCAAGGGAATCAAAGGCATACTGCTTGCCTGGATTGGTGACTATTTTCGGAACAGAACTGCCAGAGTGAAGTTCCAAGGTCACATCTCCAGGCATTTGCCCGTGGAGAATGGTACTCCATAAGGGGGGGTCCTTAGCCCGGCTCTGTTTAACACCCTCAAGTTAAGCATCCTCGACATTCCACTCCCAGCGGGGTGGAAGATCATTTCATATGGTGATGATCTTGCAATTATCTCTGCTGGGAGACGAAATGAGAACCTAACTAGAAAGGCCCAGCGTTGTCTGGAACTAATGTCTGAGGAATGCCGTAGAATTGGGCTTAAGATATCAGCAATCAATTCGAAGGCAATGGCGCTGAAAGACGATGTCCACGACCAAAGACTGCGAGTCCAAGGGTTAGAACTAGAGTGGGTTCACGCCTTCCAATACTTGGGGGTATGGGTTGACAAGAACCTCACCTTCCGCTCTAAGATTAAATATCTCCTAGACCGGACCAAGGCAAGACTCTCTGTCATGAGAGTTTTGTCAGGGCGGTGCTTAGGGGCTAGGCACCTTGTACTAAGATCCTTCTATGTGCACGCTGTCCGTCCCATTGTGGACTACGCCTCCGTTGCCCTGATTACGGTCAAGCCTGGACTCAGGAAAAAGATTGACATTATGCAAAACGAGGCTGCCAGGATCATTCTGGGTGCCCCTGGGTGAACTAAGGTTACCAACCTCCTCTTAGAGGCCAATCTTTTCCCCCTGGATACCCGGATCGATCAGATGGCAGCCCAGTTCTTTGCCAAACTTTTACAGTCCCTGCCGGGCTCGCAGCTAAGACAGAAAGTGCAACGTCGGCTTGCACAGAACCACGAATTCTTTGCTAACACCTGGCTGTATTACACAGCCAGGGTGCTGATATGCTTTGAGCTCAAGGAGACACTACTGGTTAAAGGCATGGACCTCCCCCACCCTGACTATGTCACAGCCCCGCCGTGGGCACGATCCTTGATAGAGTTTTCTATCATGAGCCTGTCAAGGAGAAAGACAGTACCCACCGCCTCTGTTAAGGGATGAGGCGGAGAGGAATATCGCAGCAATCACTCCGCCGGGTAGTAAAACCTATTTCGGATGGTTCTGTAGACCCCATCACCCGCACTGCAGGCGCCGGTTTTGCAGCAAGGGATATAATGAGAGCTATACGGGTATCTGACAATGCCTCCTCACTCCAGGCAGAGGCAGTCGCTATTATGGAAGCCCTAGCCCATGCAGCCCAGACGGACGACCATGTTGTCATACATACAGATTCTAGGGCCGCCATTGACAGCCTACAACAAAGCACGCCCCTTGATAACGTTTATCTTCTGACCACGATTCTCACCATTGCTCAGAGAATCCTGGATCAGGGTAGACGCATCGTCATCAACTGGATTCCGAGCCATGTTGGTGTCAAAGGCAACGTCATAGTCGACAGGTTGGCAGAGGAAGACAGGAAGAAACCCTTGAGTGATCTTGTGGTGCATCCTGGACGGGAACTGCTAGGGCGTAAAACGATGGCTGCAGGGCAGGTCGGTGCCCTGCAGCGACATAGAGAGGAAGCGAGAACCTCCCCCTCGGCCAGCTGGTACTCAGACACCACAGGCTAAGAGTCGCTGATACTCTCCCTTAGAATATCAAGGTGTGCTGAAGTCAGCCTTCACAGACTGAGAATAGGCTATCCTTGTGCGTGGCAAATCGTACCCACCATTGGGCATGATGAGCAACGCTGTGATCATTGTGGCGCGCTGGACGCCAAATGATGGAGTGCGAGTGCAATCGCTTCCTTAGGCAGGGCCCGGAGACGACAGCCGCTGAGCTGGTTAAACGGCTATGCTTGTCACTTGCCCCCTGGCAACTGGAGCGCCTACAGGCAATCCGAGCGCCACGGTAAACATTCAGTTATGATGATCAGATCAGTCAGGATTTATAGCTGGCAGAGGCCGTGCCGCCTCGTGCATATAGCCCGGGCGAAGCGACGTCTTCGCAAATCACTCTGAACTGAACTGAACTGCCCCCTGGCAACTGGAGCGCCCTCAGGCAATCGGTAAGCATTCAGTTATGATGATCAGATGAGTCAGCACTTATAGCTGACAGAGGCCTGGCCGCCTCGTTCATATAGCGACGTCTTCGCAAATCTCTCTGAACTGAAGTGAACTGAAAAGCAAGATGAAGTTTCAGAACTCGGAGAGCACCTGTGAAGTTTTCTTCCCACAAATCATTATTATCTGCATTGCTATCAAATTCCTTAAATTTGGGCCCATAACCTGTTGAGGTAGGTATGATATTAGAAGCATCTTTATTTTATCATAATCTTTAATTATTATAACAAAAATGATAATGCACTTTGAAAAGAGAATGAGAGGTTTTGTGAAAATGATAATGTACTTGAAAATGGGAATAGAGCTTTACCAAAAATGATAATGCATTGTAGAGAGGATGAGAGCTTTAATGAAAATGATAATGCACTTAAAAAGAGGATGAGAGCTTCAATGAAAATGATAATGCACTTAAAAAGAGGATGAGAGCTTTAATAAAAATGATAATGCACTTAAAAAGAGGATGAGAGCTTTAATGAAAATGATAATGCAATTGAAAATAGAAATAGAGCTTTTGTGAAAATGTTATTGCACTTGAAAATGATCATTCACATGAAAATAGAATGTGAGCTTTAACGAAAATGAGACCTTTAATGCACTTGAAAAGAGGATGAGATTTGATTTGATATAGTTTATTTGCAGAACAATTTACATGCCCTGCAAAAAGCCAGGGTAAGATGCCAAGCATCTATCCAAACTGGCTAAGCTTCTATTGCGTAAAGGACTTAGTCAAGCGCAAATCTTACATACCCGAGAGGTTGCATTATACTGGTTAACATATTTACATGTTTTACCTAGTCGGTAAAAAAAACTTTTATGTCACTGATCTTCTCAAAGACAAGACCAGTGTCTATAATAAGATAAATATAATCTACAAGTGATGTTCTTTGTACAGTGCTGTTTGATTGATAGTATGCAGTTTAGCTTTTTTGCACAATTTATAGAGGTGATAATGTGACTGGTTTTGCATCTAAAACTGCATCTTGCACATATTGTATAGTATAATGATAGCCTCTGCGTAGCTTAGTATAACTTGTTGCCTCCGTGACAGACCTTTATAAAGTTCATAGAGCTTGTCCATGTATGATATCCCTACAATACTTTCATAATGCCAGATAGTGTCATGTCCATCTTTTCTGTAGCCCATACCTGATCATCATAATCTCTTAAACAGCTATTAATACGTCTTTTCATCTGAGTAAGAGATAATGGTATAGCATAGTGTGGTTCTTCGTAGGAAAGTGCGAATTTGGCTAACTGGTCAACTTTTTCACATGATGGTATTCCTATATGAGAGGGTATCCAGTACAATGACACTTGTATACCCTACTCCGAGAGTCTGGAAATTTGATGTAGGATGTTTTTAGATACCATATTTTCTGGGTTAAATGCAGTGAGTCTATAGAGGGCACCCTGACTGTCAGAAAAGACAGCCAGGTGGCGCCCCTGTTCACTACCTTCCTTTATGGCATGGTATATGGCTAATGATTCAGCATCAGTTGTGCTTGCCCAGTCTGAAATCCGCACACTTTGTCTATACGAAATGTCGGGAACTCCAATCCCAGCTGCTCCATGAGGATCAGTGGAGGCATCACAGTAGATTGCAAGTGGGGGTTCAGCATCAAGAGGATGGAGGATATCTTCTATATACTTCAGGTAATGAGACTTCAGTTCTGATGTCAAAATCATGGATTTAGGTCCTGGCAGCTTGTCAATATGGACATACACATGAGTTCTACGCCATGGTGCAGATAGTTTGGTTTCTGAGATATTAAGAGCATCAATGCTCCACACACTGAAGCTGAGGATGGTCTGGGCAGTTTTTTCCATTCTAAGTTGGAGTGTATTAGATTGGAATATCGATGCCGAGAAAACCTGACTCTGAGACTCTCATTTGCCAGAGCTTGGGAAATCTGTGGTTTGGGTAAGAGCTGCAAGATTCTAATACCAAGAACGGTATTAGTTTGGGTAACACGATTGTGGATTGTGGGGAGATCTAATTCTTTCCTCATGACCAGAACTTTTGCAGTCATTGGGCAACCGAATATAATTCTCATAGTCTTGTTCTGTAGAACTTCAAGGGGTTTGAGGGCATTTGGAGGTAACAGACTAAGAACCGGACTCGCATAGTCAATCACGGGCCGAACCAAGGTAATATACATCAACCTCAGGACTCTGAGGGAGGCATCAACGTATCTGTTACATATAAATTGTAATGGTCTTAAACGTTCCAAGCAACGTTCTTTGATATCGTGAATAATTTCCTGGGTGAAACGGGAATTGCGTGACATGAGGTGTGGAGCAATCACCATAACACCAAGGAGTCAGTCCTTGCAATAACTTGTCCACCTAAGCTTGGTATATAGGGCAGTTGACGAGGTCTAGATATATGTTTGGTCTTGATAGGGTTGAATATGAGGCCAAGAGAAGCACACTTTTTGCTGAATCTCCTGAGTACATATTCCCCCCTATCAAAGACTTGGATGACGATATCATCCGCATATGATATGATATTACATAGGTCTCCTAACTCATTGTACAGTTTACAGATAGAGTGCATAAGTATGTTAAATAGTATAGGGGACAATACTCCCCCTTGTGGGGTACCTAACTGGTTTACCGAAAGCACTAAAGGTACCTTGGTACCATACTTTAACTTTTCTTGTACATAAATAGTTCTTTATCCATAACAGTAGCTTTCCCTTAACTCCCAAGAGAGTTAAGTCATGAAGAATTGCTGTTGGAGAAGCTCTGTCAAAAGCACCTTTAAAGTCTATGAAGTTTGAAGAATGTGCTTTGCTTCCATTTAGATACTGTGCTAAACACATTTGTGTTCCTTTCCCTTTCTGGAAACCAAAGATAGATGGAAGAATTTGGTCTTTGGTCTGATAAAGAAGACGAGTGAGAAGGATTCTTTCACAGGTTTTGGAGAGACAGGATGTTAGTGAGATTGGTCGAAATTCGTCTGGGCGTCCTGGTTTTGGAATGGGAATGATAGTTGCCTGTTTCCAGGAGGTAGGCAGAGTGCCTGTAGCATAGGTTAAGTTGAAGAGATCTAGAAGAGGATTTCTTCCCTTTGCCTGTACCTTAGCAAGGAGCCGGATAATGTCATATGTAATGCCATCGTCCCCAGGTGCAGTGGATTTGCCAGTTTTAATTGCTGCAAGAAGTTCGTCAGTTGTAAATGGTATGTCAGCTTCATCTGTTAATCGACATTGATAATCAATTTAATTTTTGTGTTTTAAGTTGGAAGAGCACTTGCGTATGGATAATGGAAGATTATCAAGAGAAGAATCCTCACACCATTTGTTAAGAAGAGATGAAGCTACTGTTTCTGGATGAGGATGAGGTGTTGCATTGTATGAGTTAACTTTAATCTTATTGATGTCCTTCCACACATTACTCATGGGAGTTGTAGTCAATTGATTCTACCCAGGCATACAAACTCTTCTCACTTTTGAGTAATTAATTCGTTCAGCTTTCTACTAAAGAAAACAAGGTCCTTAGCTAGGTAGGGGTTGCTTCCTAATTGTTTTAGCTGACTCACAGTTGATCGTATTATTTTTTTAAGGAGCTTAATCTTAGAGTCTTTGTTTAGATGTCGTGCACGTTTAAATCTGGAGGTTGGAGACCTATGCATGGTAGTTTTTTTGGGGGTGAAGTTGATTAATGATATTGCCAACTTCTTGACAGAGAGTTTCATTAGAATGATCGAGATTGATAGGAGCAAAGTCCTCATACCAACAGGCAATCCTTTCAATGAATCCGTCATGATATGTAGTGGCAATATGACATCGTAAACGTGGCTGGGGTGGGTCTCTTTTACAGAATGGTAGGGTTATACTTAATGCCCAGTGATCGCTGATTAGGAATGGGATAACCTCTGTAGTGCTTGGTAAATAATGCACATTCAGCACATGTGTCACGCTTGTCATCGATCACTTTGGATGGTATGGAGTTCGTAATATATATGCCAAGCCCTCTTGTAGAGGGATTAGCCATATTAGGTTTGTCATAATAAGTGTATCCTGCAATTTTTGCATAGCGAGCACTAGTTCTGACTTCTTGAAGGCAACATACATCAACATCCTCAGCGTGGAGATATTGAGAGAGAGTTGCCTTGCATTTCTGCAAACTGTTAATGTTCCAAGTAATACATTTCAAATAATTACTTGGAGCCATCGGTCGTTATTTGATCATTTCCAGGGTCCATTATCGGATGCAAATCGACGGGCGGTGTGAGCTGTAGTCGCTCCAGGAGGGTGAACATCCTTTCCTGGAATTTAGATTGTTGGACCATTTGCTGTTGCATCATGAACATCATCTGGCCCTGCTGGTTCATCATCAGTTCCATCTGCTTAATCAGCGTGTGCAGCAGTTCCTTTATTTTGCTGTTGGACTCTTGTTTATCTTGTTGCAACGCGGGCGGTGCTGGGGTTGGAGTTGGAGCCGGAAGTAGAGTTGAGGTGGGCACTGGAGGTTGCACTAGAGTTGTGTTTGGTGTTGCAGGAGCTGGTGCTCCTGTTGATGATGGTGCTGTGGATGATGCCTGGGCTTTATTTGAAGGGATTACCACATTCTTCTTTGGAAGAGATGGGAAGGTCTTCACATCAGTAAGGCTAGGACCTGGGGTGGCGTTCTTGGCAGGGAGGACTTGCTTCTGATATTTCATTTTCCTATCCTTCGGAAAATATGCACATAATGCAGAATTCGCATTATGCTCTTGGCGGCAGTTCACACATTTCCGAGGGATATCTTGTCCTTCGGAAATCTTATCAGCTCATTCTGCGCTTGTATGGGGGAGAGCGCAGTATCGGCACCGCGGTTTGTCGCGAGTGCAAGCACGTGCTCCGTGTCCCCACTTGGAGCAGTTTGAGCAAAACATGGTGAGGGATTTGAAGACGGCACAGCTAAAGGGTGCCATACCTTCAACCAGTTTGATTGACTTAGGAATTATCTCCCCCTCGTATGTAATAACAACACGCTGGGTCAGATTCCCATTTATTTTCAAACGCCTTGCATTTAGAATATTTTCAGTCTCATATCATCGGTCTCTATTTCCTTTGGGACGTCGAACACGATGAGGTTGGTGCATTGTCCTTTCCCGTAGACTTTTGCTTTTTCAAGGATTTCTCCCATTGCTCCGACCGTTGTTATCTGTGCAAGAATTGTTTCGTTCTTGCAGTGAACGTATACATTGTTTCGTCCAACTTTCAGTTCTAATGTTTCCTTGATTTTTTGTAAGGATCCAATTTAAGAGCCTGGCATATCCAGCGATAATTATCTCCGGGAGTTCGGAGTTTACTGTCATTTTCGAAGTGGGCACATAGGTGCCCGGGAGGAGTAATTTTTACAGAATCGTCAGGTACAGGTAACTGCCTCTTTGCTTTTTACCTCGCTCTTTCTTCATTCTTGTTGGCGTTAGCACCGCCGCCTATGTCTACTTCACAGAGGGCGTCATATCTGCCCTCAGGTGCCTTTCCTTGAACAGAGGTGGACATTTTTCTAGAAGGGGGGCGGGGTCGCTAGAGAGCCCGACCTGAGCGGCCTTTATAAAGAAACAAGGTCACTCGGGTACCCCCTATCTTTTACCTGTCCGTGGATTGTGCGTTATAATTTATGTGGTGTCGGTTTAAATTCAAATTTAATTTTGTTTAATGTAAATAAGTTGTATACTGTATATGGTTAAAGTGTGTGGTTATATTCATCCCCTCAATATAAACTTGAATACACCTTGAAAATAAGGCCCATTAAAAGAAAAATCTATACATGCATGTTTTAGAGAGGTATGTATGTATAGTAATTTGTAAGCGGGGTATACATAGACAAGCAGTGTACTGTGACGTTTGGTACTGATTAATAAATGGTGTATAAAGAATAACTCTGATTACGCAGTGATTAAATCCGTCTTCTGTGCTATAACATATAAGGTCATTGGTCCACTACCTTCATGGAACAAGCATTTTCTTTACTTGCTGTACTACAAATGGTTGAAAAAAAAATCTTTTATAATTTTCATTTGCATTCCCCTACTGCACGTATTAGAAGCTGCCATAAAAATATATTCTATAAACGATCATCTTACTTTAACTTTTTTTTCCATTTAAATCATATTCTTATGTTAAGGCAGTATAATATATTTTATACTATTTCTTATATAACCCCTCCCCTAAAAAGGAAACATTCATAAGGCATAATGAAAACACTCTAATATAAACACATCTTTATATATTTACAGGTACAAAATATGCATACGATATCATAATTCGCCTATCTATCATAACCATCTGTGAGGATTACAACGTGACTGTAAATGCAGAGAACAACAGGCAAAATGTCTAAGAAATATTTTGATCTCTCATTTAAAGCTTCAAATGCTTTTTCTCGTTTGTTTATTTTTGCTCTTTTTTCGCTGCCTCACATAATCACTCCACAAGTGAGTTTATGAGACAAGGAGGTTGGAGAAGAGGGAAAGGACGAGAGAGAAGCAGTGGGGGTAGATGAACAGGGAGAGAGAGAGAATGGGATAACAGGAGCAATGGGGGGAGGGGGGAGGAATTAGGGTGGAGATTAAAAGTAAGTGGGAGGGAAGGAGAGGGGGGGGGGGTAAACATCAGCATTTCACAACACAATATGAATTTTTAGTGAGCAAATATTACATTTTTCCTTTCGGAAATTAATTCAAATTGTCCAAGTCAAAATGACGAGTAAATGATGCATGGAATTAACAGTCTTGATCTCAAAATAAAAAAAAGGAAATGGGCAATGTGTACTGACAAGCAAAATTACTATGTAATATTTAGTACATTTATCATATTTTATTTTTTCCAGTTCGTAAACTGAACCAACAAAGAAGGGACCACTACATAAAACTTCTTGCTAGAGAGGAGAGTGACCATCACAAAAATATATAAGTGTTCATATCTCTATCCATCAGAAGTTAAAAACACACAATAACATTACCAGTCAGTTTCTTGTATTTTTTCCAGGATGTTTAGCAGTCGAGGTCCTTGATGGCTAACGCTTATGCAACCATACAGCACAATTGTATCTCCGTCCATCAGGACAGGTTGAAACACGCAATAATATCATCAGTGTATTTCTTGTCTAGAAACATGCCTTAATTTTGCTTCCTCGGTCTACAGACACATGTGAAGCCTGCTTAGCTTGTCCAGTTTCCTTTTTTTATGCTTCAAAGCACGGCAATCAGTTAACCTTTGTTACATTTACTGACCATTCAACTTTGTTTCCGGACCAAGAGACTATATTCTTATTAATATCAACTGGCTTTAGCATGATAAGTCAATTCAAAATAAACATATTTCTTGCCCTGTTGAATTTTACTACAATGCAGTCCTCTTCACAGTTCAAAATATTTGACCGCAGGTAATTGACTATTAATTAATAGAATATAAAATATGTATGAATTTCCACAGAGCCTAGTACCATTACAATTTTTGTTTGTAAAACACAGAATCAAATGTCCATTGCCAAAAATGAATTGTAACTTTCTCAAAATATTCTGTGAACTCCAACACTGAAATTGCAGTGGTATTTTTCTTTTCTCTAAATTTAATTTAGTCTGTAATCAGCAACATGCTTGAAATCTTGTCTAAATCCATTTGGCTAACTAGTATTTATTCATACAAATATATTGCCTCCCACTTGTCTTAATTGTTGTTAGTGTTTCATGATCTGTTACAACAAAAATGGCCACAGAAAGAGAACCTAGCTCCCTCACCAAACCCAACCCTGCTTTGTGGTTGGCTTCTGGTAAGGAATCATGACCATTTGCAATGGAAATACCTGGTTATGGTGATAATCATATCCTTTTTAAGCATCAACTTGACTTTGAACAAGGCTTCTTTTCAGGTTGATCTTCAAAAGCATTTTGTTCAGTGAATTAAGGGACCCATGGAAGATTCTGCAATCCATGAAAATCCAGGCAAAGATTAATATTCAGATTTCTACATTTCATACATACAGTGAGACCCTTATTCATGAACTTCTAGATGAGTATCTACAATTGGGTCCTAATAGAGTTGCAAACTACGGTATTGTTCCAGTTTCCATTGAAAATCATACTAGAACAGTTCTTTTAACATTGGCGGATGAGATTATGTTCACTTGTAGGGATAGAACTGTGGCTTACGAGCTCTGACCTTGCCTTCGTTTCAAATCACTTAACCCGTTGCCGACGGGGGATAGATTTGCTTACACAGGCTCCAGGATGAGTTTTAGTTCTGACCGAGGCAGCTTCTGCCACATAATTTGATTTTTCCCACTCCCTTTTAGTCACTCATTGTAGAGCTAGATCCATATTTGTGTTTTGTTTTTTGTGTGTTTTACTGTTTTTAGAAATTTATGTTATATCACAGGTTCCATCAATTCTGCAGATGACTAAAATTGTAGTTCAGGGTCAATATCAACTCATTTTTTCTTTATACTCAATGTGATAGAAGTATTACTGTTTTAGGGGGGGGGGAACAGAAAGCAACTTTATTTTTTCGTATTTGTGTGCTGTCACGAACAAACACGAAACTTATAACCATCCAAAATGAAGAGGTAGGGAAGAGGAAGGAAACTTGTGCTTTTGACAGTGAGTGCCACAATAAAAGGCATCCCTACTGGCACAGGGGCACATTGTTGGCACTGGGCATGGTGTAAGTCACCTTCCTCCTCTCGTTCTGCCTGCACATCTTTCATCTGCGGTACTTTAGAGCAAGAGGTCGGCAACTTGCGATGTGCCATCCCTCTATAGAGATAGTGCTTGCTAGAGACCGTAGATGGGTGCCATTCAAGGCTCTCTCTCCTGCTGGTGCGAGAAGAAAGTGGTGTCATCTAGGTTTTGGAAGTGAGTTGAAACCCATTTTGCTTAACCCTCTCTGGACGGGTGGTACAGTACTGTACCGCGCATTCAAAAGCCCAGTGGCCGGGCAGCACAGTATTGTGCCAGCCATTTAATTGATTTAGGCCTAATAATTCAAACGCCCCGGCATTGGGACATTCAAGGCTGGAATGCCCCCATCATAAGTGGGTTAATATTACGGCAGTTATAATAATTATGACTGCAATTGTCAACATTACTCACTTATTACTCATAGCACAGTAAAATAACATAGTGATCCAAAATTCCCGAACGTCATGACGCCCACTGTCAGGCAAGAGCTCCTGCGTCATGTATGACAAAAAAACACGTCATCTGTCGTTAACGGGTTAAATTTGTATATTACATGGTGGTTTCACAATTTTGCAATCCCACACCTCCCTCTTCTATCTATTCAAAATCATATTGTGACATGTTAGATATCCCAATTGGTTCCTACTTATCCAACTGGCCTATGAGAGGAAAATAGTTTTTGTGCATCTATTTAATTGTAGGTTGTGAATTTAAAAGGTTAAAACCATTAGAACTGCACTACTTTGCACTACTAATTCAATTTCCTTACAAATATAAAGCTGGAAAGTGGTCCAATATCAGTAATGCAATCTGAAGTCAATAAGTCGACCATGGCCACTTCCTAATTTGTAAATCCTGAGGAATATCCAGAAACTCTCTCCCAAAAAAATGGTAATCAACTAAAATGCATCGGACATAAGAATCAGTGAAAAAGGCAGATCCATGTGATGGCATGGTTAAGCCCACACCACATGGATGTACAGGTGTACAGATGGACCAAAGGTATTTACCTTTGAGAGAGTCGGATCAAGGCTGAAGTACATGAGGTTACATGCCGTCCTGACTGTAGGACAACCCACTACAATTCAGTGCAACAGCGCACGAAAGGTTTTATTGGCTTCTTTACAGTGTAATTCCCAGAATGTGTGTGCCTATCTACATAGAGCTATATTTATATATGAGTAAATATGTATGTTTTTAGCCATATTCCTCTCCCTCCCCTCTCTCTCTCCATCCCTGTCCCTGTTCCACGCATATACTTTAAAACTCTACTGCCAGTGCTGGTGTTGTCACTTCTGCTGGCATTTGGCAAATTCATACTTTAAACAATCTACACCCCAAACTGGTGCTAGATTATTGGAAACTCAGAGGCAGTGGAACAACAATATGAACATGTTTTTCAAGAAAGTTTTTGACAATATGAAATCTCTTGATATGCAGTTTGTTCTGACATTTATCAAGCAGAAAACAACTAAGCCAGAACATTTATACAACAGGCTGCCATATTTTTAAAATAGTAAAAATCATCAGATAGTGTGAGTTATTCCCTAGTTCTTATGTTTTAACAAAATAGAATATAGCCATTATTATTTTCAAGCTGCTTTTGTGACCTGTATTATTAAAATTAGAAATGAACTATTTTCTTTGTCAAACTGGGCAAGTCTCAACATCTGCAGTCACATAAAATCTGAATACAATAACATTGAAGTCAAAACTTACATACATTGATATTAGCTATAGTTATTTGAGGTTTGCAACTGTGATATAAATCACTTAACAGCCCCAAATACAGGTCCCCATCACATTTTGTAGCTCGCTCCTTGGTAACAGAGTTAAAAGTCCAGTATAACTTAGTGGAAGCCCTCATCTTACTCCCATGTCCTCCCTTAATTCATTAAGACGAGCGTCAAGGATATGGACTCTCAGGGATATCCCACACCTAACTCTGTCCTAGTTCCTTACCAAACTATCAACCAGTTACACAAGGTCTTTGGTCTTATGATTGTCCAAAAAATCTCAAATTACTATGACAAAGCTATCATATTTTTTTCCTTCCTACTGAGATTCTTGGGGAATGCTTTGCACTCCCGGATCTTCTTTATTTGAAATCTCACAAAGACATCTGCTTTGAACTTTGTCTTACATGGCTTAGGGAGGAAGACTCAAGT
>NW_028234423.1:11320665-11323165 GCF_977035675.1 Penaeus japonicus | reverse complement strand
TACGAGATCGTTTACGCTGTGGGCGGGGCTCTGGAGATATTGGGCGGGAAAGGACGGAATGATAACGACGTGCAGATCTGTCTAAACCCACAGACGAGGCATACCGAGCAGAAGGAGGTGAGGGTATCAATTCGCACATGATGCCAATCTCACATGTTTTATTTGTGTTTGAAGGTACTGATGTAGATAATGCAGAGGTGCCTTTGATTTTCTCAATTTCTGATAAAATCATATCCTGTAAATTAAAATAAAAACATCCGAGTCAAACACAACCTTCCACAAGCACAAAATTATCTTATTCTACATCATCCAGGGCCACAAAAATAATTAATAATTCCAGGTAGCAATCAAAATCAGAAAAATATAAACTTCCTAATACAATTCTCTACAGGTTTAACTTACCCTTGATGCCAAGAGCTCTACCAGAGATCCAGACACAACAATCTGCTCAGGCCCCGTTTCCACAACCCTTACTCCCCTTGCTACTCCTTGCTGGTGAAGACTGAAGAAAATGCCTTTGTCTGCTTCAATACCCAACTCAGCACTTAGATCCTCGTGTAGAGTGGCTTCCACTTTCTTAAAAGGCTGTAGGAAGATGGTAAAGTAAAATTTAAACATACTCATCGATATGTAAAAAAAAAAGTCAATATAAACAAAGCCAATGATCTGTCCCCATTAACCCATTGCCAACAGGGGACAGTTTTGCTTACCCAAGCTCCAGGATGGGTTTTGTTTCTGAGCAAGGCAGCTTCAGCAACATACCTTGACTTTTTCCACTGCCTTTTAGTCACTCTTTGTAGAGCTAGAACCATTATATGTTTTATCTTTTTGTGTGTTTTACTGCATTTAGAGACTTATATCTGTCATATCATAGGCTCTGACAATTGACTAAAATTGTAGTTCAGGGTCCATATCCACTCATTTTATTCTTTATATTCAGTGTGATAGAAGTATTGCTGTTTCAGGGGATGACAAAAAGCAACTATTTTTTTGTATTTGTGTGCTGTCATGAACGAATACAAAACATATAACCATCCACAATGAAGATAACATGGAGAG
Organism: Penaeus japonicus; assembly: GCF_977035675.1. Taxonomy (NCBI): domain Eukaryota; kingdom Metazoa; phylum Arthropoda; class Malacostraca; order Decapoda; family Penaeidae; genus Penaeus; species Penaeus japonicus. The sequence continues at coordinate 11,322,106 of NW_028234423.1, read as the reverse complement.
GTAGGGAAAAGGAAGGGAAACTTGTGCTTATGACTGTGAGTGCCACAGTAAAAGGCATCCCTTCTGGCACAGGGGCATATTGTAAACATTGGGCATGGTTTGTGTCACCTTTCTCCTCTCGTTCTGCCTACAAATCCTTTACCTGCAGTACTTTAGAGCAAGAGGTTGGTAACTTGCTATGTGGCATCGCTCTATAAACATAGTGCTTGCTAGAGACCGTAGATAAGTGCCATTCAAGGCTCTCTCTCCTGCTGGTACTAGAAGAAATTTGTGCCATCTAGGTTTTGGATGTTAGGTGAAACTTATTTTGCCTAATATTACAGAAGTTATAATAATTATGACTGCAATTGTCATCATCACTCACTCTTTATTCATAGCACAATAAAATAACAGTGATCCAAAATCCCCCAATGTCATGACACCTGTCTTCAGGTCAGAGCTCCTGTGTCATGTATGACGAAAAAACACATCACCTGTCATTAATGGCTGAATAATTTTCTCAGCCTAGTCTAATGAAGCTGACTTTTTCCAGCTGGCTCGCAATTTTGAAAAATTAGAGCACAATAGATAGAAAAAACACATGGATAGCAAATTCTAAAAAACATGTTTGTTTTTACAAGGAGTGCAAATAAAATCTTTAGCTCCTGAAATTAAGTTTATAAGTTGTGAATCCTCCATTGCCTAAACTTATAAATCACTAATTGCCAAATGACCTGAGAGGAAACTAGACAACCTCCCCTCCCCCTTTGTCAAGCACCCTCTCATTCTCCTCATGTACATTTTCACTACTCGGACAACCAAGGGAATGTGGATGCAAAAATACACACACTCATATGCATGTGCCTGTGCCATTTCCTGCATCTCAGCAAAAGACTTGTCTTGTCCCTCAGCAACCTATCCTAGCTTATCCTTGCCCACTCCTATGCAACTCACTCTTTTCAGTACTTTTCTTGAACTTTGTCATTTCATTGCACTTTGGCCTATTTTCAGAATTCCATATTCACTGTTTGGTACATTTTTCATGTCATGAGTACAAGAAAATCATACCATGGCCTTTAGTTGCCCAAATCTACCCATCCATTGTAAAAACCTGAGAGTCTAATGCCTTTGTTCATGGTAGGGTAAATGTGTGGGGGGAGGGAGGTTGGAGACCAGTATGGGGTAGTGATGTGCTGTAGTGAGGTAGTACTGTGATAATAGATTCCCGTTTGTCTGCTAATGTTACAATCCGCATAGGACTCAGAGGAAATGAGCAATGTATCATGGTAGTATCTTTGTTTTTCTCCTTTTTGAGCACACCTGATGGCTGGGTGATATATCAATATCAGAAGCACACCATCAGATAAGTTGATCTTTGGGGGTTAACTAAAATAAGAAGATGGTTTAGTATTTTTCGGATATCTGTAACAGCAGTGAAAATCATTTGCATATGTAAAGTAAA
>NW_028234423.1:11303165-11308165 GCF_977035675.1 Penaeus japonicus | reverse complement strand
CAAAAAGAACCGCCTTGTCGTGGCGCGGGGGCTTGAGCTCCTTCCTCTGGATCTGGCCAGTCTCTCCCTCCCGTTGAAGTGGCCTTCCAGCGGCGGATTCTCTGAGGAGGGATGATTAAGTGTTCCTAGGTGCTGATCTAGTAGGTGGGATTGCCCCCCCCCCCCGTCCTTCCCCCAGGGAGACTCACACTTCCCACGTGTTTGCCATGCGTGGCGCCCCTGTGCGCTGGGTGACGGGAGTCCTGGAGGTTGATCGATGTCGGGTATGAGTACGCCCTGTGGCTAGCAACACACTTATTTGGTCCTCTATTCCAGCAAGACGAGTGGCTGGAATAGCCCAAGAACCTCGGGCTGGACCCTCCAAACCAGCCCCTGGCTCAGGCAAGTCTCTGGCGTCGGTTCAGGTGACAAGTCTCAAATAGATTGGAGGTCATGCAGGACCCTCCTGCTGGCCCCACTGCCAAATCTACGGCGCCGGTTTGGAAGACTAGCAACAAGCGGCTTCGGCCAGCTACAGACTCAGAGGGCGAGTCTGTAGCCCCAAGTTGGTTCCCCAGTTTAGGGTTCCTCCTAAACCGAACGGATTTGATAATGCCTACCAGATGGTACAGGCTCTGGAGACCCAGAGACAGTGCCATCTGACGATTACAATTGCCAGAGATAAAGGATCAAGCCACACTCACCTTCCTCCAGGAGACAGACAAGCTCCAGGATGGGCGGAAGGAGAGTTTGTCGGCTCTAACTTCCAGGAAAACCAAGATCGTGCTTCTTGGCTTTCCTTTTATGTTGACCTTGAGGTTATCACCACTCATTCCGAGGTAGCGGGAGCTTCCCGACTCTCCAAAGGGAAGCACTCAACCAGGCAAGTCCTGGTCACTTTGAAGGGAGCCCTAGTTGCGTCCTTAGACCTTGGCAATTGGGGCTCTTATAGCCTCAGGATGTACATCCCTGGTGCCAGAAGTACAGGCCCACCAGGCCACTTGCTTGGCAAGGCCAAAGTGTAGTGTATGTAATCAGGCCCACAGCAAGGTGTGCCTCAAAGCACACAAGGAGGGCAAGTGGGACACCACTACTAAGTGTCCCAACTGCCACAATAAGCATCATGCCTGGAGCCTCGGCTGTTCCGTGAGGAAAGAAGAATCTCTTCGGCAGTAAGGTGACATTGCAAAATGGCCAGACTTTGTTCCTGCTACCCCCCTCCGAAGAGGAAGAACGCACCACCCAAAACAAAACCACCACCAGATACCTCCAACACAAAGGAGTTCCCGGCCCTGGTGGAGGTTCCAAGACGGAAACAGATCCGGAAGGGGTCTGGGAACCCCACAAAATCATCCCCAAGAGCAGAAAGACCGACTCTCTTTACAGAGAAGGACTTGACACTCCTGCTCACGACAGTTGTCACGGCAGTTGCAACAGCATTGAGGAGGACTAGTGAGAAGATGGAGAAGGCAGTCAAGGTCGCCATGATGGCAATGACCCAGACTGTCGCTGCCCTAAAAGAGGGAAAAGAGTCCTATGGTCTCAACACCCACTCCAACATAGGCTGGCAGGTCCTTGACCTTACCTTGTCACTGCAGCCCTGATCATGAGAACTAAATGGTCTGAGGACAACACTGCCTTGAGTGATCACTGCGGGATAGTCACCACCATCTTGGATGCTGGCCCGGCTCCCATGCCCCAGCACAATCCTCAATGGAAGATTGACAGGGCCAACTGGAAAGCTTTTCAGGAGGACCTGGCCCAGTGCCTCAGAACCAGTAACTTCACGCTCAATGATAATGTGGATATACTTGAGGTCAGACTGGTATATGTCATAGATAAGGCAACCTCACAGGCCATCCTCAAAACTCGTTCTTGGTCCTGGTGTTTTAAAGACACCTGGTACTACAATGATGAGATTAAGGAGGTCAACGGCAGAATCAATATGTGCAGAAGACACATGCTCTTTTGAGAGAGGCTCTCAGGGATGCTCAGGAAACTACTAAGAGGGTAAAGCAGGAAAAATGGCTGGAGTGGTGTGAGTCCTTTGGCCACCAAACCTCCCTTTCAGAGTTGTGGAACTGTATCAGATGGGCCACAATTGCTCTGCCCCCAGACAGACCCAGCATGACCCGTGGTCGGAGACGGAGAGACTGGCACTTAAGTTCATTGACAGAACAAGTAGCATAGGTCTACCTCGCTACCACAGTGCTGGAAGAGGGCTGACATCCCTAAACCAAAGGAGCCAGGATGGTGCCGTCCCATTTCTCTCCTCAGCTGTCTGGGAAAGACAGCAGAAAGAATGGTATTGAACCAGCTCTAATGGAAGTTGAAACCTTCACACAAACACCTACATGGGTTCACAAGGGGTAAGAACACAGCTCACAGCATGGCCACCTTACTGAGCACTGTCAGCAACATCAGATACATTGTCTTTCTGGACCTGGAAAAGGCCTTTGAACTGGCGAGTCCACTTGCTATTCAGGATATCCTGATCCGAAAGGGAGTCAAAGGGAGACTGCTTGCTTGCTTGGTTGGTGACTATTTTCGGAACAGAACTGCCAGAGTGAAGTTCCAAAGTCACCTTTCCAGGCATCTGCTCCTGGAGAATAGCACTCCACAATGGGGTTCCTTAGTATCCTCGATATTCCACTCCCAGCAGGGTGCAAGATCATTTCTTATGCAGATGGTCTTGCAATTATCTCTGCAGGGAGACAGAAAGAGAATAATAAGAAAAGCCCAGCGTTGTCTGGAACTAATGTCTGAGGAATGCTGCAGGTTCGGGCTTTAGATCTCAGCAGCCAAATCGAAGGCAATGGCGCTGAAACGATGTCCATGACCAAAGGCTGTGAGTCCAAGGGCTGGAGCTAGAGTGGGTTCACATCTACCAATGCTTAGGGATAGGGGTTGATAAGAACTTCACCTTCCGCTCTGAGATTAAATATCTCATAGACCGGACCAAGGCAAGACTCTCTGTCATGAGAGCTCTGTCATGGCGGCGCCTAGGGGCTGGGCACCGTGTACTAAGATCCTTGTATGTGCACGCTGTCCATCCCATGGTGGGCTACACCTCCGTCGCCTTGATCACGGTTAAGCTTGGACTCAGGAAAGGGCTTGACATCATGCAAAACGAGGCTGCCAGGATTATTCTGGGTGCCCCTGGGTGGACTAAGGTTGTAAACTTCCTTGTGGAGACCAATCTTTTCCCCCTAGACATCCGGATTGATCAAATGGCAGCCCAACTTCTTGCCAAATTCATATAGTCCCCACCGGATTCGCAGCTAAGACAGAAAGTGCACAGACGACTTGCACAGAACCATGAGCTCTTTGTTAACAACTCCTGGTTGTCTCACACAGCCAGTGTCGATACACTTTGAACTCAAGGAGATACTACTGGTCAGGGCCATGGACTCCCCCCACCCAGACTAAGTCACACCCCCGCCGTGGGCATCATCCTTGTCATGAGCTTGTCAAGGGAAAGACACAGTACTTTCCGCTTCTGTTGATGGATGAGGCAGAGAGGAACACTCCGCTGGGTAGTAAAACTTGCTTCACGGATGGTTCTGTAGCTAGGGGTATAGTGAAAGCTATGCAGGTATCTGACAATGCCTCCTCGCTCCAGGCAGAGGTAGTTGCTATTATGGGAGCCCTGGCCCATGCAGTCCAGATGGACGGGCATGTTGTCATACATACAGACTCTAGGGCCGCCATTGACTGCCTGCAACAAATCACGCCCCTTGATAACGTCTATCTTCTGACCACGATCCTCGTCATTGCTCAGAGAATCCTGGATCAGGGCAGATGCATTATCCTCAATTGGATTCCAAGCCATGATGGTCTTAAAGGGACGACTTAGTGGACAGGTTGGCAGACGAAGGCAGGAAGAAACCCTTGAGTGATTTTGTGGTGCATCCTAGCCGGGAACTGCCAAGGTGGAAAACGATGGCTGCAATGCAGGTCAGTGCCGTGCAGCGCCACAGAGAGGAAGCGAGAACCTCCCACCCGGTCAGCTGGTACTCAGACGCCACAGGCTATGATACTCTCTCCCAGAATATCAAGGTGTGCTGAAGTCAGCCTTCACAGACTGAGACTAGGCTATCCTTGTGTGTGGCAAATCATACCCACCATTGGGCATGGTAAGCGATACTGTGAACATTGTGGCGCACCGGACGCCAAATTAGAGCACTTCCTGATGGAGTGTGAGTACACTCGTTTCCTCAGACGACAGCCACCGGACTGGTTAGACAGCTATGCCTTTCGCTTGCCCCCTGGCAACTGGGAGTGCCTGCAGGCAATCCGACTGCTATGGTAAGCATTAAGCTATGATGATCAGATGAGTCAGCACTGATAGCTTGCACAGGCCGGGCCGCCTCGTGCATATAGCCCGAGCGAAGCGACGTCTTCGCAAATCTCTCTGAATTGAATTGAGCTGAAGTAATTACGAAAGTAATGTACTCGTCGAGCAGTACCATTGGGTATTTACAAGATACTGTAGGTTTCATTTCCATCTAACTTAAAAGGGTATCTTCGTGGAAGGTAGGGATTCATAACATGTAAACGTTTCGTTTTACCAGAGTTTAAAGTAAATCGTCTCCGTCTACACCGAAGATTAACAATGTTAATAAGCTCTGGCATGTCATTTTAATTTCCGGCCATAAATAATATATCGCCTCCTGTTACGGCATAGACAAGACATTTTCATGCAATGTTATTCCACTTCCACTGCTGAGATTATCCCTTTGTCTAACTCTTATTTCGAAAGGTTCATTGACATATTGGTCGAGTCGTTCCATACCAGTTTGTAATAAGCAAGAAGATAAACATGTCATGTCTACCTGATTAAAATTATTTTTATAATCGACAAATCAAGTCGCCAAAGAACACAACAATATATGCAAAAGAGAGGTAGCTAACAATTAATGACCCATACATCGGAGAAGGAAAAAATGAGTACAAGAACAAGGTGATGAGACTCTACAATCTCCATGAATCGTTACGAAGGCTTTTTCAGTAGAGGAAGG
>NW_028234423.1:11293165-11298165 GCF_977035675.1 Penaeus japonicus | reverse complement strand
ATAGATGGCACAAAAACAGGAGGCATAAAGTTAAGCAAGTGCTTCTGTCCCAATACCATCTTACAGTGTTACAGTGTTATCTTGCTGCTTCCAGGTCTTTTCACCTCTGAGCAGACGGTCAACTCTGCACAGCTCTCTCAGTAGCAGCGGCAGTCGATCAAAAGCGGATTTCTAAAGCCCCCACTTAATCCAGCCTCAGGTGGCCTGGTGGGGTGGACGCCACCTCTGCCACCTTCCCCGACGTTGCCCCACGTAAGGAGTGGACGGTGCGTTCTCGTGAGCTTTTTCCCACACAGTTCCCACAGTCCACCTCGAATCGGTCGGAGCCGCAGATCATCCTCTGCATAGGACCCCTTAGTTATTACTTATTCTATTACTTATGATCACTATTATCATTGACGTTGTTGTTGTTACTGATATTCTTATTATAGTTGTTCATGTTCTTATTATCAATTCGATCATGATTTCCATTATGATAATTCTATCATCATTATTGTCAACGTCATCATCATCATATTTAAAATCATTATTAACAGTATAACACTGAGAAGGAATATTTTCATGGCCAGTTGGATAGTCTCAATATTATATATTTCATTATTGTTCACATCCTAACAAGCATGCGTTTATGTATATATATTCAGTATCATTAATTTTCATTATTTTCATCAATATTGTAATGATCTAAGCACCTATCTTATTTCTATTTTATAATTATAATCAGTATTTGTATTTCCATGTTAATCACAATAATTATGATTGATACAATCGATTAATATTGTTATCCTCGTTGTTGTTATTCCTATAATTATCATCATTATTATTATTTCACTATTATATATTATTTTCTTATTTTCATTCTCCTTGTTATTATCTTTGTAATTATTTCATCATCATTATTGTTATAATAAGATTAGCATATTTTCATACTCGTCATAATTATTTTTCATTGTTGATACAATACTTCATGATTATTATTATTGGTGTTATCATTATTATTATTATCAATATAGTTATTAATATAATCATCATGAATATCAACATTATCTATATAATTAATATTATTATCATAACTACTATTGCATTATCAGACAAAACAACAAAAGAGAAATGTAGATAAAAGAGTTAGCAGGAAAGGCAGACCAAGCTGATAGCGAGAAAGACAGATCCAAAAGCTAGTGAGAAAGGCAGACTAAAAAGCTAACAAGAAAGGTTGATTGAAGAGCAGACCGAATGGTTAGTGAGAAAGGCAGACCAAAAGAAAAGCAGAGCAAAAGGGTAGTAGGAAAGGTAGATCAAAAGGTTAGCAAGGAAGGCAGACTAAAAGGCTATAAAGAAGGGAAAACCAAAAGGCTGGAGAGAAAGGCAGACAAAAAGGCTAGAGAGAAAGGCAGACCAAAAGGTGAGGGAAAAAAGCAGAACAACAGGCTAGAAAGAATGGCAGACAAAAAGGCAAGAAAGAAAGACAGGCAAAAATGCAAGAGAGAAAAGCAGACAAAAGGCTAGAGAGAAAGGCAGACCAAAAGGCAAGAGAGAAAGGGAGACCAAAGAGCTAGAGAGAAAGGCAGACCAAAAGGCTAGAGAGAAAGGAAGACCAAAAGGCTAGAGAGAAAGGGAGACCAAAAGGCAAGAGAGAAAGGGAGACCAAAAGGCTAGAGAGAAAGGAAGACCAAAAGGCTAGAGAGAAAGGGAGACCAAAAGGCTAGAGAGAAAGGAAGACCAAAAGGCAAGAGAGAAAGGGAGACCAAAAGGCTAGAGAGAAAGGAAGACCAAAAGGCTAGAGAGAAAGGAAGACCAAAAGGCAAGAGAGAAAGGAAGACCAAAAGGCTAGAGAGAAAGGAAGACCAAAAGGCTAGAGAGAAAGGGAGACCAAAAGGCTAGAGAGAAAGGGAGACCAAAAGGCTAGAGAGAAAGGGAGACCAAAAGGCTAGAGAGAAAGGGAGACCAAAAGGCAAGAGAGAAAGGGAGACCAAAAGGCTAGAGAGAAAGGAAGACCAAAAGGCAAGAGAGAAAGGGAGACCAAAAGGCTGGAGAAAAAAGGAAGACCAAAAGGTTAGAGAGAAAGGAAGACCAAAAGGCTAGAGAGAAAGGGAGACCAAAAGGCTAGAGAGAAAGGGAGACCAAAAGGCTAGAGAGAAAGGGAGACCAAAAGGCTAGAGAGAAAGGAAGACCAAAAGGCTAGAGAGAAAGGGAGACCAAAAGGCTAGAGAGAAAGGAAGACCAAAAGGCTAGAGAGAAAGGGAGACCAAAAGGCTAGAGAGAAAGGGAGACCAAAAGGCTAGAGAGAAAGGAAGACCAAAAGGCAAGAGAGAAAGGAAGACCAAAAGGCTAGAGAGAAAGGGAGACCAAAAGGCTAGAGAGAAAGGAAGACCAAAAGGCTAGAGAGAAAGGGAGACCAAAAGGCAAGAGAGAAAGGAAGACCAAAAGGCTAGAGAGAAAGGAAGACCAAAAGGCAAGAGAGAAAGGAAGACCAAAAGGCTAGAGAGAAAGGAAGACCAAAAGGCTAGAGAGAAAGGGAGACCAAAAGGTTAGAGAGAAAGGAAGACCAAAAGGCTAGAGAGAAAGGAAGACCAAAAGGCTGGAGAGAAAAAAAGACCAAAAGGCTAGAGAGAAAGGAAGACCAAAAGGCTAGAGAGAAAGGAAGACCAAAAGGCTAGAGAGAAAGGAAGACCAAAAGGCTAGAGAGAAAGGGAGACCAAAAGGCTAGAGAGAAAGGAAGACCAAAAGGCAAGAGAGAAAGGAAGACCAAAAGGCTAGAGAGAAAGGGAGACCAAAAGGCTAGAGAGAAAGGAAGACCAAAAGGCTAGAGAGAAAGGAAGACCAAAAGGCTAGAGAGAAAGGAAGACCAAAAGGCTAGAGAGAAAGGAAGACCAAAAGGCAAGAGGAAGGGAGACCAAAGAGCTAGAGAGAAAGGGAGACCAAAAGGCAAGAGAAAAAAGGGAGACAAAAGGCAAGAGAGAAAGGAAGACCAAAGCAAGAGAGAAGAGAGAAAAGGGAGACCAAAAGGCTAGAGAGAAAGGAAGACCAAAAGGCAAGAGAGAAAGGAAGACCAAAAGGCTAGAGAGAAAGGAAGCCCAAAAGACAAGAGAAAGGGAGACCAAAGGCTAGAGAGAAAGGAGACCAAAAGGCAGAGAGAAAGGGAGACCAAAAGGNTAGAGAGAAAGGAAGACAAAAGGCAGAGAGAAAGGAAGACCAAAAGGCTAGAGAGAAAGCAAGACTAAAAGGCTAGAGAGAAAGGGAGACCAAAAGGCTAGAGAGAAAGGGAGACCAAAAGGCAAGAGAGAAAGGGAGACCAAAAGGCAAGAGAGAAAGGGGAACCAAAGAGCTAGACAGAAAAAGAGACCAAAAGGCTAGAGAGAAAGGCAGACCAAAAGGCAAGACCAAAAGGCTGGAGAGAAAGGAAGACCAAAAGGTTAGAGAGAAAGCAAGACTAAAAGGAAGACCAAAAGGTTAGAAAGAAAGGGAGACCAAAAGGCAAGAGAGAAAGGGAGACCAAAAGGCTAGAGAGAAAGGAAGACCAAAAGGCTAGAGAGAAAGGAAGACCAAAAGGCTAGAGAGAAAGGGAGACCAAAAGGCTAGAGAGAAAGGCAGACCAAAAGGCAAGAGAGAAAGGAGAACCAAAAGTCAAGAGAGAAAGGGAGACCAAAAAGCTAGAGAGAAAGGCAGACCAAAATTTTAGAAAGAAAGGAAGACCAAAAGGCTAGAGAGAAAGGGAGACCAAAAAGCTAGAGAGAAAGGCAGACCAAAAGGTTAGAGAGAAAGGGAGACCAAAAGGCAAGAGAGAAAGGAAGACCAAAAGGCTAGAGAGAAAGGAAGACCAAAAGGCTAGAGAGAAAGGAAGACCAAAAGGCTAGAGAGAAAGGAAGACCAAAAGGCTAGAGAGAAAGGAAGACCAAAAGGCTAGAGAGAAAGGAAGACCAAAAGGCTAGAGAGAAAGGAAGACCAAAAGGCAAGAGAGAAAGGGAGACCAAAAGGCAAGAGAGAAAGGAAGACCAAAAGGCTAGAGAGAAAGGGAGACCAAAAGGCTAGAGAGAAAGGGAGACCAAAAGGCAAGAGAGAAAGGAAGACCAAAAGGCTAGAGAGAAAGGAAGACCAAAAGGCAAGAGAGAAAGGGAGACCAAAAGGCTAGAGAGAAAGGGAGACCAAAAGGCTAGAGAGAAAGGAAGACCAAAAGGCTAGAGAGAAAGGGAGACCAAAAGGCTAGAGAGAAAGGAAGACCAAAAGGCAAGAGAGAAAGGAAGACCAAAAGGCTAGAGAGAAAGGGAGACCAAAAGGCAAGAGAGAAAGGGAGACCAAAAGGCTAGAGAGAAAGGAAGACCAAAAGGCAAGAGAGAAAGGGAGACCAAAAGGCTAGAGAGAAAGGAAGACCAAAAGGCTAGAGAGAAAGGGAGACCAAAAGGCTAGAGAGAAAGGAAGACCAAAAGGCTAGAGAGAAAGGAAGACCAAAAGGCTAGAGAGAAAGGGAGACCAAAAGGCTAGAGAGAAAGGAAGACCAAAAGGCTAGAGAGAAAGGAAGACCAAAAGGCTAGAGAGAAAGGGAGACCAAAGCTGAGAGAAGGACCAAAAGGGTAGAGAGGAAGGGAGACCAAAAGGCAAGAGAGAAAGGGAGAACAAAAAGCTAGAGAGAAAGGCAGACCAAAATTTTAGAAAGAAAGGAAGACCAAAAGGCTAGAGAGAAAGGCAGACCAAAAGGTTAGAGAGAAAGGAAGACCAAAATGCAAGAGAGAAAGGGAGACCAAAGAGCTAGAGAGAAAGGGAGACCAAAGAGCTAGAGAGAAAGGGAGACCAAAAGGCAAGAGAGAAAGGGAGACCAAAAGACTAGAGAGAAAGGGAGACCAAAAGGCTAGAGAGAAAGGCAGACCAAAAGGCAAGAGAGAAAGGAAGACCAAAAGACTAGAGAGAAAGGAAGACCAAAAGGCAAGAGAGAAAGGGAGACCAAAAGGCTAGAGAGAAAGGGAGACCAAAAGGCAAGAGAGAAAGGGAGACCAAAGAGTTAGAGA
>NW_028234423.1:11275665-11278165 GCF_977035675.1 Penaeus japonicus | reverse complement strand
AAAAAGAAGAGTGAGAAACATGCAAAGAGGTATTCCTGTGTCCATTTAAAAAAAGACAGTGAACTCCGAACTGACGGAGATAAATATCGCTGGGTATGCCAGGCTTTAAAATTTAATTAAAGGATCGTTGGAACTGAAAATTGGTCGAAACAATGTCTACATTCGTTGCAAGAACGAAATTCTTGCACTGATAACAACCGTTGGAGCAAAGGGAGAAGTCTATGGAAAAGGGCAATGTAAAACTCTATTACGTTCAACGTCCCAAAGGAAATCAAGACCGAGGAGATGACATACAATGGAAATAACCTAACCGCAAGGCGTTTAAAAATAAATGGGAAGCTGACCCAGCGGGTCGGCATTACGTACGAGGAAGAGGTAATCCCCAAATCAGTCAAACTGTTCGAAGGCATGGCACCCTTTAGGTGTGCCGTCTTCAAGTCCCAAATTGCAGGATACACTTATTATGACAAACCTAATATGAATAATCCCTCTACAAGAGGGTTTGGTGTATACATTACGAACTCCATACCATCCAAAGTGATCGATGACAAGCGTGACACATGTGCTGAATATCTCGGTGTTAGATTATTTCTTGATGGCAAAACTATCACTATTGTTAATGTATATAAGCCTCATGATAGTGAAGAGGTAACTAAACCTCCTGACAATATGATATATAATGATACTGTGTAATCATGTGGAGATTTTAATGCTCGCCATCCTCTCTTTGGTCTGAGGGAATCACCTTGGCAAAAACGGTAAGGTTTATTATAATAATCTTCAACACACAAGTGACCCTGTACATCCCCTAAAAAAATCTTTATCTAGGGGGCATATTAGACTATGTAGCCTTGTACAATCAGCATAATTTACCGAGACCAAAGAGGTTATCTCATTCCTAATCAGCGATCACTGGGCATTAAGTATAACCCTACCATTCTGTAAAAGAGACCCACCCCAGCCACGTTTACGATGTCATATTGCCACTACATATCATGACGAATTCATTGAAAGGATTGCCTGTTGGTATGAGGACTTTGGTCCTATCAATCTCGATCATTTTAGTGAAACTCGCTGTCAAGAAGTTGGCAATATTATTAATCAACCTCATCCCAAAATCCCCACCATGCATAGGTCTCCATCCTCCAGAGTGAAACAGGCACATCTAAACAAAGATTCCGATTCTGTGAGCCAGCTAATACACTTAGGAAGCAACCCCTGAAATAATTACTCAAAAGTGAGAAGAGTTTGTATGCCTGGGTAGAATCAACTGACTCCACGACTCCTATGAGTAATGTGTGGAAGGACATCATTAATTTTATAGCCAATTCATACAATGCAACACCCCGTCCTCATCCAGAAACAGTGGCTTCATCATCTCTCAGTAAATGGTGCGAGGACTCTTCTCTTGTTGAATGTCCATTATCCATAAGCAGGTGTTCTTCTAAATAAAATAAAAAATGAAATTGACTATCAGTATCAATTGACAGATGAGGCTGATATACCATTTACAGCTGACGAACTTCTTGCAGCAATTAAAACTGGTAAATCCACTGCACATGGGGATGAAGGCATTACACGTGACATTATCCGGCTCTTTGCTGAGGTACAGGCAAAGGGACAGCTACAGGCTCTCTGCCTACCTCCTGGAAACAAGAATCCTTCTCACTCGTCATCCATCTATCTTTGGTTCCAGAAAGCGGGGGTGAACGCAAATGTGTTTAGCACAGTACCTAAATGGAAGCAAAGCACAGTCTTCTTCGTAGACTTTAAAGGTGCCTTTGACAAAGCCTCCCCAACAGCAATTCTCTGAAAATTCTTGGGAGGTAAGAGAAATCTACTGCTATGGATAGAGGACTATTTATCTTCAAGGAAAGTTAAAGTATAGTACCAAGGTACCCCACAAAGGGGGTTGTCCCCTACATTATTTAACATACTTATGCACTCCATCTGCAAACTGAACAGTGACTTAGGAAACCTATGCAATATATCATGCAGATGACATCCTCATCCAAGTCTTTCGCAGGGAAGAATATGTAATCAGGAGATTCAGCAAAAAGTGTAGCTTCTCTTGGCCTCATATTCAACCCTATCAAAACCAAACATATATCCAGACCTCGTCAACTGCCTTATATAGCCAATTTATTTGGACAAGTCATGTAAGGACTGACTCCTACAGGTATCTTGGTGTTATGGTGATTGCTACACACCTAATGTCACGCAATTCTAGTTTCACCCAGAAAATTATTCAAGTTATCAAAGAACGTTGCTTGGAACATTTAAGACCATTACAATTTATATGTAACAGATACATTGGTGCCTCCCTCAGAGTCCTGAGGTTGATGTATATTTCCTTAGTTCGGTCCGTGATCGAGTCTAGTTCTTAGTCTGTTATCTACAAATGCACTCAGACCCCTTGGAGTTCTGCAGAACAAGGCTATGAGAATTATACTAGGTTGCACAATGACTGCCAAAGTTCTGGTCATGAGGATATAACTAT
>NW_028234423.1:11206264-11213764 GCF_977035675.1 Penaeus japonicus | reverse complement strand
ATTTCTCTTTTTTGGCTAAATCGGCATTCGGAATGTAACTGCAACTGTCATGTCTTTATTGCAAATATTCCCTAATCACGTTCATTTGCGAGATTCAAGTTTTCGCCTCGAGGCGATGGAACTTTCCAGCGGCGAGGCCTCTCGATTGCACCCAACGTCGGAGGAGGAGCCAGGACGAACGCACTTCATTCGGGCTCGCGTATTGTTGATTTCATTATAACATTATTATCCCCAGTAATACTTGTTTTGCTATTGTTGCTGCAGCTGTGATTATCATTATCCCCATCATTACTATAATTATTATGATTGCCTTTGTCCTCATTCTCTTCCTAATTGTGGCAACATAAGGCAGCCGATCGAGACCATCTCACTGGACGCCACGTCCGTCACCCGGACACGGCGGACAGTGGCGAGATAAACAAGCGGTCGATGTTTGCAAAGGCTTCACCTCTTACGGCTATATCGTTCAGACTAAAAGGCCTTTCACAGCTGTCGCTCACGGATGAAAGAGCTAGCGTGACTAGCTTCCTTCTGTTGTGCTGTGGCTCTTTTCGGCACTGGGAATCGATACTACAGCGCACGGGAGGAAACCAGCAATGCCGTTTTTAAGATATTTACACAAATCTTTGTTCTGCCTAGACGAGCATGTGGCGCAATGGCGTCGTTTATCATAATATTTTTGAGGAAGAGAAATTCAGTCCCGACCCCGCAGAGCCCCAGGGACCAGCGCTCCACGCAGAAACGGAGTCTTTGTCCTCAGGACTACCAATTACATCTTGCTAATTTCAAGGGCAGAATAAATCAATCTGTATCAAAGCCATTTCTACATCATATTCTCCCAACAGTTATTATTATCATCATATATAAAAAGAGAGCACAAATAATATCATCAATAATTAGTTAATGATGAATGAAAAAGCAGCCGCCAACAACGGCCGCAGGCATATCAATAATGATGGTAATTATGATAACAATAATATCAGCAAACAATCCTGACGATAGCGGCGATAACACAACCCTCACACAGGGGCTCACCAACAGACAGCAACACCGTCAAACTCACAAGCAAAACGGCGCAATGAGGCCTAATAGCCAGAATGTCATATATATTCACAAATGCGTCTTCCCTTCATCAAAGTCAGCAATTAACTTTAATAACGGGCCGAGCGTGAGGACGAGAGCGGCGCTTGAATGAATTAAACAGCATTGTATGCGTGGACTCAGGGCGGTGGCAAGGTGGTTCAAGATGCAGTTATGTTGCAGGTGTGCTGTCGTCTCCTTAACGATGCAAGGAGGTCCTGATGAAGGGTTTATCTCATGGAAATCGTCGTTAATCGTAACAGTTAGGATGGTCATGATTAAAGACAATAAACATCATTATAACATTAAAATCAATACCGTAATAGTAGCACCACCATTATCATTCACACTGCTTTTATCAATAATAGTATTTCTTTTCATTATTATCATTATTATTAATATTACTGTTGCTAGTACAAACTATGCTATTGGGTTGTTTTGTGACGTCATTATAATAGCTATCATATTATATAATCATTATTCTTGAGATTATCACCTCTCTTTCTTCCTCTCTTCCTATACCTATACCTATACCTATACCTATACCTATACCTATACCTATCCCTCTCTCTCTAATCATATATCAAAGGTCAATTTGGTCACACAGACTGACGTCACAGGATATCTTATCAGGGATTTGGACAAGATCTCGGGGATCTTTACATTGCGTGGGAGGGGCAGAGAGAAAGGCGGGGATAAATAAATAAATAAGTAGACAGATGGAGTGAGAGAGGAGGGGAGGGAGGGAGGGAGGGAGGGTGGGCAGCGGGAGGGAGGGGGAGGGAGAGTAAGTGGAGACCGAGAGAGGGAGGATGATAAATGGGTCTATAAATCATTCTTCTTCTCTGCCCAAATTTCCTGTCTGCCCTCTCGCTCTCTCACTTTAACTCATCCTCCTTCTCACTTTCGTTTCTAACTTGCTTCTGAGTAATGTGCTTCTCAGGGATACTAAACAATCAAATAAATTTGCAGTTGCAAGAGAAAAGTTGCCAAAGCGAACAAGTCATCTCGACTGCTAGAGGAGTGAGGCGAAACCCCGGTACAGTGAACTCGGACTAGCACACGCAGCCAGGTGGAGACGGGCGCCGATCTATAGACGCTGATAAAGTGAATTGCTTTATAAAGAAGGTATTATCTCAGTTGTACGCTATTTTCTTTATCTTTTGTATAATTCTTTTTTCTGTAGCTCGCTTCTTCAACCGCCGATACGAGGTGAATGTGGAAATGTGTTCAACAAGCATATAGACATACTGAATTCTCAATAAAAGGTATTTCCGAAAGAAAGCTTGGGAAACAGGTCATCGGTTTCGATGACACTGTCGATCACATGTTTAAGTCTCTGTGTCGGTTTGCATGTCAAGTCGAATCAATATGGCGGACGCTGGCAGGCGAATCCGGGCCCGTTATCATCATTCCACAAACTTCCCTTTGCAACCATCATCATTTTCACATTCGGCCTGTGCGCAACAAGTGGCCGTTTCCTCCGAGCAAAGGACTTCAGAACCAAGAGCCTTCCGGATGATCGGATAGCAAGCGGATACCTAATCGCGCGTTCGGCGTAACTCGTGACGTCATCTGACTTGCTGACGTCACGATACACGGATCCGGTGCACGAACGCCGACAGCTGGCACGCCTCGGGGAATTGTGTTCGAGTTGCGTGATGGCAGTAGTGTCATCACAGTTTATTCGCTTTAAGAAACACATCTGCTCAGGCGCCTCTTTGGTCGGCAGACGGTAATGGAAGATATGCGGACGGGAAGACAGCCAGAAGGCACAGACAGCCGGGACGACAAAACACACAGAGCCTAGGAAAAATGTCAGCACCCCTTCTTGGTATGATATGATAACGATAATAATAATGATAATAACAGAAATAATAGCAACAGAAATAACAGCCATAATATTGATAATATAAATGATGGCAATAACTATGATAATAATAATAATACTACTACTACTAATAATAATAATAATGATAATACAGATAACAATAATAATAACAATAATAATGATAATACTGATAATAACAACAATAATAATAACAATAATGCTATCAGTTACTATAAAAATGATAATAATAACAATGAAAATAATATCAATAATAATATTGATACTATAAATGATAATGATAACTACATCACCGATACTAAAGATAAAAATAATGAAAATGATAACAACAGTAACAATGTAAATAACAATAACAACGAGCGCAACACAACAATAACAACAATAATAATATATATAATGATAAAAAATATGAGGATGATAATACAAACAGAAATAACAAAACATACAAAAACAAAAATACCAATAGTATGAAAATCAATAATAATAGCAATAATCACTAATATTAAGAAGAGCAATGTCCAAAACCCCAGGTTGACCCTAACTGACATAAACAGCCGAGGTCAGGTCAAGCCGGGGACAGCGCCGGCGCGGCGAATTCGGCGCGCAGCGAATTGCCACTCTTAATTTTTTCATTGACCATTAGTAATTTTTTTTGCTGAGTCAAGAAGGCGCGGGCACAGGGATGACGGGGGGGGCGCTGCTGCGTATGATGTGATGATGGAGGAAGGCGCGCTCGCCCTGTGCGTGGAGGGGGAGGAAAGAAGAGGGAAGGAAGGAGGGTAAAAAAAGAAATGGGAAAAAAGGGAAAATCAACGTTGGGAAATGGATTTGTAATGGACCGAGGCAAACAAACCAATGGTGAGGGGAGGGGGGAAAGAAGGAGGGAGGGGAAGGAGGGAGAGGGGTGAGGAGGGAAAGAGATAGAGAAGAAAAGATGGAGGAGAGGTGAATGCAGGGAGAAAGAGAGATAGTGAAAGAGGGTAGAGAGAGTGAGAAGAGGGAGTGGAGAGGGGGTGGAGGAGAGGGAGTGGGAGAGAGAGAGAGAGAGAATTGAGAAGAGAGAGAGAGAGGAGTGAGAGGAGGAAGGATGGGAGAGGGTGAGAGAGGGTTGAGAGTGGTGAGAGAGAGAGAGAGGGTGTGGAGGAGTGGAGAGAGAGAGAGAAAATGAAAATGAGTATAAGATATATATATATATATATATATATAAACTATTTTTGTGTGTTATAAATATAATTATATATATATATGCATAGAATAAATTATATTTATCTATATTATATGTATTGGATAGTTAGAGAGGGGTGTGTGGGAGGAGAGAGAAATATATATATATAATAGTATATATATATATATATACATATATTATGATATATTTATTATATATCCACTATATATATATATATATATTATATATATTATACATATATTAAAAAATATAGAATATATTTATATATAATATTGTATATAATATTATATATATAACTATACCTATATATACATACATATATAAACATTAATATTATATAAACATAATATATAATATATATATATATATACATATACGATATATAATACATTATATCTATATACCCATATATAATATATCATTATATAAAACATATATATAAACATATATATATTATATATATACATATATTATTATTATACATATATATTTTATAAACATTGATATTATACATATATATAAACAATATAAATATAAACATATATATATAAACATAAATATATAAACATATAATATATTTAAAATATATATCTCCATATACATAAAAACATATATTATATAAAACATATATATATAATATACTATATATATATATATATATATATATAATATATATATATATATATATATAAATCTCCCGCGCCCGAATCGCGATAGCCCAGTTCCTGTTCAGGCAGGAGCCTGTAACGACAGCAACGTCCACGTCATGCCGTTATCACCCACCCTACCTTCGTAATAATTTATGTCAAAATCTGTGACTGAATCTATAAATTTACCGACATACCTGTGTGGTTGATTATGTGTTGTTTTTATTTTGTGTGTGCGTGTGTGTGTGTGTGTGTCTGTGGTGTGTGTGTGTGGTGTGTTGTGAGTGTGTGTGTGTGTGTGAGTGTGTGTGTGTGGTGTGATTTTGAGTGTGTGTGTGTATGTGAAATGTTGTGTGTGTGTGTGTGTGTGTGTGTGATGTGTGAAAAAAAAAGTGTGGGTGTGCGTGTGAGAGAGTGTGCTGTGCGCGTGAGGTGTGTGAGTGTGAGTGTGTGTGTGAGTGTGTGTGTGTGACTGTGTTTGTGTTAGTGTGTGATGTGTGTGTTGTAGTGTGGTGATGTGAGTGTGAGTGTGAGTGGAGTGTGAGTGATTGAGTGTGATGCTGTGAGTGTGAATAAGTCGTGTGAGAGTGTGTGTGGAGTGTGTAGGCAGTTGTGTGGTGTGTGTGTGTGGAAAGTGTGTGTGTGCGTGTGGTGTTGTGTGTGTGTTTGTGTGTGTGTGTGTGTGTATTTGTGTTATTGTTTTGGGTGTGAAGTGAGTTGTGTGTGGGGTGTGTTGGGGGTGTGTTTGGTGTGTGGAGTGTGTGAAGTTTGTGTGTGTGTGTTTGTGAAGTGTGGCATGTGGTGTGTGTGCGTGTGAGTGTGCGTGTGAGTGTGTCTGTGAGTGTGCTTGTGAGTGGTGCGGGTTGTGTGTGTGTGTGTGTGTGGTGCCTGTGTGTGTGTTGTGCGTGTGTGTGTGTGTGTGCGTGTGCGTGTGCGTGTGAGTGTGCGTGTGCGTGTGAGTGTGCGTGTGCGTGTGCGTGTGCGTGTGAGTGTGCGTGAGTGTGCGTGTGCGTGTGAGTGTGCGTGTGAGTGTGCGTG
This sequence comes from Penaeus japonicus, assembly GCF_977035675.1. Taxonomy (NCBI): domain Eukaryota; kingdom Metazoa; phylum Arthropoda; class Malacostraca; order Decapoda; family Penaeidae; genus Penaeus; species Penaeus japonicus. Next base: position 11,207,964 of record NW_028234423.1, on the reverse strand, counting down.
TGCGTGTGAGTGTGCGTGTGAGTGCGTGTTTCCATCAAAACGGAAGAGAAATCACTTCCGCTGATCGTATTCCAGGTGCACACGAGCGGCCCCGCTCAGTACAGGCGTGCAGAACCGCACACGAACCCCAGCGCAACATCCGATTTCCCTGCAGCGCTTGAGTAAATATTTGTTAGGCCGAACTGCCCGTAAGAGCTCGGTAACCCCCCCCCCCCCCCCCCCCCAAGCACCCCCCCCTCCCCTCGCTCACGGTTCCCTCTGGTTTGGGTTTTGTGCCTGGAATTGATATCCTCCATTCAGTCCATCTCCATGTATACCATGTTCCTCTCTCTCTCTCTCTCTCTCTCTCTCTCTCTCTCTCTCTCTCTCTCTCTCTCTCTCTCTCTCTCTCTCTCCCTTCCTCTCTATCCTCTCCTCTCTCCACTCTCGTCTCTTTCCTCACTCCCTCTCTCTATTCTTCTCTCTCTCCTTTCCTCCCGACTCCATCTCTCCTTCTCTCCTCCCCCTCTCTCACTCCTCTCTCTCTATCTATCCCTCGTTTGAGACTTTCTCTCTCATCGCTCTCCCTTCTCTCTCTTCTCCATCCTCCCTCTCTCTTCGTCTCCTCTCTCCTCTTCCTCTCTTCTCTCCTCTCTCCTCTCTCCTCGCTCTCTACTCTCTACCTCCTCTCTGTCTCTCTCTTCTCCTTCTCCCTCCCTCTCTTCTCTCCGTCTCTCCCTCTCTACTACACTCTTCTCTCTCTCCCTTCTCGCTCTCTCTCTCAACTCTCTCTCCCCCCTCTCTCACTCTCCCTCGTCTCTCAACATCTCTCTCTCTCTCCTTCCTCTCTCTCTCTCATCCTCATCTCCCTTTCTCTCTCTCCTACTCTCATCCTCTCATCGCCCACTCTTCTCCACTCCTCTCTCCTTCCTCTCTCTCTCACTTCTTCCACTCCTTCTCCCCTCTCTCCTGACCTCCCTCTACCTCCTCCCTCTCCGCCTCTCTCAACACCCTCTCTCTCTCCTCCTCTCATTTCCCTCTCTTCTCTCCTACTCTCCCCCTCTCCTCCTACTCTTGTCTCTCTCCTACTCTCTCTCTCCTTCTCTCTCTCTCCTACTCTCTCTCTCCTACTCTCTCTCTCCTACTCTCTCTCTCTCTCCTCCTTTCTCTCTCGCCTCATCTGCTTCTCTCTCCCGTCTCTCTCTCTCCCTCTCTCATCGCTCCTCCTCTTCTCTCTCTTATCTCTCCATCTCCTCTTTCTCTCTCCCTCCAGCTCTCTCTCCTTCTCCTCCTCCACTCACTCTCTCTCCTTCCTTCCCCCATCTCTCTTCTTTCTCTCTCTCTCTCCCTCCTCTTCATTCCTCTCTCTCTCTCTCTTCTTCTTCTCTCTCTCTCCTCCTTCTCTCTCTCTCTCTCTCCCCGCGCTCCTCTCTCTCTCTCCTCACTCCCCTCTCTCTCCTCTCTCTCTCTCTCGGCTCCCTCTCTCTCTCCTCTCTCCCTCCCCGATCCTCCGCCTCTCCTTCTCTCTCTCTCTCTCTCTTCCACACATTCTCTCTCTCTCTCATCCGTCTCTCCTTCTCTCTCCTCTCTCTCTCTCTCCCCTCTCTCTTCTCCTTCTCTCCCTCTCTCACTTCTCTCTCCTCTCTCTCTCTCACTCTCTCCGCTCGCTCTCCCCTTTCCCCTCCTCTCCCGCCCTCTCACTCTCTCATGCCTCCTCTCTC
>NW_028234423.1:11198764-11203764 GCF_977035675.1 Penaeus japonicus | reverse complement strand
AGAGAGAGAGAGAGAGAGAGAGAGAGAGAGAAAGAGAGAGAGAAGAGAGAAGAAAGAGGAGAGAGAGAGAAGAGAGAGAGAGAGAGAGAGAGAGAGAGAGAGAGAGAGAGAGAGAGAGAGAGAGAGAGAAAGAGAGAGAGAGAGAGAGAGAATAACCTCATGGGAGAAGAGACCCTCTCCCACGTGGTAGGAGGAAAGGGGTCGCAATTCTATTCCAGTCCTGGAAGAAGGAAAAGGGTCACGCTTCTATTCTTGACCTGAGGCGACAAGAGGTTGGGCTACTTCTACCCTAACCTTTCGCCATCGCTCTCTCTCTCTCTCTCTCTCTCAGCCCACCAGCCACACCGAAAGGAAAAACATCTCCCTTCTGACCGTCATGTCGCCTCTGCACCGGTCCTCCGCCCGCCGCCGCGACCGTAGGAAGCACACCACCTGCACGGCGCTCTGAGGCGAGGTCATAGCGCTCTGAGGCGAGGTCATAGTCCCGGCCAAGCCACACGTTACCATACCATATCTACAACAAGCTCTCTTGCTATCGTCAGGGTCAAACCTAAAGATGGTTTCAAACGCCCCACCACTAAGCAAACCGAAAGAGCAAACACTCGGAGAGAACGAGAGAAAGAAAGACAAAGAAAGAGAGAGAGTGAGGGAAGGAGAGAGAAAGGGAGGGGAGGGAGGGGAGGGGAGAGGAGGGGGAGAGGGAAAGGAGAGAGAGAGAAAGGGAGGAAGGGAGAGGGGGGGAGGGAGGGAGGGAGAGGAAAAAGAGAGAGAGAGAGAGAGAGAGAGAGAGAGAGAGAGAGAGAGAGAGAGAGAGAGAGAGAGAGAGAGAGAGAGAGAGAGAGAGAGAGAGGAAAAGGGAAAGAGAGAGAGAGAGAGAGAGAGCGAGGAAAGAGAGAGAGAGAGAGAGAGAGAGAGAGAGAGAGAGAGAGAGAGAGAGAGAGAGAGAGAGAGAGAGAGAGAGAGAGAGAGAGAGAGAGAGAGGAATTACCTAACCATTCATCATCAGCGTAATACCAGAATCGCCATCATAAATCACCGGGAACATTTGAAATTATCATACTGAAAACATTCATTAATAAAAAATCAACGCCATCCCAATTCCTCTCTTCAAATATAGTAAGGAATCGCAAAAATCCAATATGGTCACCATATCTCACCTTATTTTTTTTCCTATCGACTTATGTGAAATATCTGTAGTTACAAATCGCATAGCAGCTTTTTCACAATTACGGCTTTTCGCCATCATGCTCTATACCACTGTCACATATCACAATAGCGTTTACTTCAAATTTCACCACAAAATCACTACCATACATAATACGTTATCACAAATAACCATCAGAAATTACGAAGAAAACTACACAAGATCTGAGCGTCGCGTGATCAAAATCATCATCACAAATCTAATAAAGACAAGAAAGATGACACGAAAATCGCCAAATCCCACTCCCGCCGCCAGGCCTAACGGCTGCCTCTGTATTGCCACTGATTAACCTTGATATTAATGTCATTATTTGAGTTATGGAAGTCTACGTTATCCATGTTCTTTGTGAAAGTATTGCATGCTTGCAAGCTATGACTCTATCCATGGGTCATCAGCAGGAGTTCTTGTCGTTGGCTTCGATTAATGGAAGCTTTTCGGACGAGGGCTGACGGGGGTGGAAGGGGGGGGGGGGTGGAGGACGCGGTGGAGGGGGAGGGAAGACTTGCAAGAAGGAGGGAGAACAGGATAGGAATACGAAGCAAGTGAGAGGCAAGGGTGATAATAATCCCCTTCACCGCCATCACTACAACAAAACAAGCAGGAAACCTTTCGCTTGGTCTGTCATTGCATCTACTTCCGGTGCATGGCAAGTGACACAGACTGACATAGGCGGCTGTGGACCTTTTCTTACAGAATGTAAGACTTAAACAGATTTGCGGCCGTGTACGCAACAGTTTTCATGAAAGAGAAATGCAAGTAGCAGCATGTAAAGAAACTCGCGGCTGTACCTTTGAGCATATAGCATTATGTAAACAAACTCAGTCTACAATAAACAACGCATCCCTTTTCAAAAATGCACATACATAAACAAACTTGCCTTGTTTTAACAATCAAGTCTCAACAATACACATATTGCCTGTGGACCTGCTAGACAGAGAGTTGTTGATACGAATAACTAGCTTGAAAGAACAAAAACACTAAAAAAGCTTTACCGCTTGCACATCCAAGCACCACGAGACAGGTAAAAGGGTCAAGGGTATGCAAGTGAAATGTGTAGGCAAATTATAATACATTCTACTCACAGCACATACCCAAATGGTGTAACATTAGATCTGCATAAAACAAATCATGGTATTTTCAAGCATAATTAACTTTTAAGAGGTCTTGGACATGATAATTAATATGGCCATAGTTTGTAAGAGTGCAACGCTTTTACGAAGAGTGTAGATAACGTAGAGTGCCATATCATGGTTAATAAATTCAAGTACACATCAAAATATGCTACAAACACGGTATTTGTTAAAACTATCAGTAATATATAGGCCTATCAAATGAAACGCCTCTGAAGGCATACATTTTGTAACAATTGTTTTTTATTCCCTTAGGACAACGGCAGCTGAGGCAGTCAGTGATGCAACTTTACAGAGACAGAATTTCCAGGAAAACCTAATACGGTTCGCTTTCTGTGTATCAAGTTATCATCATGGTTTACAAAGTACGTTTCTCATAGTTCTGACTGAATATGATGAATAGGTTTTGCCACGTGTATGAATCTAAGACATGGAGATTTATGTATCAGAAGGGAAGTAGATTCAACACGACTGAGACGTATCCAGGATTGATGAAGAGTTGTTGCATTCCACCGGCCATCCACTGAACACTCACCTCCCGTTCAATTCCATTTGAAGTCACAGAAAAACTGCCATGATCTTTGTGCCCTCTCACTGAATAGTAGCAGCAGCTGTTGCGCCCTCGCGCCCGTCAGCAACCCATTATTGATACTAGTGGGAGTGTCAACGTTGCAGCCAAGACGTTTCTAGTTCCTGCTCAAATCTTAACGTTAGCGCTTACTGTTTAACCTAATACACTTGTCCGGTCGAATTGCATGTTACTGCCGTATGTTTTTCTAACGTGTCTATGGCTATGCCATTACAATGAATAATTACGGCCGGAACTGCTTGTTAATCCTGTTGTTAGAGAGGTCACACAAAATAATGGCAATACTGTGATTCGCATCAGGATTTGACGCACTAAGCCGGTTCTCCATTAGCGTTTACTCTTGTAAGAGGCAATAGATTAATATCTTAGAGCGAATGACATTTACACAACTGTTAGGAAATTAACATATCCATCGAAAATGCCATATCCTTTAAACACAATGACACTGAAATTTCGATCCTCGCCTTCTGACACGTAAAAATACGCAGTGACTGAGCCTCCCTGCCTGCCTGCAACAGTAAGCTTTCCAGTTAGCTCCACAACAAAGGCACATGCCACCAAACGTCCTTTTATCTCATGATAATTCATAAGCAGCGGACTAATTCGTGTCACAATTTTCACAATACAAGCCCGGAACGCCTATTTAACTTCACCTCTTGATGCAGTAGAGCGCGGTATTGAAGTAAGCCTAAGACCAAGGTGCACGTGGATGTTGTCAGAATCTAACGGGATATGACAAATTGTACCACGGCCAGGCAAGAATTGTGAAACGGGAAATGAAAGCTGTGACCATGACCCACCTGTGTCAACGGCGCGTATCTTAGGTCCGTCATCATGCAGGTCCACCATGACCACAGTGCCGAGAGGGCGTTCACAGGACCTCCCGCTGTGTCTCCTTCGTCAGGCACCGAAAAAAGCAGTCAGGAGCCACAAATAGCCTCTGGGCTGTAAGCTTTGACAGGAGTCTCACCTGCAGCACCTTCAGTCTCAGACACTCGGAACACAATATGGCTGCCGCCAGCGCCATCGGCTCAATGCCAGCGGTCGCTAGCGATGTAATTGTCACGCCCGCTCTAATATTCCGGGAGAGCGTTTGCTATCTATGGTCCGTGGGGCGTCCTCCACAGGTGCCGTTAAAAAAGAAAAATAAACTGCTGGTGGTTACAGATGAATGCTAGCTTAAAAGATAGGTCTCAGACATTCGGCAACCGACAGCCATTTTGGAGACTGCGCAGTGGGCGGCAATGGACACTCTGCGGGTAGGAGTGGGCGGCGCCCCCGGGTTGAGAAGCTCAAGCTTCTAACAGGACTTCAGGGTATGTACAACTTCTCTTGCATGCCCACAGAAGGCATACATAAAAATGTAGCAACATTAATGACGATGTGGTGTCGAGCAGCTGATTATTGATCGAGCCCTTATCACGTGACCCCCCCCCCCCCCTCTCCTTGCCCTCCTCACCAACACGCACACAAACTTCTCGGGAAAACTCTTGGCGTCTCTTTCCCTGATCATTCTGATCAAGAAAACGTCTCGTATAACAATAAAGAATACAAAGAAAAATGTAAGACCGTAAGGGCCGTTTATCACTAGAAGCTGCATGACGGTTACTAGGTCATGCATGATAACCACGTAAACTTTGAGCGGGTTGCCTTGATTCGCAAATTAATCTCTTTTGCAAAAGATTACACGGATGTCCTTCTTTTACAGGCATATATTATTTTGATCTAGACTCAACATGGAAAAAATGCCAAACGAATTTGTGTCACCGTGACATTCAAGTGACAGAGGTCACTTTTGCATCTGCAACATCCGAGTCAAAGCCTTAAAGTGGCTCTTGCTTCTCTACATCAAAGTTAGAGAGGATTTACGGTCGCATAATCATGTTACCCAAAGATCTAAAAGGTATTCAGATTTCGTTGCCACTTTTGCAACCTGTTGATGCGTGTCCTATCCCCCCCCCCTCCTCCTCCTCCTCCTCCTCCTCCTCCTCTCTCTCTCTCTCTCTCTCTCTCTCTCTCTCTCTCTCTCTCTCTCTCTCTCTCTCTCTCTCTCTCTCTCTCGCTCACACTCTCTCTC
>NW_028234423.1:11171264-11173764 GCF_977035675.1 Penaeus japonicus | reverse complement strand
TCCCTCTGGCCTCCTTGCTTCTCTGGCTGGGTGCAATAAATTATCCAATTTCTTTTTCTAAACAAATGCAGGCCAGCATTTCTTTCAACTGGTTTCAGATGTGATGCTATGTATAAACTAATCAAATGGGGTGAAAAAATATGCCTTATTTTAACTGGCTTTGGATATCAGTTGCTATGGATACTTTATGTTACTAACACTTTCTTGAAGAATAATAAATCAAAAATATTAATGATAAAATATTAATAATAATATTGGTAATGATACTACTACTAATGATAATAATGATAATAATCATGTAACAGTAATAATGATAATAATAATAACAATAATAACAAAATAATAATAATGATGCATTTCAATTAATAAATTATTATTCAACCTTAAAAAGAAAAGTCACCTGTGACATAATCTATAGGTACTGTAAGAGACTCTAATTAACTTTACTCTAACTGTGAAGCACCTCAAGAATATAACATGAAACAAATCTTGTGCTGCTGCACAATATCACTTTTGATATTACAAAGAACAGCTCAGACAAAAGTTGTGTGTTCTTTCTTTCTTTCTTTCTTTCTTCCCTTCAGACTCCCCATCCACATCCTCACCAACAAGTAAATCCAAATTTCCATCTCTTGGGTGAAAAGTGAAAGGCAGTGGCTGCTTCATGACATATGGTTCCTTCCTCAAGGGAACTTGCATGCCTCTGCAAGTGTGGATGTGGAGCTGTTACAATTAACAACAGTAATGCAAGAGCATGAACAAAAATTATATTAGTATTACAGGAAAGTGCTGAGCAGTCTGGAAGACATGCATGACATAAAAATGGAAGTTTCTTGAAATACATATGAACAGTGAAAGCTTTATGACCATGTAACATGTTGAAACATACATTATATCCCTTACTTCATATATACACATATCACTATTTACAAGAGTATATGCAAACAGAACATGCTGACATGAACTATCACAAACATATTCTATTCTTTCTCTCAAATGGGTAAATGTTGATGTAGAAAAAAAGAACACGAAGACAATGAAGAAGAAAAACACATAGCAAATTGACGCACACTAGATAAGTGTCTCTTGTTATCAACCAGCAATACAAGAGACTTGTTTGCATACCCATGGTATATAATCCCTAAGATAAATACACAATATGTTATTCATTCAGAAGAAAATGTAAAATATTAAGAAATGTTAACTGGCACTTCCATACTTCAGTTTAAATTCAATCTCCTAGAGTCATTTGGGTTCTTTGTTTCCCAGTGAGGAGTCAGTGATGAGTAACACTTCAAGTCCTGCATGGAAAAAATGAAAGAAATAGCTTGTGTATTTAGTATGTTATTACTCTTCTGATAGTCACTTCGACTTTTACACAAGTTCTGGCATATGATAAAAATATTTCATTTTCGTGTAATTTGTTACAAGGTATCAAATTTTCATAGAATGCTTTATAATGAATGAATATATCTTCAGTAGTGATTTTATTTAAAGATCAATACTAAAGCCAGTTTGTTTGTTGTCAAGTTTGAGCCTTTGGTAATGAGTTAGCCCTCTGTAATATTCCAACATGAAGAAATCAATCACAGTTGCAGAAAACATTATTACTTGAGCTTGAAGCATAAAGAACAGATGTAATAGGTTTGACCATGCATGCATTCACAATATCTATCACATAAAAAAGTTTTAGCAAATGAATAATATTAAGAGGAATTAAAGGCAGGCATCTTTCATCACACCAATCCACAGAAAATCTTTTTTTTTTTTTTTGAAGGCAAATGTTAGAATACAGAAAAACCTCATATACATTCATCTTTAAGATGATAAAGATATCATGGCAGAATTGAAAGATGTTCATTTTGCTAATGCTCATGGAAAAAAATTCTAACAATCTAAAGGAAAATGATTGCATTAAATATCAAACATTTTGTAATTTATCTATCTTGAACTTGTCCAACAACTGCACATGAAGCAAAACACTTAATCTTTCTGCTAGCATATAGTTCTTGAACACAGCTGAAATTAAGCACATTGCATCAAAACTGTTTTTGAAGTTAGATTTACATTCAAGTATTTGTTCGTTATGCTCTCATTTGTGGCAGTAATATCAAAGGACCAAAATATTATCAAATAACATATTTTATCAGAGACTGGGAATGTTTTCTTTTCTTGGAAAATATATACGAAAGAATAGACTGCTAAAGACGTTAAACAAAAACAAAATCCATGTAATGGCCAAATTGCTTTCTTTTTGAACTTATGAAATAATACAAAATTTTGACTGGACCTTTTGTAGCTTACCAAAATAGTTATATAGAGTTTGTGCTATTTACAATCATATTAGAAACTACATAGGATAACATCTTGCCCAGCACGTGGACATGATGTGTCACGTGACATCAGACACTGAAACTGATGCAAATTCAATAGCTGAACACTATCAGAACATGTTTTATTTTCTTTTATATAATTTAGACATCAATGTTCCATGCAGAAA
>NW_028234423.1:11148764-11151264 GCF_977035675.1 Penaeus japonicus | reverse complement strand
ATAGATCCGAGTTCCCTGATGAACACAATGCCAAAACTCATTAGCATAACGTTGTGCCAACGGCGGAGAGCACAACCAGACAGAAGCTAAATTTGGGGGAAACTTACCTACTCAATATCCTTTTTTCTTCAATAACACAAAAAAGAACCGGTAATTCAAAATGCACAGCCGTTGCATGACGACGATTGCATGACCTGGACTAACCTGAATGTCCGGATCGACCTTGGTGCCCCCAGCCGTCGAGGCGGCGGAGGAGGGCCTGGTGGAGTCCCCCCCGAGGTCGCCCTTGATCAGCGCGTGCCCGTTCACCGCCACCGCCTCCCCGTTGGTCGCGTGGAGGCCCGCCAGGTCGCCGTTCGTCAGGCTCCCGTTGTGCCGGTGCCCGCCCGTCGTCGTGTACGTGCTGGTCGTGTTGGAGTACGTGACGTGCTGGTCGTTCACGACGATGGTCACGGACTTGCTCTTCTCGTGGGTGGCGCGCTTGCCGTCGCCGCTGCCCTTGGAGGCCGACTTGCGCGGCGTCGTGCTCGTCTTCCGCCTCTGCTGCGACGACGGGGAGGGCGCCGCCGTGTCCTCCCGCTCCACGGCTCGGGGGGGGAGGGGGGACGTGAAGTCGCTCACGGGGATGGTGGTGGTCGTGGAGGTCGTCGAGGTGGAGGAGGTCGTTCCCGTGCCTGGGCCGCGCGGAGGATAGATCGACGACCTGAAGTGGACGACTTCGTCCAGCAAGCTAGTCTGAAGGTCGTGCTGGCTTAGAGTGTGTTGGCTGAGGTCGTGGTGACTCGCGTCGCGGTGATTCAGCCCGTTCTGGCTCGAGCCTCCGACGACTACAACGACGCCTTTGCTTTCTTGCTCTGAGGATCAAATGGCGGGTCGTTTAGTAAGTCCATAGGCAAGGATTTCTATTTGCTATGACCCGCAAAGTAAATGCCAAGCCCGGTTCGGAATAACTTCCAACCTCAATTTCACACTTTCTGCGCTTATTGTACCTACTTAAAATGGAATCGGCAGTTCAATAAATATGATGTCAGGTTACAAGAGGACTTCATGCCGCTTTTGTGAGCAGTTCATCAATTAGAAAGCTGGAGTTAGGAAACAAACTTACCTGTGGGCGAGGGAGTGCCGGTCTTGGAGTGGACCGAGGTCCGTAGGGGGAGCGGCGCCCCCGAGACACTCACGACAGAGGTCGGACGAGACCCCTGGACCACAGTGACGCCCGCAGGACTAACTGGCGGGAGCTGAGGACTAACTATCACACGCTGGGGGCTGACCGGCTGACTGGCTGTCCCCCGCTCGGGACTGAGAGAGAGGGACTGCGACCCGATGGATGCTCGCTGGGGACTAGCGTTCGCCGAGGGGCTAACTGGCGTGCGCTGAGGACTAGTGGTTCTTGACTGGAAACTGGCGAGCGAGGGCTGCGAACTGTTGACCAGGGACTGCTGGCTGGCGAGGGAATGGCGGGGGCTGGCCACGCGCGACTGAGGACTAGACACTACCTGGATCGTGGTGGAATGTGAGCTGGCGACGGCGATCTCCTTGGCGGACGCGGCGTGAGGGGCTGACACTGGCCTCGACGGCCCGCTCTGGGGCAGCGCCATGTCGGACGCCGACGCCGAGGGACTCACGGGAGGCATCGACGTCCTGCTGGGGTCCCTCCGCGGGGAGAAGGCCGAGGCCTGCGGGCTGGGGACTTCATCCATCGTGGTTGTGGACACGGCCGTGAGTGGCGTGGAGGGGAGGGAGCCCGGGGACGCCGGGGAGGAAGATGAGGCTTGAGTTGGGGACGCCAGGCGGGGCTGGGGAGACGACACCAGGGGCAGCTCATCGCCGTGGACGCTCACCACACCCACGGGCTCACGCTGGTGGGAGAAGGAAGTCAGTGCGTTAGAGATGCGACGGGGGAAGGGGGGAGGGGGAGGAAGAGAGAGGGGGAGGAAGAGAGAGGTGGAAAGAGAGAGAGGGGGGAAGGAGAGAGAGGGGAAGGGGGAGAGACAGGGAGGGAGGGAGGGAGGGAGGGAGGGAGGGAGGGAGAGAGAGAGATTGATGATTGATTTTGAAAAGTTTATTCATACTATATAAAGTGTATACACATGAATAGGCACAGATACTATGCCTAAATGGTTTGTACAGTTCATGTTAGACTCTGAGACATACACTGTTGGTGAAACAGATATTGCGGTGACCATGTCGATTGATATGCTAGGGCAAATCTATACATAAACATAACAGTAAATGTATATCAAGAGAGGTCTCGCAATTTTATTTATTAAAGGCAAAGTTCTTGTGTTTACGTAATGTATCTGATAAATGCCGTCCTCTATGTGAGAATTGCATAGGTAACGTATTTTCCCAGACTCCCTTCCCCCCTTCTTTATCATCTAATGGACATGTGACAGACGTAAAAATGTCCAGTCACGGCCCGCACTCATGCCCAATCCGCTCGTAAACATCTTTTCAATCCTTTCGTGCCGAGATTATCCTATTGAGAAGAGAACAAAAG
>NW_028234423.1:11138764-11143764 GCF_977035675.1 Penaeus japonicus | reverse complement strand
GTGTGTGTGAGTATGAGTATATGTATGAGTATGAGTATGAGTGTGTGTACGTGCGTGTGTACGCGCGTGTATACACATATACGTATATATATGTATATATAAAAACACATACACATGTGTGTGTATGTGTGCGTGTGCGTGTGTGTGTGAGTATGAGTGTGAGTGTGAATATGAGTATGAGTGTGTAAGTGTAAGTGTGAGCGTGAGTGTGAGTGTGTGTGCGTGTGTACGCGCGTTCGTGTGCATATTTTACCCATACATATGATACTGTCTCCTCTATTGTGCTCTGTAAACAGCGCATCTGTAAGCATTGCAGATGTTCCAGTAATTCCAGTGAGCGAGCGGCTGAGGTTAACCACACGTTCAATTATCGCAAAAGAAGAAGTGCAAGCGGTTCTCCTTGAAAGACGGAGGGGGAGGGGGGGGCGTGATGTCATGCCCAACAATAAAAAGCGTTGAAAAGAACGGAGACAGATTTAACAGTGAGCAGCAGCAGTGAAAGGAAGGAGAATATGAAGGAAAATATTGTGGATGGTGTGTGAAGAGAAACTGGAAGACAGGATGAGGGGAAAGTAAAGAGATTAGAAGAGAAAGTGTAAGTGGATGGAAGACAAAAGAGAGAGCATTTTAGAAAGGGAGATTGACCAGAAGAGTGATGATTGGATGTCTGAAGAAATATATGGCAGAGAAGTAGAAGTGCACAGAAGAGAGAAGTGAATGTGCTTTATCTGAAAATAGAGAGCAAGAGACACACACACCCGACTATGTATACGCATACATATATAAATAGATAGATATACTCATATGCACATACGTGTAAGATAATGAAACGCCCCCAAGAAGCCGACGCAGGCACAGGAGCAACCGCGCCGACGAGAGAGGGAGACCAAAACCTATTTCCGAAGCCAAGTCGGCGTTATCGTAACGAGGCGGGCAGGTAAAGGCAGCAATCGGCGAGCGATGCACAAACTCATTAGCGATCTTCAGCGATGGAGCCTTAAAGCGACTCTTAATGACGCGTGATTGGGTTGTTGGCTTGTTTCCTTACGAAGGCGGTCGTTTCGTGGAAACAATGCAATGGATGCCTCACCGCGGTTGCGAGAGAAATGTGACGACCGCGTTCTGAAAATGTCGCTGGCCTTGCAAGATGATTTTTTCACTTAGCAAATCGCTACGAGAACAAAAAGAAATAATGAAAATTGTTCCCGATTTTTTCCTGCCTAGAGTACGGTGGCAAATGTCATGGCAACCGTAATGCCGAAGCAGCGGTTGGTTGTTTCAGTCCACATGTCCATAAGGCATCAACATAACCAGGAGAATTTGGTTGCCTTAGTTATCTGATCTTTGTATATATTTAAATTTGATTGTTTTTTCTCCCTTCATGCCTTCTGATGACCCGGCAAAAGACCAGATAATCACGGAAACGACTGACCTAATACCTGCATTTCGCCTCGAGTCACGACCGGTGCGTCACCTGTTTACCTGCTGATGAAGTCGATATTAATTTGCTTTTATACCAAGTTTATGCAGATACATATTTCATGGTTGATTCTGGAAAAAAATGTACTTTACCCGTGAATCGGAATGATTTTACCTAAATCTTAAGACTTTAAACGTTACTGATATTGCCAATGTATGTCAACCATGAAGGTGTGAATTTGCTGGAATGAACCCAGAGAAATTGAGATGCCGTTTTTGCTTGTCTTTTTTATGTATTTTTATGCTTTTATTTGTACGTGTACTGTAGTGGTATACAGTGCATATGGATGGATGGATGTGTGTGTGTGTGTGTGTGTGTGTGTGTGTGTGTGTGTGTGTGTGTGTGTGTGTGTGTGTGTGTGTGTGTGTGTGTGTGTGTGTGTGTGTGTGTGTGTGTGTGTGTGTGTGTGTGTGTGTGTGTGTGTGTGTGTGTGTGTGTGTGTGCTTGTTTTTATGATTCCCCGGACCAGAACGCTCCATAATACACATTACACTTTCGTTCCCCGATATCTCGAAGATTATGTCGCAAAGGGAACCAGTATCTAGCCGTACCAGATAACGAGAGAGCAGGTACAGCCAAGATGCCTAATCATGTTGGGACCGGCAAACACGGTGATTAACTTTTGATAAGAAACAGACGCACTTCCGGCACGAGGAGAGGACACGGTTTATTAGTCTGGCTGGTTTATTATTCATTCTTTATTTTCATTATGTATAATGAATATATATATAATTATATATATACATATATATATATAGATATAGATATATAAATAATTACACATACACACACGTCTTTTCATTTGTATATACATCGCTGACATACTCATAAGGTCAATGTCTGCCTTCCTCCCTCGAGTGAGTGTAGAGCAATGGTTCCCACCTTTCTGTAATTTACGCCTCTAGCCAGGTTACCCATCCCCATTATCCTATTCCTGTGGGTAAGAAAAAAGTAGCAATAGTAATTTCTGTTTTTTATATATACTACCACTGCAATATCGATTTTTCACCGACGGACATTCTAAAAAATACCTCCTGGCAGCTTTAAGTTTACATCAAGGAGTAGATTTTGCAGGGAGTTGACGATAACCAGGTTGGAAAATGCTGGTTTACAGTATTCGTTGACGATAACCAGGTTGGAAAATGCTGGTTTACAGTATTCGCGGTCTATCCTCCTTTTCCCAGCCTCCTTATCCCCTTCCTTCGCCCCCCCTTCCTCGGTCCTTCCTTAAGTCACGACGTCCTTTGGCTGCCTCTTTAGGAGGGCCGTCAGCAGCCTCGGTCTGCTTCGTTATTCGCTTATTCCCTGCACTCGAATAAACCTGCAATTAGATTCGAGACTGGAGATCAAAGACCAGATCTAAATGACTGATGAAAGAGATACGCATTCTTATTCATCAAATGTGGCTTCGTTCTCCTCTCTCCTCGTCCCCTCTTCCCTCCTCTTCCCCGTGGCATTAACCTAGCCGCAGCGGCGCCAAATGATTATTCCCCTCTTTACATGCACGGCCTTGCATGACGGCGGCCACATGCACACGCCTCTGCATGAGCGAATATAAAATCTTTCCCCTCAAATTACATAGAATACATGAATAAACAAACATGAGCCGATCTTCGGGTATGGACTGGCACGCCACCCAGCGTCGCGTTCAGACGCTTGGGGTATGTGGACTTTTGCGTCATTTCCAGGGGCTCGACCGCGTCTTTGGTTTCACATGCGTGATCGAGTGCCATCGCCTATCCCAACTAATCATTGTTTTCGTATGTCATTACTGATAACATTACGTTTCCCTGAGAAGTGTCTAAGCCCCGCCCCACGATTCCTGTCGGAAAAAAGTGTCGTGTCTATGACAGTATTTGTGTAATAGTGAGTGCGTCTGCGGACCCGTATTGGTGTATTGAATGCATCCTAAAACTATGGTATATATAGACGTAGAAATATATATATATATATATATATATATATATATATATATATATATATATATATATGTGTGTGTATGTATATATATATATACATATATATATATATACACATAAATGTTTATTTATTTATATGTATATCGAATATATAATATAACTGTAATACACGTATGTGGATTATACATACACATATCCATATACATACACACACAAACACACACACACACACACACACACACACACACAAGCGCTCCGTGCAAGGTTCCCTGGAAGAGCAATCATTAATTCATGAATAGTCAAGTTCATGCCTTGAACATGGACTGGAATTTTGTTTCTTGGCAGATCGATTGAGTTGTGTTGTGCTATGCTATGCTAGTGTTCAATTATTCTGTGTCTGTTGAGATAAGCCATTTTGCGTGTTTGCATTATATTGCCCTATGTTGTGATATGTCTGCGTTAAACTATATTGTGTGCTACCGTGGTGTGGCGCGGTATGTTGTATAGTGGTACGATGTGTTGTATTGTGGCGCGGTATGTTGTATAGTGGTACGATGTGTTGTATTGTGGCGCGGTATGTTGTATAGTGGTACGATGTGTTGTATTGTGGCGCGGTATGTTGTATTGTGGTGTGATGTGTTATCTTGCGTTTGTGTTGCATCGTAAAATATGTACTTCTTTGCGCGTGCTTTTCAATCGCCCTAAACACCAGAAAAAATCGCCCAAAGTCCAAGCACACCTCAAAGTACACCTTGTGCCCCCCCCCTCCCCCAACGTCCGCCTTTCCTGACTCCCCCCCGCAATCCCTCTACCATGAGCCATAGGCCCTGCCTGAGCCTATCGCCCGTTCCACTTTACGACTTCCTCGAGAGATAGGAAGAGGAGGAAGAGGAGGGGAGGGGGAAGGGTAGAGGGAGGAGATAGGGAAGAAGGGGAGAAAGAAACACCATTAGTAGAGACAATGGCCACGAGGGTACAGAGGATGGGGCGGGGGTGGGGGTAGGAGGGGGCTGATACCTTATCTATCGGTTGGGCTACATCCTGTGAGCCAAGATACAGGTGGGTGAAAGTCGGGGAGTCAGTGGGTCTGTGGAAGAGTGGGTCCTGGGTGGGCTGTATGAGGCAAAGAGGGGAATGGGGGACGAGTGAATTCTTAGCAAGGGAATGAGTAATGAATAGACAGGTCAGCGAGTGAAGAATAAAATAAAAAATAAAGAATACAAACGAATCAGAAAATAATCACGCCCGCGCGCGCGTGCACACGCACACACACATATATCATGGCTGACAACTGAAAAAGGAAAGAACACGCAAATAGTCCAAGTGCTTAAAAGGAAATCATATTAAGAAAACAACTAAATGAGCATAAACCCTATGAATGAGTGAATAGTCGGAAATAAACCGACTTCATTTACTACGTGCATGAGTCAAAGCCTTACTCACGGACTCACCCTGGGGGAAAGCCTAAAGTGCGGCGGCGATCTCGAACCCAGACGGTGGCACAGGACCCCCCCCCCCCGGCCTCGTCTCCTCCCCTCGCCCTAAACACGAGTATTGATTCCCCTCCCCGCCCCCTCCCCTCCTGCCCCCCCACAACCTGG
>NW_028234423.1:11131264-11133764 GCF_977035675.1 Penaeus japonicus | reverse complement strand
CATGGTAACTCTCTTCCTGAGATCCCTCCCCCCTCTCCCCGCTAATCACGTCCCTTTCTTTGCCGTCCTCAGGAGACGTGATAAAGAGGAATAACAGATAATTAGATTATGCAAATATGCCAGACAGGTCGATCGACATTTATCTTAGGGAAGGAAGAGGATGGCGTAATTCTTGAATGCTGAGGGAGAAATCATCAGAAAGGAAAGGCATCTTGATTATCCTAAATAGAAAGGAAACGGGACGAAGAAATAAATGAGAGGAAATCAGTCAGTTCGGACGCGAGCGAGCGAGACGCGCCTACAGATAGCAAGGTGGCAAAGGGGACGCAGGGAGCACCGCTTCACAAGGTGGCGACCAAGGTGTGACCTCTTGAGAGATAAGGCGATAAGCTCCTTCAGACGCCACAGGTGAAGACATTCCGCTCGAGATATCTCTAGAAACTGCGATACGAAGACGACGGAATGACGGTACATGACGTTATTACATTGTTTTTATGCATTTGTTCTTGTTGTTAGTATGTTTAGTGGTTTGAGTTTCTTAACTGTCCGTCTATATATTTATCCTATTTCTCTGTCTATTAGCCCTTAACATGCCGTTTTTTTTTTTCTTTTTTTTTCTTTCTTTTTTTGTCAGCTTCTACCTTCGCTCTCTGGCCATCGCATACCAACAGCCATTTGTCTTTTTCTCCTTCCCCGTCTACTTCACCCTCGTTGTTCTTATTTCCCTTCCCCTTTTCTCCTTTACCTCTTTATCATATCGTTCTGTTCTTACGACGCCCATTTTTCATTGGTCTCAGGTTCCTAGGGGTCATACCGCACGCCAATAAAGCTTTATCAGCTGCGTTACAGCGTGCTATCTCAAGGCAGAGGATCATAAAACTTCCTGGTCTGCGCGCTACTGCATGGCCTTGCTGTTTGTTTACTTCGTTCTTTCTCTGTGTGGAGGCTTATCTGTGGCCGACGATAAGCCTCCTCGCACGGGTCTTCGGCAGTTGGTTCCTAGCTGCCCTTCTGCCGTCTTGTGCCCGTCTGCTTGTCTGCATCTCTCTCTGCTTGCTTGTCTGCCTGTCCAACTCCATGTATCCCATCATCTATCTATACAATCATCTACCCACACACACACACACACACATATATATATATATATATTTCTATACATGTATATATGTATATATACTTATCTATATATGTAAATATATATGCATATATATTTATATATACATTTTTATATATTTATACATATACATACATACATACATACATATATATATATATATATATATATATATATATATATATATATATATATTCATTGACAACAACATTTCCAAAAATCCATCCACCCATCGTCTGTCGACCAATCCCTCCATCCACCCAAGGGCCTTCATCCAGCGCGTGTTTCGGTCCGTCCTTCGTCCTTCGTCCGTGGCTCGTCCATCGCGACCTCCGATTCCCATAAACTAATCAGCGGCCGCGACACGCTGGTTACTCCAACACGAGCGCGGTGTTAATCAATATAAAAAATGCAAATCATGCACAAAGCCATCTCGAGTAAGCAAATGGTTACCTCGCCTCCGTCGCGTGACTACAAGGAGTCAGTGAGGCAGCTAACAAGTACACCTTTACTGTTCACGGCCAGAAGAGTACTCACTGTGCAGGTAATGCCACTTCCGGGCTAGGGAGGGAGGGGGAGGAGGGAGGGGGAGGGGGAGGGGAGGGGGAGTGGGAGGGAAGAGGGGGTTCTAGTCGGTTAACGTACCTTTGTTTAGCATTTTCACGGTTTAATTCCATGATATGTGACGATATGTACATATCAAGGAAATGATAAAATAATAATAATAGTAATACGACTACTACTGTTACTATTGCCAATGATAAAAACAACAAGGATATTAATAATGACAATAACAATAGTGATGATTATTATGATGATAATAGTAGTAGTGGTAGTAACAATTATAATAATAATAATAATAATAATAATAATAATAATAATAATAATAACAATAACAATAATAATAAAACAACAATAATAATAATAATAACTATAACAATAACAATAATAATGATAATAATAACGATAAAACAATAACAATAATAATAATAACGGTAATAATGATGATAATCATAATAGCAGTGGTAATAGTAATAGTAATACCAATCATCATCATCATAACAATAATAAAGATGAAAATAATTGCAGCAGCAGCATTATCATCATATGAACAACAAGAACAATTATAATAGTACTCATAACAATAACAATGATAATCATAAAAATAACAATGACAAAAATAAAAGCAGTGACACTTTCAAGAGTAATAATGGTGGTGCTGGTGGTCGCTGTGGTGCTGTAGTCTCAATCTCAACCTCGCTTTTATACACACACACACACACACACACACACACACACACACACACACACACACACACACATACACGCACGCACACACTCTCTCTCTCTCTCTCTCTCTCTCTCTCTCTCTCTCTCTCTCTCTCT
>NW_028234423.1:11111264-11116264 GCF_977035675.1 Penaeus japonicus | reverse complement strand
ATAAATAACGAAGCGGTAATATATGAATTAATAAAAAAGTAAAAGAAAAAAATGAAAAAACATGGATAAGGAAATGTAATAAATGCTTTATGAAATGAGAAAAATATAAATGAATGATTAGGTGGATACGTATGAAAAATACAAGGAATTGATTAACAAGTGTGCAAATACGTGATGAATTAGTAAATGAACAAGTAAACAAACACATAATTTAATCAATACACAATTAAAGCTTGCTTCAATTGTGATTCTGCGCAGAGTGACCGACACGCTAAGTCCATACCCCATGAGACAGCTCGATGCCAGAGGTTACCCCAGCTGTGGGGAGGAAGGGGGAGGGGGAGGGGGGCAGTGGCGGGAGAAAGAGAAGAAGATGGAGGGGGAGGAGTGAGGGGGGAGGGGAGGAATTAGTGGACGGGGAGGGGTGGGAGAGAGGTAGAAGAGTAGGTGGAGAAGAAGGGAGAAAGTGAGTGAGTGAGTGAAATGAATGAGAGAGAGAAGGGGAAGGGAAGGGGAAAGGGAAGAGGGAGTGAGAGGGAAAGGAAAAGAAAAAAGAAAGAGGAAAAGGAAGAAGGAGGGAGGGAGGGAAGGAGGGGGAGGAAAGGAGAGGGAGAGAGAAAAGGAAAGAAAGAGAGGGGTGGGAAGAGGGGCGAAATGGAGAGAGAGGGGGGGAGAGAAATGGGGGGAGGGAGATGAAGAGGGAGGGGGGAGGGAGGGAGCAAGGGAGAGCGAGGGGAGAGAGAGAGAGAGAGAGAGAGAGAGAGAGAGAGAGAGAGAGAAAGAGAGAGAGAAAGAAAGAGAGAGAGAGAGAGAGAGAGAGAGAGAGAGAGAGAGAGAGAGAGAGAGAGAGAGAGAGAGAGAGAGAGAGAGAGAGAGAGAGAGAGAGAGAGAGAGAGCCGAGATGAGTCGCCGATAACCCGGCCTGTTGCCAACCTAGGCCGCCATCCCCCCCCCCCCCCCCACCACCACCACCTCCACTCCCGCCCCGAGACAAGAGAGGGCGAGGGCGCGAGACAAGCGGATGGTCGAGGTCACGTCACCCTATAATAGAGGTATAATACTTCACCCTTAAGTGTGAGTCGAGTGCTGAGTGCATGAGTCAGGCGCACTCGGACGCCAATTTGCTCTTGAGGCTTGTTTTGGATTAACAACCAATGTTTCCGATAGATTATTTCCGTAAATAAGCGTTTAAGATTGTCGTGGTCGACTCCGCGCAGCTGGAAAAATAAACTACAATGTAACAGATCAAGTACAACAACTATTAAATTTCATCAGAGTATCCGACCGTAAACAATATCAAAAATGCTCCGTCAAACGCCCACATGTGTGTATGAGCCTGTCTAAAAAGAATGAAATGCGGATCTGGTCGCAGCAATATATCTCTTGCGTTGTTTTGTTACTTTTCAACACTGTCCTCGCTGGCTTGCACTAACTGATTCATGATGTGGGTGCGCATGTGAGTGAGCTTTTGAACACAGCACACATGCAGTCTCTTTGCATTGACGCAAACCCGCCCCGCTCTCACCCCAAAAAATCTCGCTTCAAGTAATCACGTATGCACCCCCCGCCCCCCCTTCTTGCTCTGATCCCATTCAAGCCCCCCTCCCCCCACCCACCCACCCCAGCCAGCCAACCCGGCCCTTTAAAAAATCCGAAGCAAAACTGAATGGTCAGTCCTTCACCGCATCCAAACACGCATCTATTTACCCAGCATCGCGTCGGCGCGATCGCGCGGCAGCCACTTTCAACACCGCAAGCGCCTCTGCCCCGCGAACGTAAACACAGCCGCTGCGCCGCACAAGGAGATCTTCTTGCGCCCCCCCCCCCATTTTTTTTTCTCTCTCTCCCCCCCCATTCTCTCTCTCTCTCTCTCTCTCTCTCTCTCTCTCTCTCTCTCTCTCTCTCTCTCTCTCTCTCTCTCTCTCTCTCTCTCTCTCTCTCTATCTCTTCCACTCTCACTCTCAGGAACAAAACAATAATAATAATAGTGAAAATAATACCAGTGACAGTAGTAGTAGTAGAATAAGATATTGTCATTATCACTTCGACGTCGTGATATTAGCATCAAAACAAAACAACAACGACGGTGACATGATAATGGTACTCAATAATCTAACAAGCAATGGTGATAAAAAATGTAAAAATAACAATCTCAGCGACAGGAACCACAATACTAGTGGTCGTAATAGCAGATGGGGTAATTGTAAGAACAATAATAACAGTACTACCACTAGTTCTAAAGAGTAATAATGATAATAATAATAATAGTAATAACAATAATGATAATTATAACAACAACAATAATGATAATGAATGTTAATAATAATTATCATTATCATAATCATGTTTAAAAGCATAGCAATAGCAACAACATTCATAATACTAATGATCCTGTTGAGCATCAATAGGTTAATCTAGCTTGTCATTTCGCAACACAACTTATCGCTACGACATGCAGGTCCCGCCTCCATGCGTGGCCACTTGCTGCTTCGCGCTTCCATCAAACACGTATTTTTCCATACCCATTTGCCTGTTGGCAACGACTTCCTGCTTTTCACCAATTTGGCATGTTTTTTCTTGACACTAGTTTCTTGCCTTCTCAAAGCCTGAAAGATGTTCATCTATCGGTCGTTAAATCCGTTAAAGAAAAGAAAAGAAAAATATATATACATACACACACACACAATTTATATATATGAATATATATATACATATATATAGATATATAGATATATGAATATATATACACAAATATTTCTATATTAAATGTGTTACTACATTTTACCATCTTTCTCATATACACACACACACACACACGATAAGTTCTAGTGCCTCCCGAAATTAGAAAAATCACAAACCATAGCCGTGCCAACACCGCTATCGACAGCACCATAACCGTCGATAAAGCTGACAGCGTGATGACAATAACCGCACCAATAATGATGAAGGTGATGAAGAACATGATACATGACGCTCAAGGACCGCTTCCTCCGCGACGCCCACTCTTCTGCGCGCGGCGCCCGAGGTCCTTCCGCGCATTCATTCATGGCCGCCAAACAAAAGCAGGAAATATATCAACAATTCAGAGTGAATATCACTGGCGCGAAAGCATAACGCGGCCGCGGTGTCAACATCAACCCAAGCCAGCGTGGCGTTATTTGATATCAGGCGAAGTAATGGAAAAATACTAAGTGTGCGTGCATGTAAATCACGCATTTTATATGTTCTGTGTGTGTGTGTGTGTGTGTGTGTGTGTGTGTGTGTGTGTGTGTGTGTGTGTGTGTGTGTGTGCGCGCGCGCGAGTGTATGTGTACTTGAATTAAAGAGAGAGAGAGAGAGAGAGAGAGAGAGAGAGAGAGATGAGAGAGAAGAGTGAGAGGAGTGTGGTGTGTGTGTGTGTGTGTGTGTTTGTGTGGGAGTGTGTGCGCGCGCGCGCGAGTGTATGCGTACTTGAATTAGAGAGAGAGAGAGAGAGAGAGAGAGAGAGAGAGAGAGAGAGAGAGAGAGAGAGAGAGAGAGAGAGAGAGAGGAGAGGAGAGAGAGACGTGAGAAGAGGAGAGAGTGAGAAAGAGAGAGAAAAAGGAGAGAATAGAGAAAAGAGAGAGAGAGAGAGAGAAGAGAAGAGTAGAAAAGAGAGAAGAGAGAGAAGAGAAAGAGAGAATGAAGAAAATGAGAGAGAGATTGAGAGAGAGAGAGTGAGAGAGAGAGAGAGATGTAGAGAGAGAGAGAGAGAGAGAAGAGAGAGAGAGAGAAAGAGAGAAGAGAGAGAGAGAGAGAGAGAGAGAGAGAGAGAGAGAGAGAGAGAGAGAGAGAGAGCATATCAACCTATGAATGTAAGAAAATCATGAAATAGCACCTCCGTGCAGGCGACACTCCTGGCTCGGCCTTGCCCTGCGGGGCCATTCCAAGCGGCGTCCGGCGGCCTCGGCGATCACGTGGCCGCGGCCCTTGGCGGCGGGGGCTCGCCGGCCGACGCGAGGGCTCTTTCGCACAGGCTGCGTGGCGTACCGAGTTACCTTGGCCACAAAGCGTTCACAAACCTGTCCTTTACAAAGCGCGCTGCTGGAAAGCCCCTCTTTTCGGTATTATCTGCCTCTTCCCTCTTCCTCTAAGTCTTTATCTTTTTATTTGTGGCATCTTCTTCCACCTCTACCTCTACCTTTTGCCTTTTCTTGTTTATAACAACTCTGTATCGCCATCCTTATCCGCCATCACCATCTTTATCATTATGTTCTTTCATTATTAATATTATCATTATTATCATTATATCTTATTACTATCATTCTAATTGCTACAGTTAATACTATCATTTTAATTGCTACCATTACTACTTTTATTATTCTTAAAGTTATTACTACTATTGGTATTACTACTACTATCATTATCATTATTAATTTTACCGTAATAATTGATATCATAATTATCATCAAATTCACTTCTAAAACAACACCATGAACTCCTCATTATTCATTTGACACTCCTACTGCTTATTTTCTTCTCTACCCTTTGTCTTTTCTCTTATTCTTTTTCCTCACCTGCTTTTCACACGCTCAATCCTCCCCCCTCTCTCTTTCTCTCTTCCCACCATCACCCCCCTCCTCCTAAAGCCCCCCCCCCTCCACCCTCACACCACTTCGGCATGTCACCTGACCCATCTGCCACACAAACAGCACGGTGTTGGTGTCACTTCTTCCTTCCCTGAACCTTCCTTTCCGCTGTTTGTTATGTCAGTGTTTTCGTGACAGCTCATGAAGCAAGGACAAAACGCGTCACTTGAGTTTGTATCCTATGCGAATATTTTGCAACTTGTCATCATCTTTTAATTAGTCGAGATTTCTACAGGACATATCTTGGCGGATTTCATAATGCCTCCGTCTGATTTAAATACAGGTTATTCAGACGATATCAAGAAATCTACCGAGGGGGACAAAGATTATATACTCTAGAACTTTGAAATACACTTGAGTTGGATTTTCTGTTTTATCCAGGTTCTACAGTAC
>NW_028234423.1:11091264-11093764 GCF_977035675.1 Penaeus japonicus | reverse complement strand
AGAGAGAGAGAGAGAGAGAGAGAGAGAGAGAGAGAGAGAGAGAGAGAGAGAGAAAAAAAAAAGGAGACAGAGCCGGAGGGGGGGGGGGGTATGGAGGATGGAATGTGGATAACTAGGGAAAATAACAAAACTTCGCTAAAATCCACTTCTCCCATAAGACAAGCACATAAGAGACCAAGGCTCCACTGTTTGTAAACAATTAAAACCTTCGTAATTGCCTTTGACATCTCGGCCTTGAGATGCCAGATGCTTCAAGATCCTCGACTGCATAATTTACACCCTTGCTTCTCACGATTCCGGGAAAGTCCTCGAGCCAAAGCAGCGTCTCTTTTCTTCTCTTCAACTGAACTCTTAAATTCTCTACTGATCTGCGCCCGAGTCCTCCGCCGCGGGCGCGCAGCGGGCGAGCAACGGCCAGGCAGGAGTCACAAGCGGTCTTCATCCGGTTCCCTAGAAAGAGCATAACTCACAATTCTCTCATTTTAGTTTTGGTCTTCTTGGTAGTTGAAAAGGCACAGAACAAAATTTGTGGTTCCTTCTCGACATGCGGCGCACTTTCACGCAGGGTTTCATAATCAATAAACAACAAGAAAAAATAGTTTCTCTCAAAAGCAAGAAGAAGAAAAAGATGAAGAATAAAAACCGTTTCTTGCAAGACCACGAAGAAGTTAAAATAAGCAAACAATAAATAAACCCAGGGAGTCTACAGTAGAAATGTCACCACTAATGAAACGACACTTTGCTCACTTGACTCGCTGACTATCCCGATTATCCTAATTTCATGACTTCCGGTCTGGAGGAGGTAGGCGAACGAGGCAAGAAGGAGATGGAGGAGAGGAGTTGGAGGGATGGGAAAGTGAGAAGGAACGAGCAAATAAGAGGGACACCAGAAACATACAGGAAGAATAAGCAACAGAAAATTACGAAGAATAATAGAAACCGGCTCTAGACTGCTGTTAGTCAGTTTCACCTTGAGAAAACCTAAAAACAGAACTGAATCGCCAAGTCCACATAACGCAATCACAAAATACAGTATGGGTATGTACAGACTACACACAAACGCAAATTCCAACAAATAAGAAAAGAAGGAAAAGTGAACCGCCGCCGCCACCGCTGCCACCGCCGCCGCCACCAGTCTCCCTTCCGGCTGCACACACGACCCTCGCCCGGCCCTCGCCCGGCCCTCGCCCGGCCCTCGGGCAGAGGCGACCGAAAGCAACCCGGAGCGATGCTACCGAAGCCACGCCGACGCTGACCTACGGCTCGCGAGGCATCGGAAGGGGAATAAGCAATTTACAGGAGGAAGGTGGAGAGAAACACAACGGAGGGAGGGAATGGGCGGGGAAAGAGAGGGGGGAATGGGCGGGGAAGAGAGGGAGGGAATGGGCGGGGAAAGAGAGGGGGGAATGGGCGGGGAAGAGAGGGAGGGAATGGGCGGGGGAAGAGACGGGGGAGGGACGGGAAAAAGAATGGGCGGGGGAAGAGAAGGGGAGCTGGAAAAAAATGGGCGGGGGAAGAGGGGGAGGGAATGGGAGGTGAAAGAAAGCAAGCGAGCGAGAGAGAGAGAGCGAGAGAGAGAGAGAGAGAGAGAGAGAGAGAGAGAGAGAGAGAGAGAGAGAGAGAGAGAGAGAGAGAGAGAGAGAGAGAGAGAGAGAGAGAGAGAGAGGGGGGGGGGAGCGGCGGGGAAAGCGAAACGAATGAGAGCAAACTTTCAAGCAGTAAGGAGAAAGAGGCTGAAGCAGCGATTTGAAGAATAGAAAGAAAACATTTAGAAGAGTAGGAAGCACGACGGGGAATCACACCTCGGAAGCAAACCTTGGTCGCGTCCCATTTACACCACCACGACCATTTATTTCCCTCTCGATTTCCCTCAAAGAAAACTCTCGAGCCAATTCGTACCAAGGAAACCCCTCCCTCCTGTAACTTGCTTCCGCACTCTCCTTCCGCCTGGGAACTTGCCGCACGATTAAGAACCATTTCTCACACGAGCAGACTGCACTTGGCTGATCACTCCTACATTTGCAATATACATGCTATACCAAATTACGCATTCGTAATAACATAAAGTAGAGAGAGAAATTTCAACACAAAAAATACTCCCGCCACTCCAGAAAATATAATTGGTCGAGTCTCATGACCGGACACAGGCCAGAATAAAATTCTTCCCGCCTTGCACCGCTTGCACTTGCCTGCGCTCACGGAAGTAAGCAAATTTTTTTGCAAATATCCCTCGAGCAGGCACTTAGAGCACACAGAAAGACGCAGACAGTCGAGTACGCCCTCCGCCTATATCTCCCTCGACACATCCTGCACTGCAACCGCACGTGCACGAAGGCAGATTACATAATAAATAGTGGAAAGCACTTCCCAGTCCTGCACGGCGCCCGTGCTCCCGAAAGGCGCTTCTGGTCACCTTCCCTGCACAAAATACACATTTATACATGTGTACAAATATAACATGCGCGCGCATACATATGTGTATATACACAAATATCTATAT
>NW_028234423.1:11008764-11013764 GCF_977035675.1 Penaeus japonicus | reverse complement strand
CCTTTCTACAAAGTAGGTAAAACAATATGGATGGGTTCAATTCTGGATAACTATTGTGCCTCAGGAAATGCATCCTAGATTAATTTGTGAGGCTCATGATAATACTGCAAGTGGCCACCTATGGGTGGACAAGACCATGGGATGCCTGCCCTAGTAGCTTTACTGGTTTGGGATGCATAGGGATGTCCAGAGGTGGTGCCGGGTGTGTGACGTCTGCAATGTCAAAAAGGGCCCAGCCACAAGGGGAAAAGCACTGCTGCAGCTGAATTGTGTAGGAGCATCAATGGAACGCATAGCTGTGGACATAGCAGGCCTATTCCCCACTATAAGCTCTGGTGTTGCTATGGACCATTCTACAAGGTGGCCAGAGGCATACGCGATACAAATCCACGAAGCACCGACCATAGCAGAAGTCTTAGTGAAAGAATTCTTTGCTCGTTTTGGAGTTCCTTGGGAGCTGCATTCCAACCAAGAGTGGGAGTTCGAAGCCTCTGTATTCCAGGAGTGCTGCCAACTGATGGGAATTCAGAAAATCTATATAACTCCCCTTTGTCCCCAGTTGGATGGGATAGTTGAGAGATTTAACCACACTCTCACTTGAGAATTGGTGAAGTACTGCCAAGTGGGGCAGTCAGAACAGGACTGCAAGATCTCTCTCCTGCTAATGATTTACCACTCAGCTGAGCACGAAGCCACCACCTTCACTTCAGCAAGCCTGATGTTTGGGAGAGGGATGTAGGTGCCCTTGGACATTGTGACTGAACATCCTGAAGAGGACCTACCTGAGACCACTGAAGAGTATGCCATTGCTCTATGGGACTGGATGGAGGAGGTACACCACCAGGTGAGGGATAACCTCAAGTTGGCTGGAGAGGCTATGCAACAGTGGTATGACAGGAGTGCCTGTGCCATCAAGTATGAGTCAGGAAATCAAGTTAACTTTCCCATCAGCAAAAAAGGGCTGTCGCCAAAGCTCTAGAGTCCTTGGGAGGGACCTTACACTGTTGTAGAGACGACCTCAGGAGTTAACTTTTGAATACCTCATCATATTGGGGCTGGATTCACAAACATAAGATTGTAAGGCATTTACCAGCGGTCAGTTACCAGAACGTTTACTAGTCATGGTAAAGTGGGATTTATTAAGCAATAGCAAGTCATCTGGCAAGGGTAAATCAATTTTTCCAGCGAAGTTTGATGGCAACTTGGGTAAATCGATTTAGTCAACCAGTGAGCTCCTTGTAAGTTTCTTTAGGCTCCTTTGACCAATCTCATATGTAAACAAAGCCCGACCCAGTAGCAAGAATTGTATATAAAGTAATGCAAATACAGTTCGTACTTTCTTCATTGTAAATATAGTATGATGGAAAAGTGCAATTCATAAAAACAAATTAATAAATATGAACTGGTTTGATTATTATTATCTGTGTTCCATAAAGACCTTCCTGACTATTGGTCTGTCTAAACCACATTGCTCATTATTTGTAGAGCTTGTTGTACTTTGCGAGTCGTTTAATAGGCATGGAGGCTACTTCCATATCTATTATTGTTTTTTCCAGAGTTCCGATAGGCGCAGAAGCTGATTCAATCATGAGTTGAACTCAATTGTATTTATCTGAATCAAACAACATTTATATATTCAGTGCCTTTCAATTATGTCATAGAAAAAATAATATGTTTGAATTCATCAAACTATTAATTACATGTATTATTTAAGGAGATATGTAGTCCCCTTAAATGTTATTGTATGCCTGTGGCTGTCTGCAAATTTACCCTAAGATACATGTACATTATTCTCACTTATTCACTTACCATCATTCCAATAATCACAGGTATAAATCCAAACTAAAGTGTCACCTTAAATGTTGACTTTTGGCCAAGATAAAGCATGAAGAGAGAGTTGTCACTGTAGTCACCAGCAGACTTACCAGTGTTCCAACCACTGGTGGTGAATACCAGTGTGGTCTGTTTACAATCATAATGGTAGTTAACAGGGTATTTACCATCATCAGTGCATTAGTGAATCTGGCCCCAGATTGGTAGTGAATCTGGCACGAGAAGCGAGAGGATCAACCCAGGAGGAGACCAAGATTAAGGGGCGGGTAACCTGTCTCTCCCATGACCACAATGGCCACCAATCCAGCGTGAGGTGTGTGGGGTAAAGCCCTTGGGAACCCTGCATGCAAATGTCAGGCCCTATAGCCCACAATCAACATTCATTTGGGGCAGTGCTGAGAAGGTTGGCAGAGGTGGCACTCACCCAGAGACAGCCAGAGGTTTCACCTCCAACAGGGTGGAGGCATGGAATATCATTCATTACATTAGGGTCATTGACTACCATTATAATTGAGGGCATTGATATATCTGAGGGTGGAGGTGGCTCCCTCTCAGATATTAGACCTGGCATGATTAGTAAGAATGTTCTATGGTACCCCACTTCCATGGCTGATAGCTGCCCTCGGTAAGATATCTACCCTGTTCTGGGTGAATTCAATACAGCATTCTGCTGTGAATGAGCTGGCTCCAAGATGTCTATCAGTCCCAATAGCTCTGGAACTGAACTGGTAGTATGAACAGCTCCTGATACCAGTACCCCACCTTAAAATGCTAGACATGGTACAGCAATGCAGTTAATGTAAATTTCACAAAGCTCTGTGAAATACCCCAGCAACATGACCATGAAAGAACTCCAAGAAAGTTGAAACCGAATCATATGCGCAAGACTAAATGCTGATGCAAAATAAATTTTGAAAGAGCTCTATCTAACTTAAATCACAAGTGCAGATAAGGAGGAAGAGGAAGAGGAGGAGGAGGAGGAGGAGAAGGAAAAGAAGAAGGTGGTGGTGGTTGTGGTGGTGGTGGTAGGTAGTGGCGGCGGTGGCATTGGAGGTGGCAGTGGCAATGGAGGAGGAGGATGAGGAGAAAAAGGAGAAAGAGGAAGAGAAAGGGCAAGTAGGAGGAGGAACATAATGAGTAATGATAGAAATAATTATGATAATAAATAAAAAATAAAAATAATGGCATCAATTGTCATTAATTAAAATAACAGCAATAGAATTAGTAACAATATCCTAATCAAAATAATAATAAAACAAACAGAGGCAAGATAAGCACCTCATACCAACCTCATACACCTCTTCCTGGTTGGCACCGGCTGTCTTGAAGTACTTGTTGAGGAGGGTGTCACAGTTAAGCTCAGCCTCGGGAACCCAGGAGTCATCCTTGGGGCCAAAGCCTTTCCACCTCACCTTATACTCCGTGAAGCGCCCCCGTACGCGGTGGTCCACTACTGCCTCCACCTAGACCACATACAGATTGTGTTATAAGCTTACGCTGGCTTTCAGTAAGGCTCATCCATGTGTTTGAATCCCCAGGAGTTATCATGACTTCTCTTTGCTTTATTCCTTTCGAATAAGATGTGACCTTAGCACAAACATGAACAAGTAGAAAATTAAGTGCGATACATGATACTGTTGAGTCAACATTTTAAGATATGTGATAAATAATAAACAAAACATTACATCAATTAATAGCATTACATACTTTATCTGCATTCATATAATTTACACTGTATATAAATGAACATAAGGATAAAGAATATACAAGATATACATCTGTATGGGTGTGTGGGTGGTGTGGATATGGGTGTGTGGGTAGGTGAGTGGGTGTGTGGGTGGGTAAGGGAGTGAGTGGTATGTGGGTATGGGTGGGTGGTTGTGTGTAGGTGTGGATGTGGGTAAGTGTGGATCTAGTTAGGTACGGCAGTGTAGGTGGGTGTCTAGGTAGGTGTGTGGGTGGGTGTGTAGGTGGGTGTGTAGGTGGGTGTGTAGGTGGGTGTGTAGGTGGGTGTGTAGGTGGGTGTGTAGGTGGGTGTGTAGGTGGGTGTGTAGGTGGGTGTGTAGGTGGGTGGATGTGTGTGTGTGTGTGTGTGTGTGTGTGTGTGTGTGTGTGTGTGTGTGTGTGTGTGTGTGTGTGTGTGTGTGGGTGGGTGTGGGTGTGGGTGTGGGTGTGTGTGTGTGTGTGTATGGGTGGGTGTGTGGGTGGGTGGGTATGGGTGTATGGGTGTGTGGGTGGTGAGTGGTGTGTGGGTGTGGGTGGGTGGTTGTGTGTAGGTGGGTGTGGGTATGTGGGTGAATATAGTGTGTGGGCGGGTGTGGTATGTGGGCGTGTTTGGGTATGTGGGCAAATGGGTGTGGGTATGTGGGTATATGGGTGTGTGTATGTGTGTGGGTATGAGAGTGTGGGTATATGGGTGGGTGAGTTTATGTGGGTGTGTAGGGTATATGGATGTGTGGGCTGGTATGGTATGTGCCTATGTGTGTATTCAAAAGTGTGTGCAAATACGTGGGTATGCATCTCCTTTAACCCATTCATGACTGGATGTATTTTTGCCTACTCCCGCTTAGGCCGGGAAGATAACAAGCACACGACGCTTTGTGCCAGGGTGTTTTCTCGCTGCGTGGGGCTATGCTGATCCTCTCAGAGCATTTTTTACTCACCCTATTCTCATGGTTTTCATGAATGTGCCTACAATGTGAAGGCACATAAAAATATTGCCATGTTCAGAGGAGTTATTTTAGTTGAAAAACATATTACAGTAATGCTTATTTAGTTTTATTTTATTGAACTTTGCCTATATTCTTCACTTCTATGTGAAAATAAGCAATCTCTTATTGGGGCATCAAAAAACATGTTTTACACTTTTTTTTTCCCAAAAAACAAAAAGAACAATATGAATAATCAAACACATACATATGAGTATGTACATGTACCCCGTGACGTGACATGACATGATATCACGGGTAATCAATGAATTAGAAGTAGTTTTGCATTAGTAATTTTTTACTTTATTTTATTTCTTGGCCAAACACATTTGATTTTACAATAGTTTTTTGACTCAGATCTTTTTATTCAACTGATTAAGAAGCAGAAATTACCATGATGTCATCAATATCACATAGTTTTCTTTGATGTCATTTTTTTAAATGTCAAAGTATCAAGTT
>NW_028234423.1:10991264-10993764 GCF_977035675.1 Penaeus japonicus | reverse complement strand
ACAGCCTAAACCAGCATTATATGATGGATTTATGGATAAATATTGTTTGGGCTAGTCTATGAAACACAGAGGGTGGAGAAAACCCTTTCTCCGTCCCTCTAATTTTCAGCTGGTGATGCTAGTGTCGTAGAATGCCCATCCTGACAACCAGTTAGGTTGTCATGCGCACCGCCCCGTCCGCAATGGGTTAAGAAAAAAAAAAAAATTTTGTTAAAAAGGAAGAAAGATGGAAATCATAAATGAAACATTAAATAGAGAAGAAAATAAAGTTATGCAAACCAAGCAGGGTATACCATTGGAAACAAACCCTCAGAGGTACTCCAAATACTTCTATTTCTACCTCTATAACTACAATTAGTTATTCATACATCTGTTAGAAAAGACTAATCATTTTCATTTCTGACATCCCATCACAATATGCATAAGTGACTGACTTCTATTGAAATCATATTGTTCTATTAACCTATAAATGCCACATCTTAATTGATCACAAGGTTAATAAAACTTCATAAACCAATGGTAATGTCTCATGTTTGTGTGTTTTTTACATAATGTTCAATTTCCCTGAACCATAAAGTGTTCTGTGAATATGATTTATAAATAACATAGGTAATTTAAATAATAAAATCAGACACAAGTTTAAGACTTTAAAAAAATCCAAATCCCTGGCATTACTTTTCTCAAAATCAAACATTACCACAGACTATGAACCAATCATATCAATCATCAATTACATCAATTTTCAACACTTTGTTTGAATAATCCTGTGCAGTCATGTGCCACATAATATCCATTCTGACCACATATGCATTCACTGCCCCATATGGTTCCATGCACATGTGGAAACTTTTATATAAAGTCCTAATGACACAGTCCATTTGAAACTCTTCATAGCAGAGCCCTGAGTGCTCTGAGGGGTAACCTTAAATTACAGAGTGTAAACATTATCTAGGGTTGAAATTCCAACAACTTTCCTTGGTATGAGGGACTGCTTTTTATCTATGCATCAACATATTAATCAATTTTCCTATAGAAAATGTTTGCATGATTTTGGTTAATACTGGAATAAGAGCTTGGAAAGGTGAGTGACTCTAGAAGAGAGCAAGAAACTGCAGGATCTGCAGAAGCATAGCATGTGGGCAGAAAACATTAGCTAAAGGTCACTATGTATTGTCTCTCAGTATCTACATTGGAGGAAAATATAGTTACTGCCATACCTTTCAAAAGGCCTACTTTTTTCTCTTTGTTATTGGTATGACATTCCAGCATTGATTTTAAGATAAACAATAAATAAAAAATAAAAAAGAAAAGAAAAGAAACCACAAAGAATAATTTACCTCATTGCTAAGCTATTACATTTGAAAAGTCACACAACTTTAACTGCTTTTTTTCCTTTTTTTTTAGCATTCGGTACATCATGTTCTTTGGGGCATCACATATTACCAATCATAATACACCTATGTTACTGGCTTATGTATGTACTGTGCTGTGCTTTCTATCATTATTGCAATATAAATTTTACCTACATGCAAATTTAAAGTTTACTGTATAAAATTCTATGCAATGACTTGTAGGAAGTAGTAATATTCATCTTGCATCTTTTCAGTGGTTTAGTGTAATTTCTGTTTCTTTTCCATTTTAAACAATTACTGTGAAATACATCATGTTAGTAGCAGCAAGATGTAGAGGATAAGATTCCAATGGCTATTTATTAAAAAGGGTACACTACAGTATCATAGTTCACTTTGCAGGTATCTAAATCACTTGGCATCACTTGACATATCATGATTGTTAAATGGCACACGACTATATCAAAACATTGAAGACACATAAATTCTGCACTAATGCTTGCAATACAGTAAAAATGCTTTAACCCATTGCATACGGGTGTCATGACATACATGTCAGCACCGTTTAGGCCTAAAAGATGGGAGTTAATGCATACATGACGCGACATCAGGATCTGCTCACAGCTGAAGCGTGCACACAGTCATGAAGTATTATGGCAGTAACGGTGCTAGCTCTAGAGCTACAGGGTTCCAAAGACAGCCTAAACCAGCATTATATGATGGATTTATGGAAAAACATTGTTTGGGCTAGTCTGCGCACGAAGGGTGGAGAAAACCCTTTCCCTGTCCCTCTAATTTTCAGCTGGTGATGCTAGTGTCGTAAAACGCCTGGCCTGGCGACCAATTAGGTCGTTAGGTGCCTTGTCCGCAATGGGTTAATAAGTTGAAGAAAACACATCATAATCTTGCTTGAAGTGCTAATCATCATGATTGTAGAAATAATAAAAAATAAATGCCAATGAATTGCAACTGATATTGATTTGTTTCTTTAGCTGACTGAAATTCCACACTGATTGAATATACATAATTTAATCATTTATCACAGAACAAAGATAATTAATTTCTCATATACACTGTTTTATCTTAATGTCTGATATGAAAATTGGCTTTCAATAATCGCCAATATCATCATCAGCAGCTGTGCATGCATC
>NW_028234423.1:10966264-10968764 GCF_977035675.1 Penaeus japonicus | reverse complement strand
GACTAACAAGGCTCAACAAGGGTTATGACCTCTGAACTTTCCTCACAGCATTTTACTCTCTATTTACTCAAAATACAAAGCTTACAAATGATTTCACTGCTCTTGTGTATACTCTGTGCTAAGGGTGTATCCACATTGTTCCTTTAATACTATGTTCAAAAATGATGCTTATATATTTTCATTCTTGTAACATCAAAAAAAATAATCATATATAAATAAGCACTGTTCATAATAGAAGTAACTTGGAAATATATCAAAATTTCTTATAGTAAAATCATATAATCACTTTCTATAGAATATATTTCATATAACTTACCTATATCTTTAAAATTCAAAGTCAACATAACTGTTAGTATGGTTTCACTGGGACATTATCCTCTATCTCTAATCGTGCAATCAACTATTATTACCTGTGTTGACTGTATGTGTGTATAAATGTGTATATATGTGTATATATGTATATGTATATATATATATGTATATATATATGTATGTGTATGTATATATATATATATATATATATGTATATATATGTATATGTATATGTATATATGTATATATATATACTTTGATATATATATATTATATATATATATATATATATATTATATATATATATATATATATATATATATATATATATATATATATATACATTTGTGCCTATGTGTGTGGTGGTTTCGTGTAAGTTTGTTTGTGTGTGTGCATAAATATGTTTCTCTCACAAATTTACTCATATACACTTATATGGATATGAGAATACACACATACATTCAT
Organism: Penaeus japonicus; assembly: GCF_977035675.1. Classification (NCBI taxonomy): domain Eukaryota; kingdom Metazoa; phylum Arthropoda; class Malacostraca; order Decapoda; family Penaeidae; genus Penaeus; species Penaeus japonicus. The sequence continues at coordinate 10,967,987 of NW_028234423.1, read as the reverse complement.
ATTCATACATACATATGCACAAACAAAACAATACCTGAATAAGACAAAATCCACTTCTCTTTATTCTCGCTTCTCTCCAATCACATCATGTAATCTACACTTAACCCATCTAAAATCACATTGTCACTTTAATACCTTGCTTGCTTAATTTAAAAAAAAGGAAAATTAAAAAAAAAGAGACAAGATATAGAAAGAGACAGAAAATTCCATATACAGGGAGAAAGAGAAAGGGAAAGAGAGAGGTCTAGACATAGAAATAGGGAGAATAAGACAGTGAGAAACAACTTCCTCCTCCTCCTCCTTCTCCTCCTTCACCTCGGATTTAGTTCACTGTTCACTTGGTAGTCGTTCTCTTGGGTGGGTTCCAGGTGGCAAGGAGGAGGTGGATGAGGTGTGGTGACGAATGCTTGGATGTGTGATGTTGAACACAAGGCCAATGCGTAGGAAGAAGCGTCGAAGAACAGCTCGTAGTTCCGGTTTGAGGTTAAAACACATAATTTCACACAAAAACGGATAATAGTTGGAGGCATGAGCAGCAAACTGGGGAAAAAAGTGGGTCTTTTTATTTTCCTTAGGCAAGTAATGATTTCCAATTTTATGAATCAATGAATAAATTATATAAACTTTCATATAAGAAATTATCATCAGCTACCTCTATCTATATATTATATACATACATACATTATATATATAAATATATATATGAATATATAGATATACAAATTTAACCTCCCTGACTGTGACTTGATCTCGGGTCCTCAGACTGAGAATCCCGGCTTCTAATCATTACACTACACGACCCACTAAAAAAAATGTCAAACCAGGTGCCTTATAACCACCATTGAAGTTACCTATATACTCTTGGCAGAGCAGTGATACTGAGGTTTTACAGACAATCCCCATGGGCACTCGGCAGCAATGAATTAGTGGTAGTTGTAAGGCACCTGGTTATACAATTCTTATTTGTATATCTATATATAAATATGTGCAAACATGTATACATACACACACATATATATAAATATATCTTATATATATTATATATATATATAATATATATACATATATATATATATATATATATAATATATAATTATATATATATATATATAATATATATATATATATATATACATACACATATTTAAAATGAAGATATCTAAATATAAATAAATAAATAAATAAATATATATATGTATATATATATTTATATATTATCAATTACACACAATATATATATACATATCAATGTGTATATATAATATATATATAATATATATATATAAGATATATATATATATTCTATATATAAGTATACATATGTATATATATAAATATATATATATATATTATAAATATAATATACATATCTACAATATATATAAATATATATATATATACATAATATATAAATATAAATATATATATATATATATATATATATATATTGTATATATATACATAAACTACATATATATAAATTATGATATAAGATAATATATATATTATATATACCATATATATCATATATATATACATACATCTATACATACATACATACATATATATATATATAAATATATATTATATATATATATATATTATTATATATATATACACATATATATTTACCTATACATATACATATACTTGCATCTGTGTGTAATATATATATATATATATATATATATATATATATATATATTTTTTATATATATATATA
>NW_028234423.1:10951264-10956264 GCF_977035675.1 Penaeus japonicus | reverse complement strand
ATATATATATATATATATATATATATACTATATATATATATATATAAATATAAATATTTATTTTAATAATGTATATATCTCCAAAACAGCCAAAACAGCCCAGTCGGGAACTGGTTAATAAAGCTCCATTGTTCATTAGGTCTTGTCAGTCTATGTCCCTGGCAAGTTGTTAATTGTCAACAGGAGCTTTTGAGCTTTCCAAGGGCACCATAATGGTGCAGAAGCTGGTTACATCTGCACCTTCCTGATTTGCATGGGCCTGGACTGCTGCAATATTCCTGCCAGTATGAATGCCACTGTAGACTTGATGGAAGCCACAGACATGCTAGGGGAGGGCTATGAGATGCACCTGGATAATTGGTACAGCTCACCTGCCCTTTTCCATTACCTCCAGGCCCGTAACACCAGTCAAGAGGGAACTATCTGATCTAATCAGACTCATGCCCAGGGACTTGGAGGTCAAGTGCTTCAGCAGTGAGAACTATCACAGCACTCTGACAGGTAAGGTTTATCTGTCTTGGTGGGACAAGACGATTGTCAGGAAGCTGTCAATGTTTCACACCAGTGAGATGGTCACCCTTGTAGGCCAGCTGACAAGAGGTCACTCAGAGCAAACCCTGTGTAATGATGGACTACAATGTCACAAAGAAGGATGTTGACCTGAGCAACCAGCAGACTCAATACTATCCAACCACTTGTAGGTCCATCAAGTAGTACAAAGTTTTTCAACCTCCTGGACGTGTCTCATCAATGCCCACTGGTACTTTCAGCACTTCCAAGCACATGGGAAGTAGGGGGAGGAGGAGGACAAGTTGTCATCTGAGATGGAGAAAGAGCAGCAGGGGAGGAAAGAGGAGGAGCAAGAAGAGGTAGAGAAGGAGCAGCAGGGAAAGAAAGAGGAGCTAGAGGAGGTGGAGAAGGAGCAGCAGGAGGAGAGAGAGGAGGACCAAGAGGAGGTGGAGAAGGTGTGGCAAGAGGAGGAGGAGATGAAGGAGGAGGAGGAGGAGATGGAGGAGGAGGAGTGGCAAGAGGAAGAGATGGAGGAGGAGTGGCAGGAGGAAGAGATGAAGGAGGAGTGGCAGGAGGAGGAGGAGGAGGAGGAAGAGTGGCAGGAGGAGGAGGAGGAGGAGGAAGAGTGGCAGGAGGAGGAGGAGGAGGAGGAAGAGTGGCAGGAGGAAGAGATGGAGGAGGAGTGGCAGGAGGAAGAGATGGAGGAAGAGGAATGGCAGGAGGAGGAGGAGGAGGAGTGGCAGGAGGAAGAGGAGGAGGAGGAGTGGCAGGAGGAAGAGGAGGAGGTGGAGAAAGAGTGGCAGGAAGAGGACAAGCAAAAGTATCATTGTATAAATGTACATTGTTAACCCACTCATGACGGGGGCATTCCAGCCTTGCATGTCATAATGCCGGGGCTTTCGAACACATAGGCCTAAATCAATTAAATGACTGGCACCATATGGTGCCACCCAGCAACCGGGCCCTTGAATGAGCGGTACCGTAGTGTACCACCCGTCCAGAGAGGGTTAAGTGTACTTAGTTATATATACATGGTTCTGTTTGTAATTACACACTTTATACAGTTCTGTTTTATATACATATTGTACATAGTTCAAAGTATACTTGCACATTTTCTTGCCAAAATAACAAAAGGAAAAAAACCTTACTATATCATGTTTTTTACTAAATATCAGCTAGCTGTTGCCTCCATTAACCCAAAACTTCAGGGTGGCATGTAATGATAATGGCATCTTACTTGCCAATCTTCCAGTCGTCATGTATAGGTGACGACACCCTTACTTCCCAATCTTCCAGTTGTCATGCATAGATGATGGTCTCGGTGACAATTAGTATTTTGTTGGGACTCTCCCCTCTGTCACTAACAAGGTCAGCTACGAAACTGACAGTGATTGGTCTTGAGATCCTCTTCCCCCGATTCCCCCTCCCACTTCCCTCCATCCCCCCTACCTCTCCCACTTCCCCCCATCCATCCCTCACCTTGTTCTGGAAATGATGAAGGATGAAAGAATACAAATGAGGTCAGCTAAAATGGTGGTGGTGACGAGTTGATCTATAAATTTACCTGATGATTCAAATCATATCTTCAGACCTAAAATTATTCTTTCGCGTTTTACATTTATTTGCAAATTCTTATAAAAGAAAACAACACGTCTCTGGACTTTCTTCCTCATGTTTCAAGAACGTTTTACTTTTTAATTCAGTTTTGGAGAATCTAATATAATGACTCTATATTGTCTTTTAAAGATAATTATAAAACAAGTGTGAAGATTATTATACGAGATAAATACATGAACAATGTTACTAAGACATTTTTGCCATCTTTACTAAGATTAGTTCTTGGGGAGACCCCTCATTGCTTCTCCCCCATAACAATCATTCTTCTAGAAATAAGGCCAAATGCAATCATATAAACAATACCGGCTAAAAATATGACGGTGACAAAGTGACCTATGACGTTATCTTTAGACTAAAATCACTCTTAGCCTGACCTCTGTTCATTGAAAATGCCCTGCATTCTTACCGTAACACGTGCGCTCGTGCTTCTCACTACTCTGCCAGCTGACCATCAGGCTGCAGAAGCAATCTTTTAGCACCAACTGCATCGAGGAGAGCCCACATCCCTTCGACCCCTGGGTCGAAGGGATGGAAAGGGTGGTACAAGGAGGAGAATGTGCCGCGTTGCCACAGCTTTAGTGGCTCTCCTGGAATGAAGGAGGACCCAAGGAAATCCTCAACTGCTTCTTCCCCCCTGAGCTATGGGAGACGATGAAGATGGAAATGAACCTCTACGCCCGGCAGCACCTGCCCAACCCATCCACTCATATGAAAGCCTGGGACGACGCCACCAAAGAGGAGTTGCAGAGATACATAGCTCAGCTTCTTCTCATGGGAATTCAGCCTTGACCCACTTACAGATTCTACTGGTCTGAAAACCCCATTGTCAATGGTCAAATCTTCCATGAGACAATGACCCGAGATTGCTATGATTTGTTGACTTCAAATCTTCATTTCAATGATAACAACAATCTGTCAACAACAGGCGACTGCTTGTGAAAGCTCAGGCTGGTTATTGACATCTTGCCAAACACCTTCAAAGACATTTTCAGGAAGATTATCATTGATGAATCACTGTGGGCTTACAGATGACATCACAATGCAGTACAATCCTTCAAAGAGGGCCCAATTTGGCTTGAAAGTGTACAAATTATGTGGAAGTGATAGAAAGGCAGCTAGTTACACCTCAGCCTTCAAGATTTACATGGGACAAGACAGGAGTGAGGTCCCCGCAAGTATGAAGGCGGTTGTTGATCATATGCATGAAGCGGGCCTGTTTGAGAAGGGGTATTAGTTGTACCTGGACAACTGGTACTCTTCCCTGACTCTGTTCCATTACCTCCAGTCACGAAAAACAGAGGCCGTTGGCACCGTGAGACTTAATAGAAAATACATGCCGAAAGACCTCTCCGTGAAAACGAAGGGAGAAGTTGATATAAGGACATCCAGAGCAGGATTACTGTCAATGGCATGGATGAACAAAAAACAGGTAAATCTTTTGTCCACCATTCACAAAGAGAATGAAATGATCGACTTCCCTCCCAACATAAGAGGGGAGGTAAAAACGAAACCCCTGTCCATCATAGATTATAACAAAGGGATGAAGGGGGTTGACATAAGTGACCAGTTGGCACAATCTTACCATTCAGCCCGGAAAACAAACAAATGGTATATCAAGATCTTTTACAACCTACTTGGTATGACCATTGTAAATGCACATGCTGTACATAAGTGGCTGGGAGGAAAGATGAGCCAGCTGGATTTCTGCATCCAACTGATTGCACAGTTGCTGCAGCGCCCGACGAGGATGATGGAGTGGAGAAGTCTTACCCCTCGTTGTGCTGGCACATCAGTATGATCTCCTTGCTCACCAAACTCACGAGGGAGATCCAATCCTACCGCACATACTCTCCCTTTGAACGTTGAAGGGAAGTACCAACTAGGCAAACATTGCAGGGAAACCCTATATATTTAATTATTTATATTATATATTATCTATATATATATGTATATTTATATATTATATATATATATCTTATATATATATATACATATATATATATATATAAATATATAGATATTATATATACTACTATATCTATATACTTTATATATATCGTTTATTTTTTATGCATTCTTTACATATTTTCTTTGAAAAAATAAACATTGGATGTAGAACTTTATGTTTCTGTAAAAGATATACCTCACTTTTACTCATGACAGAAAAAAAAAGAAAAAGGATTTATTTTCATTTTCATTATTTTGAACTTGGTATAACCATAATACAAAAGTTAGTTATTCCCCTATGATACTTCATATGGAGAGTAAGGAGAAAAGATAATATAAAAAAAGAAAAAACGGTATGAAATCGAATAGATTTTCCAATATAAGATTGCAAAAAGTAGTTTGTTCTTGATTTGATACATATAGTTTTCATCAAACTTAGTAAAAACAAGAAGCATGGGAGTAATCCCGCACTATGTGTGCACAGCACGTACCCCACCCCACCCGATAAGTCCCCAGAAAACTAGTTTAGGCCTATGCAGTAGCCTCATGGAAATACAACACACGCCAGGGATCGCCGACCTGGAAGTTTTGGGTTAATAGCCCAGGGCATTATGACTATGTATTTCGAAATACTCCAGTTTATATCCAGGTGGAGCCAAAACCGCCCCTTCGTTATCAGGTTTATCATAAATTCCTGGCAAGTACTACTGTTCAGCTACAACCCAACCAAGGGATTGCCATTTCATTAGTAAAAATTGAATAGCAGTGAAAAAGTTTAACTCTATTTAGAAACATTAATAATTCTATAATATAAATGCTCAGTCCTCAAAAAGAGGAAGAAATGTTTTAGTACTGCCCATGCATTTTCCAGTATTTCCAGAAATTGTCCAACCTGAATACAGATGAATGACCAACAGAGAGAGCTT
>NW_028234423.1:10928764-10938764 GCF_977035675.1 Penaeus japonicus | reverse complement strand
AAACTCTCCTTTCTCAATAAATTTCATAGACAGCTGTCTTAAAGAGTCCACAGCAAACACAGCAATATCTTCATTGGGGTTACAGCCAACTTTATTGAAGTGTTCACCTAATACCTAAAACAAAGATGGATCACAATCTTGCTTTATCAATCAATTTTTTTTTTTTTTTTTTTTTAAATATCTATCTGATTTTGTTGATCAGCACTGCCTTATAAACCTAGAAATATCCCCTCATAAATCAAGACCCATCAGGTATAAAATAATATCTCTCAAAATGTGACAGAAACCATAAAAGGGACTCATAACATCACAACTCACCTCCCATATTCTAGACCACTGCAGCCTAATGCGACCCATGTTGTAATAACTGATCTCCACAATCTTCTGCAGAGAAAACATGCGAGGTGTAGGCGCTCCTAATTCCTCTAAGGATACTTGGCATAAGGCCTTGACAAAGTGGACGACAGCATCACCGTCCAATCTTGTAGAACCAGTGAAGATTCTGTCAACTGCCACTACTACACTCTGGGATGAGGTTTCGCCCATGGACTCCTTAATGTGAGCCAGTTTCTTCTGTTCACCAGTAACTAGTCAACAAAAAAGTAAAAAAAAAATCAAGAATGTCAAGAATAAGGATGTGATATCATATGCAATATATGTGTTATATATGGTCACTGATTATCCATCAAAGTTTTGGCTGAAAAAATGAATGAACACATGTGGTGAACTCACTGAATTCAGGGAAGGCATCAAGAAAGTTTGAAGTCTCATGAGGCATTTTTAAACCAGAATCCTTTATGTATTGTGGCTTCACTCCTGTGCCTATCAGCTGAGCCAGTTCAAGCTGACTTATGCATTTCAGGATCTCTAGCCATGATTTTCCCAAATAGTTTCCTGTAAATAAGATGTATTTTATTTTTTTGGCTGCCTAAATAAGGCAAATCAATTGTAATGCTGTTCAATTATTACTGGTGAAATGAGTATATTCATCTGCAAGGCAAACATTCATAACAACTTTCAAGTAGATGCTATAAAGCAAATGCAAAAGTATGAGACTGAATATGTACTTGGTATTTCCTATTTACAACTACCTGACTTATGATGTGTTTTAATTATGGAAACTGAATTATAGTAACTAAATTGAATATTACAAATGAGTAATTGTTTAATATCTTCTACAGTTCTGGGTTATTACATGGGATCTCTCACTAGTTAACCCATTTGTGACAGCTGAGGTAATATCGCATTATGGGAATATTTTGCTCTCACCGGATATGTCCAATCACATTAGGACCTCTCCCTCTAAATGCATGTTCTGCATAGTTACTTATGTATATAGTCTTTGTTGTTGCATGTGTATAGACACATTTTTCTTGACTTGACAAAATAATGTAAAAAAAAAAAAAAAAAACTCATATTACCTCCATACAATTGGGTGCATGAAAAGCACTCTAAGAGACAGAGTGTGGCAGTGCCGGGAGAGATCAAGTGCTTGATAGCTGTGTGCACTTGTTATTTTCCCAGCAGGTGCTGCATAAGGCAAATGTATGACCCGGTGCGAATGCATTAAGATTTGATTTGAGAACAATTTCAGGAAGAGACCTTATCCAGGAAGAGAGGACTTTCATTATATGACTACTGTTAATAAATATACAAAAAATATTAAAGATGTACAAGTTCATTTTCATCTCTCACCATCTGTATGTGCAACTGTTATGAGAGTCTTGATACAGTCCACATTCTTGGCCTTCATCTCTGTGAGTGGAGAGTTGGCAGTGAGGAGTGTGAAGCGGGCCAGGCACTGCACAAAGGCATCTCTCTCAAGCTGGAAGGAATGATCAAGAAAAATATGAAATGCAGATTCATAATATATAAACTGAAGGGAAATGATATTTCACCACTAAAATTCATAACGCATAATCCAGATTTTTCAGATTCCTTCACAAGACATGGAAGAGTCTTTACAGTCATGTGGAATATACAGGTGATTCTGATGGCACATCGCAGACCATCCAGGCAGAGGGAGGCTACTTCAGCATCATCACAGTCTTGCAAACCCACTGAGAATGCGGCAAGAAAGGGGGTCCACGCCATCTGTATAAGAAGACAAATGAACAATGCCATTGGTGTCGGAATCGATGATCTTTGAGTAATCACAGCTGCTACAATAAGCACAACCCGGCAGACTTCTAGGTAGGCTTAATACTATGGTATCATCATATTCATCACTAATTGATCACTTTGACAGTATCCAGCAAATTAATAAATAATTCTTAGATACATGGCCTTCACTATTTCTACAAACATATTTAAATAGTAAGAATTTTGGCATATAAAACAATAAAAGGTAAGGCTGTGGTCAAAGTCATTGCCACCAGGACAAAATGATCAATTAACAAGATAAAATAGTATTAATAACAAAGTGGTTATTTTAAATTTTGGAATAATTTAATCATAAAACTATTTGTTTTTTACCTTAAACATTGGGCGAACATGTTCTACATGAGTTGCAAGAGTAAAGGTGGCATCAACATGAGAAGCAGCTTCCATAAGTGACTTGGCTGTCCCTGATATTGTTTCCATCTCCAAGTTGAAAAGGAACTTTCGTTTCTTCTCATTTACAACAGCTGTAAGTGCATGTTTGGTAAAGGTTACAAGTTCAAAACACTACTTCACACTGATTTAGTTAATCTGCAGTCACTAAGTTCAACTTCAGCTATTCTTCAAATTCAAGAACTCCTTACACACACAAAGCACATATGTATACATCTCAAATCTAATCATTGCTTTAAAGAAGGAACTTGAATGAGTCCAACCTTGTTTCCCAAGTTTGGTGGATGTGGCTTTCATTTTTATCTCATTTCCAGCAATTTCATCATAGATGCTGGAGAGGTACTCCTCAGGTAAATCCTTCGAGTCATTGATGCCACGATTCATCTTGATATATTGCTCTTTTGTCATCTTTTGCTGTATCATTAAAAAAAATATTTGCATTGATAAAACAAGACATTAAAAAACGTTTTTCACTTTACCTTTTGATTTATATTTACACACTTCTTTGTTTGATTGACTTAACATGAAAGGAAAAGCCATTAAGAGCCAATATAACATATAACCACCTCCAAAACAATCCTAAATTGACATCATGAGAGCAAGCAACACCAAAAATTTTATATACTAACCTTAACCTGTGTACTATGCAGGTCAGTGGTGAGCATGATGATAGAGTATGCCAACACATATGCTGTATCAGCACTTGCAAACAAACCAAGGCTGCAGAGGAAATCAGACATAAAAGTTTTCTTAAGAATTAAAATCCTTAAACATCTTCATAAAGGTTCAATTAAACATGCTCCTTTCAATTATCTACATCCAGATATTGAAATCAATTAGACAACCAAGTTCATTTTAGTAAAGATGCAAAAATAGACTATATCTTCTAGGTTTATGAGCACTAACAAAATAAGTAGGATTTATGTCCCATGCACTGTTTTCTCTAGTGCCAACTCTAACAAATTCTGGCAGTAATTGAAGTAAACCCCCCAGTAAAAAAAAACTCTTGTTATTTGACTACTCTTACTTTGCATTGCATTCACAGTATCTAGAAGCAAATTTCTCCATCAGCCTATCAATCTTCTGGGCTTCTCCTGGTAACCGGAAACCTTCAAGAAACATTCGTAAGGCAGGAACAAAATCGCGCTCATGGAAATCCATTTGATCAATGTAGGAACACATAACCTTTGGGTGAGAAATAGATGTATAAATCAATAACCAAAAATTTATTAAAACTTCTGTATCACTCATTTTCCTATTTTTTTATATCATTAAAAACCATTTTAACCCAATCACGATAGGGCATATTTTTGCTTGCACCCGCTTGTGCCGGGAAGATAATAAACACGTGACACTTCATGCCGGGGTGTTTTCTCACTGCATGGGCCGCGCTGAACCTCTCAGTGTTTTTTACCCACCCTATTCTTATGGTTTTCATGAATGCATCTACATTGTAAAGCCACATACAAATATTGCCATGTTCAGGGGAGTTATTTTAGTGGAAAAAACATATTACAGTAAGGCCTTTTTAGTTTTATTTTATTGAGCTTTGCCTATATTCTTCACTTCCTTGTGAAAATACCAAAGGAAAGTGGACGCAACCTCTTAGTGGGGCATCAAAATATGTTTTATACTTTATTTTTTCTAACAAAATGAAAAGAAGAACAATATGAATAATCATACATGTACATATGAGTATGTACATGTACCTTATGACGTGAGATGACATGATATCATGGGAAATCATCAATTAGCAGTAGTATTACATTAGTAATTTCTTACTTTATTTCATTTCTTGGCCAACCACAATTGATTTTATAATAGTTTCTCAACTCAGAGCTTTTTATTCAACAGACCATGGAGCAGAAATTACCATGATGTAATCGATATCATGTAGTTTTCTGTGACATATAATTTTTTAAACATTATATTTCCTTTTATGACTCATACACCTAAACTAAAGTAACAGAGTCTTAGAAATTATGTAAAATTATTATATTTGAGAACGATCTAGCGATCTATTGCTGACGTTTCAGCATGTCACAACTGCCCCTCCCGGAACTCGGGAAGGAAATGCACGTCTCAGGATGTCACCCAGGTCCGGGGATATTTTTTGACCACATGACAGGATGTCAACCGGCATGAATGGGTTAAGTGAGTCCATGCCTGATTTTGAAACATAATAAATGCAATAAATTTTAATGACTGGCTCTTATATTAACAAAACTTACACTTTAAAAATTTAGGAGTAAAAAAAGGGAGAGAATCCTATGAAACCTGTCTAACCTCTTTATTGACTGGATCTGGATCACCAAGAAAATCTCCGACTTGTGTCTTATCCAGTCTATCATCATCATGGAAGAATTTAGCAATGTCTTCAGGTGCTGGGCCTAAGAGCCCTTGGGCCTGCAAAAAGGCAAGGCCACGACGTGGTTTTCTGTTGAACCTGCAATTCAAGGGGTCATTACATGTGTAAATATATAAAACGAATTAAAGAAACTGATACTGTAATTTAAAAAATCACACTGTCTAATGATGCAGTACAATATGTTTAACTCATTAAAATATCCCATATATTGTGCATTGTCTATTTAAAGATAAACATTAAAGATGTATAATTACATGTCAATGCCTTGTTCCCAGATTTCCTTTTGATGTTTTAGGGACTGGCACTGTTCTGGGTTATCCACTCCAACAGTAGAAGTAGTGGTGTTTGTGGAAGAAGATTGGAGGGAATTAATAGAGTTGTGTGAGCCATGGCGAGCCAGTGGCGTACGATTACCCTCAGACGAATGGTTCACTTCCAACTCATCATCCTTCTTCTTTTCTTGGCCTGAAAATTAGACATAACAATGGAAACCTTGACATTCAAGTATACAGTACCATGCCACCAAAATACTTTAATCTCATTAGAAAATATTTCCCTCCCTTCCCACTACTTACTGAGATTAGACAGTGTGTTAGGGTTGACATAAAGGTCTTTAGACCATTCAACCATACACTTAAGGGTTGACACAAGGCACTCGAGACCCTTGATCCTCATGCTACGTTCCTGGAGAGGTGTAGAACCAAATTCTCCTGGCTGGCCTCCTTGAGCAATCTTGCTGAGGTCATTAACTAATCTGGGAATATTTAGAGCAAGACACATTTTAGGATGTTTACATAAAAAGAAAAAAGTAATACATTAAAACAGACAGATGTAACAAAATAAATTCAACCTGAATCCTCTTTACCTTTCAAAAACATTAGCAGCACTGAGGTCACAGTCATAATTCACATATATATCTACTACAGACTGCGCATCTGCACAGATCCTGGTGAGGGCTTGTATAACCATCCACTTGTGTTGGAAGCTGGAACTCCCTGCTTCCAAGATATTCAGGAAGATTTCCTTGAAGAACACCTGCACCAAAAAGGACAAAGTGAGCAAAGTGCAAATCAAAAGTTCTTTATCAAATGCATGAGTATCTTCTAAATGAGTGAGATTAAGCCGTCCAAGATGGGCCACATCTAACTCCGGCTTTGTATGGTTGTAATACCGGGGTTTTCAAACGCATAAGCCTAACGCCTCGAGACTCTTGGGTGCACAAGCCGCGAGACTGGGCTGCCCAGATATCTCGTCACCAGTGTCTGACGCAAAAACCATGAAACGTGTTGGCATGTCATCCAGCGCAAATGGGTTAACCCATTCACGCCGGGGCGGAATTTCGCCTACTCCCGATAACGCCGGGAAGATTTCAAGCGCGCAACCGTTCGTGCCGGGGTGTTTTCCCGCTGCGCGCGGTCGCTCTGACGCTCGCAGAGCGTTTTTCACCCACCCTATCCTTATGGTTTGCGTGATTGCGTCTAAAGTGTAATCATGTGTAGAAAGTAGTGCTATGTTCAGAGGATGTATATCAGTCGAAAAAGATGTTATAGCACTGTTTTTTTAGTGTTATTCTATTGAACTTTTTCCATATTCTTTACTCCTATGTTGTAATACCAATGGGAAGTGGAAGCATTCTTCTAGTGAGGTAACAAACATAGTTTTTTTTTTCAATTTTTTTTTTTCTTCCTAAAAGAAAAGAAAGAGAATATGAACAACCATACATGTGCATACAAGTGAATGCAAGTAACAGCAATTTTTTTCAAGTGTAATTTTCTTTAGTGGGCAAAACAGATGTTATATAATTTTTTTTTTTTTTTTTTTTTTTATTCCTCGGCCAATTACAATTGATTTTACGATAGTCTTTCGACTCAGATCATCATATTCAACAAATCAGAAACAGAAATCACCATGCCGTACTCAAGATTACGTATGTACCTTTGACGTCATTCATATTACGTTATATCCCATTTTCTACTATTTAGAAGGATAAACTAAAGTAGCTAAGACAAATCAAGTATGAAAATCGAATTGTACTAAGAATAATCTATCATTCTAATGCGGACGTTTCAGCACGTCGCTACTGGCCTCCCGGCGCGCGGGCCGAAAATGTAGCACGTGCCAGGACGTCACCCGGGTCCGGGGCTTTTTTCGACCACGTGTCAGCACGTCAACCGGCGCGAATGGGTTAATGATGGACATGATGTACATGCAATGGCTTGGCTGGTCTTCCAGGCTGGTAATATGAACATTTTGTCATGGCTTTGGTCTGGCCGTCCCCCTGGGTGATTGGGCACATTGCGGCTGGCCACCACCTGGGATTACAAATACCCCATGACATTAGACAGAAACTGGAGCAGGTACATAAGTCACATCTGTCATAATTGTGGAAGGTTTGTAAAAAACTGGTAGGATTCTTTTCTGCAAGTTTTTTGTCACAATTGGAATGTATGGAGTGTCTATTCATATTTCTAGTACTGTTTGGCAAGTTTCTTCAAGCCATACTCACTATATAAGCCTCATATTACCACACCTCTTGGAGGCCCTCCTCTTCCTCAGTCAATCAGACTCTTTTTTTGTTTTTCTTGTGAATGAAACATAGTAAGATAGTGATTCTGATGTAATATGCCATATTTCATGCATGGAACCCCACCATCCATCCTTTATCTCACCCATAACCCCTCCCCCACACCATACTCATATGTACCATACAGTATAGTTGCCTTATGGTATATCACTGTCTTTTTACTAATCAAATATCTAAATTAATATTTGATTGTGTTCTATTTCAAAACATACTCTTTACTGCTCCATGTCTCCCCATGCCACTATTCCTCTCCCTCAGCCTTAGTTTTACATTGCCTTATTGTCTTTTCACTTTTTATACATCTGCATGATTTAGTTGTGTAATATTTGCATGTTTTTATATGCTGGTGTTTTATAGGCATGGAAGCTTATTCCCATTCTCCATACTGTTTTGAGAGATAATGGAATCATTTTTTCAACTGTGTGGAGTAACTGAGAGAGATCTTTCAAATTTTATCCTCTTCTGTGCAGTCTGTATTTGATGAATGTCAATGACATATAAATTTTCTAGTGTGTAAATTCAAGCTCTTGAAATGCCAAAGACTAAAATGCAGTTAGAGGGACAAACATACTGAATGCTTTGTAGTCTTTAGGGTTAAGATGTGTGTTTTTTCTATTAACCCATTGAGAATGGGGAGCTGAACAAGCTAACTGGCAGTCAGAACAAGCAATTTCTGACACTTCCAGTACTGGCTAAATATTAGAGAGACAGAGACAATGTGTTCTCTGCCCTCTTGGCAGTGCAGACTAGCCTAACAAATATTTTACCTTAACCCATTCTTCTCCTGCTGTGAAGATAACAAGCGAACACAGCCTCCACGTGTGAGATCTCTCCCGATTTTCACCCACCAGATTCTATGGGATACTGAGGTGTTTTTTCTTTTTTTTCTTTTTTTTGACAATCTAAGGACAATGTGTCTATACAAATGCAACTTCAATAAGTATATACATATGTAACAATGTAAAATATATATCATAACGTGATAAGATGTCATTTGACTGGAGTGAAATATTCACATGACATGATAGCACATCATCTAGAGCAAATGGGTTAAATCCATCACAAAATATGGGTTTAGGCTGACTTTGGAAGGCTGTAGCTCTGAAACTAGAGCCATTACAGTCCTAATACTTCATGATTGTAAGCAGTTTCTGATGCACTAATGCCAGTCTTTTAGGCCTCATTGGAGTGGTCGTGTATGTCATAACTCCCGTCCACTATGGGATAATTTCGAGACTTATGGTATGAACTATGAGAAGAGCGATACTAATTAGCATTTGGTATACCAGGTAATCATAACTGAAGTAAATAAATAATTTGTAATTTCAACAAAGAGGAAAAATGCAGTACAAAAGTGATCTGAGCCCTTGCATATGCATATCCCAGAAGGGTTAATAAAGAAGACAGTGACAAAGAGAAAGAGGTTGAGGGAGGTTGTTTATATCTTCATAGAGAATGAAGGAGAGGAGAGAAGAGGAAGAAAGAGTAAGGAAGTGAAGAAGGTAGATGAGGGGATAGAGAGAAAATTACAAGAACAAGAAGTAGAAGAAAATAAAGATCTGCTAGAGAGAGAGAAGAGCAGGGAAAGAAAAAGAAAGGGTAAGAGTAAGAGAAAGCGAAATGGAAAGAAAAGTGGAAGAAGGCAGGGGAAAAGCAATAAGGGAAGGACAAAGAGGAAAATAGGAGGAACAGGAGAGTATAATGGATGTGGGAACAAGGACATGTGAAGCTGAAGGAAAAGAGGAGAGGAAAAAGAAAATGAATGAGCAGAAGAAAAAATGGATCATATTCTAGCATCATCACACATCTTCAAAATGAAAGTACAATAAACATTACCTCAATCTGCATCTTTAGGTGAGCCTTGAAGTTCGAAAGGAGGGCAACGAAGATAGCAAGGGAGAGATGAAACACTTCTGGAATGGGTGACACGCCATTCTTGCTCAGGGCCACACACAAGTACTGCTTGATGGCGGTAATGAATGTGTCATTTGAGCGAAAGACTCTCCCTGCATTCTGCACAATAGACAGGAGCATCTCCAGAGACAAGATCTTGGACCGAAGTTCATGAGACCTGATAAGAGGGGAGTGAGCCATTAGCATGAAACAGCTAATTACAGCTGGAAGAAAATAATAAAAAGGGAGTGTGTGAGTGAGTGAGTGAATGAGTAAGTGAGTGAATGAGTGAGTGAGTGAGTGAGTGAGTGAGTGAGTGAGTGAGTGAGTGAGTGAGTGAGTGAGTGTGTGTGTGTGTGTGTGTGTGTGTGTGTGTGTGTGTGTGTGTGTGTGTGTGTGTGTGTGTGTGTGTGTGTGTGTGTGTGTGTGTGTGTGTGTGTGTGTGTGTGTGCGCGCGCGCACGTGCGTATGCACACACACACAAATGCATGCAAGTATATACAAATAACACTAATCAAATAGAACAAAACTGTAATGATAAAATGCAAGATGCAAGAGCATGGATTCAATTGCACAAAGCCTTAGTGTTCCCCCATTTACTT